>NW_024070208.1:36469924-36511378 GCF_014754425.2 Oryx dammah | reverse complement strand
TGTGTACCTTTAGCTTCCAAGGAGGAAGTGTGTGTGTGTGTGTGTGTACCTTTAGCTTCCAAGGAGGAATGTGATGATGTGGATCAGGAGTGCTCAAATCAGGGCCCTAGAAAGACCACCAACTTCCCTAACTGACAACATTATTATGGAGATGAAGAAGGAGATACTTTCCCAGGTGACTTTTAAAATACAGAAAGTGCTCATATGCTGGTTGTTCCTGACTCTGTGTTTACAAAGACTGTCAGATCTCCACATTCATTCTGCAGTCATCACTCCCCCAGCGGACTTATGTCTCCTAACATGACAGTATCAGAACTGGTAGTTACCAATTCCTATTATGTCCTGGTTGATGTGATGACCTCCTAGAAACACTGTCTCATTAATATTATGACCACCCATCAGTTTGTAGTGTTAACCTCGTAGGATCGTCTAGCACATAGAGGGTATGCACTTAGTCGCTCAGTCATCTCCTACTTTTTGCGACCCCATGGACTGTAGCCCACCAGGCTCCTCTGTCCATGGGATTCTCCAGGCAAGAACACTGGAGTGGGTTGCCATGCCCTCCTCCAGAGGACTTTCCCAACCCAGGGACTGAACCTACGTCTCCCACATTGCAGCTGGATTCCTTACCATCTGAGCCACCAGGGAAGCTCCTAGTGCTGTCGGTTTCCCTCCACTAAGCAGGTCAACTTTAGAATCTGTGAGGTCAAGTCAGGGGAGTCTGTGCTTGGATGGAAATCTGCACATGGCACTGAGCACACCCTTCAGGTGGGTTTTACAGATCGAAGGCTATGGAGAACTGAGGGCAACTCAGCATAATCCGTGTCTGTGATATGCAAACATGAGGAACAACACTCCTTCCTCTGGAAAAGCCAGTTTTGCTGCATTTGCACAATACTCTGGCATCCTTGACTCCAGATAAACCTGTGCATCTCTGCTCCCTTGAACCAGTTCTAACTGCCTAGTTCCCACACCCAAATATGAGTAGAATAAATTTAACATTTGTTCATTTTATTCCCAGAGGAGAGCCATGATTTTACCTTTTCTTTGAAAAGTATCCTTTCACACTGAAAAGAAGGAAAAAACACATTTACTCCTTTCAGGGGCACCAGGCCTTGGCACAGTTAGGTAACTGTCTGCTCTAGCTGCCATGTGGGATCTGGGCTCCACCATCCAGCGCTCACATGAACTCCAGGGCCAGCTTTGTTCTGTACTTTGTCAGTGCCACTGTTTCCACTTCAGACCAGATCTCGGGGCAGGCTGTCTCTCCTCTGTCTCCATTCCTGGGTTCCAGCCCTCTACCTGACATACCAGAACCCAACTCAGGGGATGTTATCTCCTTGGTCCAGAGGTTCTAAGATAAAGTTTAATGGAAATTTAAGGCAAAAGCCTGATTCATTTTAAAGGGATAGAAGCTCCCTTCTACAGACTTGAGGTAGATAAATTGAGGTATTGTGGTGTAAAGCATTTTGTCACGGAGGTTCGTGGCATTGTACAGGAGAGAGGAATCAAGACCATGCCCAAGAAAAAGAATTGCAAAACAGCAAAATGGCTGTCTGAAGAGGCCTTACAAATAGCTGTGAAAAGAAGGGAAGTGAAAAGCAAAGGGGAAAAGGAAAGATATACCCATTTGAATGTAGTTCCAAAGAATAGCAAGGAGAGATAAGAAAGCCCTCCTCAGCGATCAATGTAAAGAAACAGAGGAAAACAATAGAATGGGAAAGACTAGAAATCTCTTCAAGAAAATTACAGATACCAAGGGAACATTTTATGCAAAGATGGGCTCAATAAAGGACAGAAACAGTAGGGACCTAACAGGAGCAGAAAATATTAAGAAGAAGTGGCAAGAATACACAGAAGAACGGTACAAAAAAGATCTTCACACTCCAGATAATCACAATGGTGTGATCACTCACCTAGAGCCAGACATCCTGGAATGTGAAGTCAAGTGGGCCTTAGAAAGCTTCACTACAAACAAAGCTAGTGGAGGTGATGGAATTCCAGTAGAGCTATTTTAAATCCTGAAAGATGATGCTGTGAAAGTGCTTCACTCAATATGCCAGCAAATTTGGAAAACTCAGCAGTGGCCAAAGGACTGGAAAAGGTCAGTTTTCATTCCAATCCCAAAGAAAGGCAATGCCAAAGAATGCTCAAACTACCGCACAATTGCACTCATCTCACACACTAGTAATGTAATGCTTAAAATTCCCCAAGCCAGGCTTCAGCAATATGTGAACTGTGAACTTCCAGATGTTCAAGCTGGTTTTAGGAAAGGGTGAGGAACCAGAGATCAAATTGCCAACATCTGCTGGATCATTGAAAAAGCAAGCCAGTTCCAGAAAAACATCTATTTCTGCCTTATTGACTATGCCAAAGCCTTTGACTGTATGGATCACAATAAACTGTGGAAAATTCTGAAAGAGATGGGAATACCAGACCACCTGACCTGTCTCCTGAGAAATCTGTATGCAGGTCAGAAAGCAACAGTTAAAACTGGACATGGAACAACAGACTGGTTCCAAATAGGAAAAGGAGTACGTCAAGGCTGTATACTGTCACCCTGTTTATTTAACTTATATGCAGAGAACATCATGAGAAATGCTGGGCTAGGAAGCACAAGCTGGAATCAAGATTGCCGGGAGAAATATCAATAACCTCAGATATGCAAATGACACCACCCTCATGGCAGAAAGTAAAGAAGAACTAAAGAGTCTCTTGATGAAAATGAAAGAGGAGAGTGGAGAAGTTGGCTTACAGCTCAGCATTCAGAAAACTAAGATCATGGTATCCAATCCCATCACTTCATAGCAAATAGAAGGGGAAACAGTGCAAACAGTTGCTGACTTCATTTTTCTGGGCTCCAAAATCACTTCAGATGGTGATTGTAGCCATGAAATTAAAAGACATTTACTCCTTGCAAGGAAAGTTATGACCAACCTAGACAGCATATTAAGAAGCAGAGACATTACTTTGCCAACAAAGGTCTGTCTAGTCAAGGCTATGGTTTTTCCAGTGGTCATGTATGGATGTGAGAGTTGGACTGTGAAGAAAGCTGAGCACCAAAGAATTGATGCTTTTGAACTGTGGTGTTGGAGAGGACTCTTCAGAGTCCCTTGGACTGCGAGAAGGTCCAACCAGTCCATCCTAAAGGAGATCAGTCCTGAGTGTTCATTGGAAGGACTGATACTGAAGCTGAAACTCCAATACTTTGGCCACCTGATGTGAAGAGCTGACTCATTTGAAAAGACCCTGATGCTGGGAAAGAGGGCAGGACAAGGGGATAACAGAGGATGAGCTGGCTGGATGGCATTACCGACTCAGTGGACATGGGTTTGGGTGGACTCCGGAAGTTGGTGATGAACAGGGAGGCCTGGCATGCTGCGGTTCATTGGGTCACAAGTTGTCGGACATGACTGAGCGACTGAACTGAACTGAAGCCTGAAAGTAGTATAATTTATTAGTTGGTGTTTTGCCCTACATTTTATATTTGCAACATGGGATTTCTCCCTCTTGCTTTCATTTCTCAACAAATGAAGCACCTGCTTGGACAGGGCACAAGGCTACAGTGTTTAAGGAACACTGAGGGTGATGGACAGGGAGGCCTGGCGTGCTGCGATTCATGGGGTCGCAAAGAGTCGGACACGACTGAGCAACTGAACTGAACTGAGGGTGAGCAATGTGGCGTCCCCTCAGAGGTAGTATTGGTGGGGCAGGAAAGACAGACTGTAAATAAACTGCCATCCAGGGAGGCCACAGCAGAGGCGCTAAGGGTTGGGATTTTCAAGGACCGACAGAAATCAGTATGATGCTATCTCCAAAATCTGAGAAAAAAATAACTGTCAACTTAGAACATTATGTTATTAAATGCTCATTCAAGGATGAAGATGAAAATATTTTAATCCAAATAAAAGCTGAGAGCATTCACCATTAAGATACTCTCACTAAAGACATTTCTTCAGGGTATCCTTTTTGAATTCGGTTGTTGGCTTTTTGATATTGAGGTATATGAGCTGTTTGCATATTTTGGATGTTAACCAGGGATGAGCTTTGAACAGAATACTTCTATTTCCAAAACAAAACACATAGAGGGAAAAAGAAAATGAAGAATATATGCTGGTTTTACTCTTAGTAGCTAAAGACACCCTGCCATCTCCACGTGCTTCCTCCACAATACACGGATACTTGCCAAATTGCTACCAGATCACCTCGTTTCTTGCTCACACAATTTCCCCAGCACTGGACTGTTTAAAGGGTAAGTCCTTACCCAACATTCAAGACTCTAAAATTCGATTCCAACTTAATTCTCCAAAAAGCTGACTTAAAGCAGTATTAACTAATCTAGGCAAATGGTCTGTAAGTTAAATACCAAATAGGCAACAGCATCTACTCACCTACAATCCCTTGCTTTTGCAGTTCTTTCTGCCTTGAAAGCCTCATTTCCTCCATTTATCTCTGTAAGTTTCACTCAGGTTTTAAAGTCTAGTGTAAACCTTATATTCTCTACAAAGGCTTTTCACACAACGCATACAATTCTTATTTTCTCTAAGTCTCCTCCGGCATTTAATACAAACTGCTTTAGTGGAAGTTACCCGTTTAGGTAGAGGATGACATATCACTCAAGCAGGAACTTGTTAGTTTATAAATTCTTCGTATCCCTAAACGTTCTCAACACAAGGCCTTGTAAATATCACTAGGGTCAACAATTGTTAGTAATAACGACCTCACCTTGGTTTGAAACTGTTAACCAAATTTCCTCACCGGTGGGTAGCTAGACTGGCTTCTCCACTAAAGCCACTATGATCCACTAGGGAAGGGGGACGACGTCGCCATCTGCAAGGTCAAAAGCAAAGTAAGGAGTAATGCGTGAAATCCGACTTATACGCAGCGAGAGTGATAACGCTCTGAGCTTTAGACAAAGGTCAGGCCACAAAACGGTCCCTGAAGACCACGCGCCATCTGCTCTAAGCATCCGGAGTAAAACAGCAAACAGCCTCCTGCTAGGAAGGTCTGGGGCGGGGGGATGGGTGGGCTGGAGCTTCCTCGCTGCCGATTGGCTCCCTGGGACCAACTCCTCCGGCGATTGGTCTCTGCCGCAAGAGATACCGGGTCGGCACGCGACGCGAGCCTGGGATTCGAGGTACGAAGATGGCGGCTGAGGCGTTGAGGGCTAGGCGCCCCGTGTCCTCCTGCGGGCAGGTGGAGACGCACGGCCGGGCCCGAGGAGCCACCGAGGCCCTGTGCAGCCGGTGTGGAAGAAGGGCGCCCAGAGCTCTGGGTGAGAGGCGGGGGGTCAGTCCGCCTGCCGTCACGGGAACTGAGGAACAGGCAGAGTAGGGAGTGGTTGCGACGGCGAGGGAGCATGGGGCAGCCCAGGCCTCGAGCGCGCAGCCCGCTTTTGAGGTCCTGACGCCAAGGCCTGGAGAGCGGCTTTCCGCCCTGCTGCGCACTTGACTGCCCCACTGATGGGTTCGCAGGTTCGAGAAAGGGGTAATGTGAGAATTGAACCGTCATTCTGTGGTAAAGAAACAACGAAACTTCATTTTCTTGCGTAGTTTTGTTGTGGTAACCAAAGGTTCCTGATATTTAAAAACGGATATTAGGAGTGGGGGCGGGGGACTCGTTGCTCTTTTGGCTTAAAGCCTTGTTCAGAAGACAGCCGGTTAGGTTTTGACCATCTTGTATTCAGTCTTGGGCCATCCAGGGAGAACGCGCGCCCATGCTCCGCTCACTGAGACTCTACTCAAGTGAAAACAGGTTCAGTTTATTTGACCCTAACCTCGCAGGCCTTAGAGTGCTATGTCTCTGCAGGGGTGTGTTGTTGAAACTAAACTCGTGGAGCTCCCAGAGTCGTCTTATAACCCTGGGTAACTGTTAATATTTTATACTTTCAAAGTGAACGTCCATTTTCTCAGTCGCTCCAGGATGGACTCTGCTTGGGAGACCTGAGCGTAGAGAAAGTTGGTTGTGTTTTCTTGGGGAGAGGCAAGTTCTCTTATCCGAATTTCGATTGCTACTGTTTCATAGAAAATCTCCATTATTTGATGATATAGTATTACAAAATAAAGTTTTAGAACATGACATTTTAAAATCACCTGTTCTTTCATACATTTGTATTATAATGCTGAGAAGTACTCAATTGGAAAGATGGTGCCTATGCATGTGGAATTATCAAAGTGCTTTGTAAGCTGTAATGCAGCCCACGTTATTTCGACTTGTACAGTATCAGAAATCTTTAAAAGGTAAAACAGTTTTGATATCCTTAGTAACAGTATCTCTGGAATTTAAATTAGAGCTTTAAAATTTACCCTGGTTTCAAACAAGTTTTAGATGTTTCATTAGCTTAAAAACTAAAGTTCTTTTTTTTTAATCAAAAGAATGCAATTGTTTTAATATAAATCAGTAGGAACACTAATTTTATAGTAAACGAAGGCTCATTTTATCTAGTTTCTTTTCCCATTTTTTCTTGCAAAATCTTTTTAAATGACTTAAAATGACATAGTTATAACAAATGTATTTGTTATGATAAACTTCAGATTCTACTTGAGTATTAAAATGTTGGTATTAGATGGTATTTCCCTTCATAAATGCTAAATTTGTGAAAAATAAGCTTTATACGGGTCATGTTTATGTGACAGTAGTGGCATCTGACTTCTGTCTTCTGTCTTTGCCAATGTCTTAGATCATTAAGAGAGGATTTTTTTTTTAATCTGAGTGTAACTGATTTACAGTGTTTGTTTCAGGTGTACAGTAAAGTGAATTAGTTTTACCAACACATCTGCATATATCCACTCTTTTTTGTTGTTTTTGTTTTGGTTCTTTTCCCATTATAGACCATTACAGAAGTATTGAGTAGAGTTCCCTGTGCTATAGAGCAGGTTCTTGTTAGTTATCTATTTTACATATAGTAGTGTGTATATGTCAGTCCCCTTCTCCCAGTTTACCCTTTCCCATCCCCTGGTAACCATAAATTTGCTTTCTACATCCATGACTCTCCTTCTGTTTTGTAAGTTCATTTGTACCCCCCCCTTTTTTTTAGATTGCACATGTAATTGATATATGATATTTGTCTTTCTGTGTCTGACTTCATTCAGTATGACAATCTCTAGGTCCATCCATGTTGCTGCAAATGGCATTATTTTGTTCAAAGAGAAGGGTCTTGCCAGTTTCTCAAATTGACCCTCACTGTCCCCTTCACAGGATGGGAAGTATAAATTCGCAGAGGGAAGTATGATCAAGTAGAAAGAACATTAGACTTGGAAACAGAACTAGATTGGAATCTGGATTATACCACTTATCCTAGATCACCAAAATGTTTATCCATCTCTAGGTTGTCAAATATAATATCTACAGCCTTTTTAGCTGTGATAATTATAATGATCAAATGGATTATGTCAGATTTTTTATATGATTTTTTCTTTATATGATTGTAAGAGCTGGCAGATTCAAAGTATTATAGGTACCAAATAACTATCTAAATGAATGCAAGCAATATTAATTATCTCTGCCTGGTTTTTCTTTCTTCTGATTTTTCTCCCTTCTGATTTATATTGTTTCTCTTCAATTTTAATAAGTCATCCATTTCTAACTAAATAGATATATTTTTCTGTAGAAGAGAATCCTTTTAATTTTCCCCTTTGATTATACTGAATATGCAACATTAACAAACTGAAAAGTTTAATTCACAGAAGAATTTCATCAGTAGGTCACCACCATGAACTTCACTGTGGACATGGTTTTTGTGACCTGTGCTTATTAATGACTGAAGAATACAGCACAATCACATGCCCTGATTGTGAGGTAAGTTTTATTGTTCGTATCGATCACATTATAACATAATGTTACAGGTAAAAATGGTAGAGAAATAAAGCATACTTCTAATTAGGAACTAAAAACTTGGGTTTTTGCTGTTGAGTCTTTTAAATAAAGAAACCTAGCAAAAGATAAGTTTTTCACATACATTTTTGTAACTACTCAAAGTGATCAAAAAGAATGCAAGCTTAAGGTCATACACTTATCAGCCTACATCTGTATTTTTTAAGATTTTTTGATGTGGACCATTTTTAGAGTCTTTATTGAATTGGCCAGAACATTGCCTCTATTTTATGTTGGTTTTTTTTTTTTTTTTTTTTGACCCCGGGGCATGTGGGATCTTAGCTCTTTGATTAGGGCTTGAACCTTCATCCTCTGCATTGGAAAGTGGAGTCTTAACCACTGGACTGCCAGGGAAGTACTAAAATCTCTATCCCCTTTTTCTAAACTGATACCATGTAAGCAAATTTAGAATTTCCCTCTGCCCTTCAACCTTTGTGTGTCATTAAATTTACACTTGTAGAGATGTGTTAAAAAAAAAAGCAAACAACATCCTAAAGTTAACTTTAGAAGTGCTAAAAATAATGCAGTTGCACTAAAATCCATGCATTCATGATAATGAGAACAAATTAAGGATTTAAAATAAAATTTACTGAACTTTCTTTGCATTTACTACAAATACAAGTGTTGCTTGTTTATATATGTATCTTCCTAGAAAGTTTTCTTAATCTCTATTTAATTCTTAATGTTCCACTTGAGAGATCAGATTTTGAAGATTTGTATCCATTATTTTCTGTGGCAGTGTGGCAGACAGTTAATATAGAGGCAGAAGACCTGGGATGCAGTCCTAGTTCTTGTGCCCTAATCCCGAGTTTCCTCATTTGTGAGATGGAAATAATACCTGCTTTTCTTATAGAATTGTAAAAGTCAAATCTGAATTATGTCAAAGTTCTCTCCAAGTTTTAAAATAAGTGTTGTGGTCTACCCTTGATTATTTAGATGTGGATTAACTGGTTTGCACGTTAACTATGATAAAAATACGTATGTGAGTAATAAGTTGCTTCAGTCGTGTCCGACTCTTTGCTACCGTATAGACTGAGGCACGTCAGCCTCCTCTGTCTGTGGGAGTCTCCAGGCAAGTATACTGGAGTGGGTTACCATTCCCTTCTCCAGGGGATCTTCCTGACCCAGGGATTGAACCTACATCTCTTATGTCTCGTGCATTGGCAGGCTGATTCTTTGCTACTGGTGTTACCAAGAATATATATAATAATGCATATTGTTTTTGTTGTTCAGTTGCTAAGCTGTGTCCGACTCTTTGCAACCCCATGGACTGCAGCACACAAGGCTTCCCTGTCCTTCACCATCTCCAGGAGCTTGCTCAAACTCGTGTCCATTGAGTTGGTGATGCCATCCAAACATCTTGTCCTTTGTTGTCCCCTTTTTCTCCTGCCTTTGTTCTTTCCCAGAAATAGGGCACGGTCTTTTCTAATGAGTCAGCTCTTCACATCAGGTAGCCAAAGTATTGGAGCTTCAGCATCAGTCCTTCCAATGAATATTGAGGATTGATTTCCTTTAGGATTGACTGGTTTGATCTTACAGTCCAAGGGGCTCTCAAGAGTCTTCTTCAAAAGCATCAGTCCTTTGGCACTCAGGGCTTCCCTGGTGGCTCAGCTGGTAAAGAATCTGCCTGCAATATGGGAAACCTGCCTGCAATGGTTTGATCCCTGGGTTGGGAAGATCCTCTGGAGAAGGGAAGGGCTACCCACTCCCGTATCCTGGCCTGGAGAATTCCATGGACTGTATAGTCCATGGGGTCACAAAGAGTCAGACAGGACTGAATGACTTTCACTTTCGGCACTCAGCCTTCTTTATGGTCCAACTTTCACATACATATATAATAATATGTATATAAACATACAAATGTGTGATTTGTACAGGTTTCAATTATAGCAGAAACATGTACACACTAGAAGATAGTTTGTTTTAGAATTACATACTTTATGAATCATGGCCTTTATTGTGGGAAATTCCTATTCCCTCTCCCTTTTTTTGACAGTAGCTAGCTCCATAGTTAAGACAAAGGGGAGCCTAGCTCCTGGTTGAAATAGAATATCCCTGACAGATTGAGTTTTGTGGTGGGTAAAGAGTGAATGAAGGGAAAAAAGAGAGACATCCCACTGTAACTGTCTCTGCCCATGTCTATCCTGTTCTGGTATTAAAAAAACAGCAAGTTTATTAGAACAGTAACCTCTTGCCTTTTGTGGCAAATGACTTTGTGTTTAATGGTCTCTTAAAATACTAACATGTATTATTTTTAGTGTTTTGGGTAACATCTAATCAAATGTTTATACTATATTTACAAATACTGGTTTTTTATTTTGAAATTTACATTTATGTGTGCTTGTGCTTTTTTTATTGAAGTATACTTGCTTTACAGTGCTGTTACAAATACTGGTTTTTGATTTTAGGATTGTAGCAAATCTATTTTGTATCATTTGACTAGTTCTGCCTTTCACTTTTGGAGACACGTGGTCTGTCCCATACTACCCTCCTTTTCCCCTTTCTCCCTGTGCTATTATAAGCCACATAATTGACGGAGGACTGTATTCAGTCTTTTTTTTTCTTTTTTTTTAATATAAATTTATTTATTTTAATGGAGGTTAATTACTTTACAATATTGTATTGGTTTTGCCATACATCAACATGAATCTGCCACAGGTATACACGTGTTCCCAATCCTGAACCCCCCTACCACCTCCCTCCCCATACCTTCTCTCTGGGTCATCCCAGTGCACCAGCCCTAAGCATCCTGTATCCTGGATTGTTACTTTTATTGTATAAGTTTTTTTTTTTTTTGGATTGTTACTTTTAAATAATATATATGCTCTAAAAAGTAATACTTATATTCCCATTAGACTTATATTTACAATTTATCTTTAATGTTGAAGGTCCAGGTAATGCTATTTCAAGCTTAAGCCTAAAATGATTCCATTCAGAGTTAATGGGCATGCTTGTGTTCTGAGTTTGAGTACATATGAATTTATGTATCAGTCTTTATCTTTCATAGTGGCATGGGTTTTTTAAATAACATCTCTGTTTTTGACTGATACTCTGTTCCATTCAGTCCCTCAGTCGTGTCCAACTCTTTGAGACCCCATGAACTACAGCATGCCAGGTCTCCCTGTTCATCACCAACTCCTGGGGTTTATCTAAACTCAGCTCCATTGAGTTGGTGATGCCATCCAACTATCTCATCCTCTGTCGTCCCCTTCTCTTCCTGCCTTCACTCTTTCCCAGCATCAGGGTCTTTTCCAGTGAGTCAGCTCTTCACATCAGGTGGCCATAGTATTGGAGTTTCAGCTTCAACATCAGTCCTTCCAGTGAACACCCAGGACTAACCTCCTTTCGGATGGACTGGCTGGATCTCCTCGCAGTCCAAGGAACTCTCAAGAGTTTACTCCAACACCACATTTCAAAAGCATCAGTTGTTCAGTGCTCAGCTTTCTTTATAGTCCAACTCTCACATCCATACATGACTACTGGAAAAACCATAGTACTGACTAGACAGACCTTTGTTGGCAAAGTAATGTCTCTGCTTTTTAATATGCTGTCTAGGTTGGTCATAACTTTTCTATCAAGGAGTAAGCATCTTTTAATTTCATGGCTGCAATGATTTTGGAGCCCCAAAAAATGAAGTGATGGGACTGGATGCCATGATCTTAGTTTTCTGAATGTTGAGCTTTAAGCCAACTTTTTCACTCTCCTCTTTCACTTTCATCAAGAGCCTTTTTAGTTCCTCTTCACTTTCTGCCATAAGGGTGGTGTCATCTGCATATCTGACATTATTGATATTTCTCCCAGCAGTCTTGATTCCAGCTTGTGTTTCTTCCAGCCCAGCGTTTCTCATGATGTACTCTGCATAGAAGTTAAATAAGCAGGGTGACAATATACAGCCTTGACGTACTCCTTTTCCTATTTGGAACCAGTCTGTTGTTCCATGTCCAGTTCTAACTGTTGCTTCCTGACCTGCATACAGATTTCTCAAGAGGCAGGTCAGGTGGTCTGGTATTCCCATCTCTTTCAGAATTTTCCACAGTTTGTGGTGATCCACACAGTCAAAGGCTTTGGCATAGTCAATAAAACAGAAATAGATGTTTTTCTGGAATTCTCTTGCTTTTTTGATGATCCACTGGATGTTGGCAATTTGATCTCTGGTTCCTCTGCCCTTTCTAGAACCAGCTTGAACATCTGGAATTTCATGGTTCACATATTGCTGAAGCCTGGCTTGGAGAATTTTGAGCTTTACTAGAGTGTGAGATGAGTGCAATTGTGCGGTAGTTTGAGCATTGTTTGGCATTGCCTTCCTTTGAGATTGGAATGAAAACTGACCTTTTCCAGTCCTATGGGCACTGCTGAGTTTTCCAAATTTGCTGGCATATTGAGTGAAGCACTTTGACAACATCATCTTTTAGGGTTTGAAATAGCTCAGCTTGACTTCCATCACCTCCACTAGCTTTGTTTGAAGTGAAGCTTTCTAAGACCCACTTGACTTCACATTCCAGGATGTCTGGCTCTAGGTGAGTGATCACACCATTGTGATTATCTTGGTTGTGAAGATCTTTTTTGTACAGTTCTTCTGTGTATTCTTGCCACCTCTTCTTAACATCTACTCCTGTTAGGTCCCTACTGTTTCTGTCCTTTATTGAGCTCATTTTTGTGTGAAATGTTACCTTAGTATCTCTAATTTTCTAGAAAAGATCTCTAGTCTTTCCCACTCTGTTGTTTTCTTCTATTTCTTTGCAGTGCTCACTGAGGAAGGCTTTCTTATCTCTCCTTGCTATTCTTTGGAACTCTGCATTCAAATAGGTGTATCTTTCCTTTTCTCCTTTGCTTTTGGCTTCTCTTTTCACAGCTATTTGTAAGGCCTCCTCAGACAGCCATTTTGCTTTTTTGCATTTCTTTTTCTTGGGGATGGTCTTGATCCCGTCTCCTGTACAATGTCACAAACCTCCGTCCATAGTTCATCAGGCACTCTGTCTATCAGATCTAGTTCCTTAAATCTGTTTATCACTTCCACTGTATAATCATAAGGGGTTTGATTTAGGTCATACCTGAATGGTCTAGTGGTTTTCCCTACTTTCTTCAGTTTAAATCTGAATTTGGCAATAAGGAGTTCATGATGTGAGTCACAGTCAGCTCCCAATCTTGCTTTTGCTGACTGTATAGAGCTTCTTCATCTTTTGCTGCAAATAATATAATAAATCTGATTTCAGTGTTGACCATGTGGTGATGTCCATGTGTAGAGTCTTCTCTTGTGTTGTTGGAAGAGGGTTTTTGCTAGGACCAGTGTGTTCTCTTGAGAAAACTATTAGCCTTTGCCCTGCTTCATTCTGTACTCCAAGGCCAAATTTGCCTGTTATTCCAGGTGATTCTTGACTTCCTACTTTTGCATTCCAGTCCTATTAATGGTTAATAATAACCATTCTATAATTATATACAGCAATATGACAGGTTTTGTTTAAGAATATGACTGTACTTAGATTCCATTACAAAAATAACGGCATTTTATTGATCATTTGGACCTAAGTCTAAAAATATATTGGGCCATGAGAAAATGACAAATTAACCAATCATAGGTAATTAATATATATTAAAATCACATGTGGATTGGAATAACCTACAAATTGAAAATGTAAACTAGAAGAGACTATAGGTAATTGTTTAATCTTGGATAGAGAAGCCTTGTTATTCATCACTGAAGTCAGAACCCACAGAAGAAAGTGAAAGACGCTCAGTCAGGTTGGACTCTTTGCGACCCCATGGGCTATAGTCCATGGAATTCTCCAGGCGAGAATACTGGAGTGGGTGACTGTTTCCTTCTTCAGGGTATTTTCCCAACCCAGGGGTGGAACCCAGGTTTCCCGCATTGCAGGGGGATTCTTTACTAGCTGAGCCACCGGGCAAGTCAGAAGCCACAGAAAAAAATGCTGGTTAAATTTGCCCACTATTTTTCTGTTACAAGTAGCAGAAAACAAACAAGCAAAAACACCACCATAAATAAAACTTAAGCAACAAGCTATTCTGGAATAGGGGGGATAAAATCTTGATTGTATATATCAGAAGTTGACTCTCAAAATTTTAACTGAAATCTTTTAAATCAGTTGTATTTAATATTTTCTTAAATTTTCTGGGTGAAATGTCCTGTATCAAATCTGTTGGTAGTAACAATAACCTCTTACTGTGAAATGCCAGGCCAAAGGGGCATAAATGAGGAGGTGGATAGAAATTAAGATTTTAGCCCTGAATTTTAGTGGGTACTCTTAAAAATATTTGTGTAATCTGTTTTTTTTTTTTAAGTAACACTTTTCCTTTATTGTCTAATAATAGATAACTGTCATTGGTACATTATACTTAAAAGTTTGCCAGAACATCCTCTTCCCCACCAAACATTAACCCCACTTTTAACATTTAGTAGTATGCTACATTCCTTCCAGCATTAACCTATTGTCATAAATGTCTCCTACATTATTTTTAATGGCTGTACAATAAACCATGGTACATCAATGCTATAATATAATCTCTTTATGATAAACACTAGGTGGCTTCAGATTTTTTTACTAGGGTTTTGCACAATTCCTCAAACTCACTCCCACCAAAAAAAAAGTTCCACCAGCAGGTTCTGTTAATTATTAGGTCTAAAACAATCCATAAAGAGTGAATATTGACATTTTAGGAATCAGCTAACTAAAATGGAAAAAAAAAAAAAAACAATCCATGTTTGTCATATTTTTTTAATGTTTGACAATTTAATGGGCAAAAAATGGGTATCTGTTTTAAATTGAAATTCCCTGAATACTAGTGAAATTGATCAATTTTTCAGCTCTTTATGGATCAACCTCTCAGCTCTTTATGGAAAATCTTTAAGAGATTCTTCCAGGTCCTTTCCATATTTTCCTTTTAAATTGTCTTTTTCCTAAATTGTAAGACTACTTCATGTGATAGAGATATTAACACTTTGTTCTGTGTATTTTAACTCTTTTCTCCCAGTTTTTCACATTTAGTTTTTTTATATTTAACCATTCAGAAATGTTTCATTTTTCATTTGTTTTATCCCCCTCCTTCATGGCTTCTAAGTTTTCTTTGATTAGGCAAAACTTTCATCTCAGAGGTATACATTATTTTATTTTCTTGATTCATTTATCTTTTATTTTTTAGGAAGGTCCCTATTAGGTCCCTTTCTAATATATTTTATATGATGTAAGGTGGTTATGTAACTTTCTTCTTCAGAATGATTAGCTGATCCACACCATTTATTGGATTATCTTTTGTCTTTTTTTTTTTTTTTAGGGCCTTAGTTTATTCTCTCTCATGAAAAATCTGCACAGTTACCACAGATAGAGTCACTGCAGAATCTTTACTGCTTCTTGCCAGGACCAGCATTGGACTTTGCAGGCCCCCTGACTTTCTTCATTCTGTTCTTGCATTCCTTTTGCTGTTTTCTTGAGGTCTTTTTCTTCTCATCTAGGCCGTGTCTTACAAGCCTGTGTTTGAGCTCATTCTTTGTGTAATCCAAGGATTCATAAACCATGCCAAAGCCAGTTGTCTTGCCACCACCAAAATAGATTCTGAATCCAAATATAAAAATGACATCTGGTCTTGTACATTTTGGCTAGTTTTTCCTGAATTTCTGTTTTAGTTACTGTTGCCTTCCCAGAGTGAAGAACCTAGATTACCATTTATTTCCACTGAAGTAGTCTGTTGGTCATGAATTTCCTGGTCTGAATAGTTACAGGGTCATTCATGATGGCAGCTGTCTTCAGGCAGCCAGAGAGTTAAAGAGCTTTTTTGTCTATTTAATTGAAATCCAAAATCACTGCAGATGGTGACTGCAGCCATGAAATTACAAGATGCTTACTGGAAGAAAAGTTACGACCAACCTAGACAGCATATTAAAAAGCAGAGACATTACTTTGCCAACAAAGGTCCGTCTAGCCAGGGCTACAGTTTTCCCGTAGTCGTGTATGGATGTGAGAGTTGGACTGTAAAGAAAGCTGAGTGCCAAAGAGTTGATGCTTTTGAACTGTGGTATTGGAGAAGACTCTTGAGAGTCCTTGGACTGCGAGGAGATCCAGCCAGTCCATCCTAAAGGAGATCAGTCCTGGGTGTTCATTGGAAGGACTGATGTTGAAGCTGAAACTCCAATACTACGGCCACCTGATGTGAAGAGCTGACTCATTGGAAAAGACCCTGAGGCTGGGAAAGATTGAAGGCAGGAGGAGAAGGGGATGACAGAGGATAAGATGGTTGGATGGCATCGCCGACTCAATGGACATGAGTTTGGGTAAACGTAAGGAATTGGTGATGGACAGGGAGACCTGGCATGCTGCATTCCATGGGGTCTCAAAAGAGTTCGACATGACTGAGCAACTGAACTGAATTGAAATACCACTTATAGTCTGTATGAGATTCCTGTATAGTGAATCTGTTTCAGGGCTTTGTTCTGTTCATTTACATTTGACCCCTGACAACTCAGGTTTGAATTGGGTAGGTTCACTTATATGTGGTTATTTTTCAGTAGCAAAGACTACAGTAGGGGGTCTGTGGTTGGTTGAATCTGAGGATGCAGAGGAACCACAGATACAGAGTGAAAGTGTTAGTCGCTCAGTCATCTCCTACTCTTTTGTGTATGGACTGTATATAGCCCACCAGGCTCCTCTGTCCATGGGATTCTCCATGCAAGAATACTGGAGTGGGCCGCTATGCCCTTATCCAGAGATCTTCCCAACCTAGGGATCAAACTCCGGTCTCCCACATTGCAGGCAGATTCTTTACCATCTGAGCCACATTGTGGTCAGAAAAGATGCTTGGAATGATTTCAGTTTTTTTGAATTTACTAAGGCTAGATTTATGGCCCAGGATGTGATCTGCCCTTGAGAAGGTTCTGTGTGCACTTGAGAGAAAGGTGAAATTCATTGTTTTGGGGTAAATGTCCTATAGATATCAATTAGGTCTAACTGGTTCATTGTATCGTTTTGTGTTTCCTTGTTAATTTTCTGTTTAGTTGATCTATCCATAGGTGTGAGTGGGGTATTAAAGTCTCCCACTGTTATTGTATTACTGTTAATTTCCCCTTTCACACTTGTTAGCATTTGCCTTACATATTGCAGTGCTCCTATGTTGGGTGCATATATATTTATAATTGTTATATTTTCTTCCTGGATTGATCCTTTGATCATTATGTAGTGTTCTTGTTTGTCTCTTTTCACAGCCTTTAAAGTCTATTTTATCTGATATGAGTATTGCTACTTCTCCTTTTTTTTGGTCTCCATTTTCATGAAATATCTTTTTCCAGCTCTTCATTTTCAGTCTGTATGTGTCCCTTGCTTTGAGGTGGGTCTCTTGTAGACAGCATATATAGCGGTCTTGTTTTTGTATCCGTTCAGCCCGTCTTTGTCTTTTGGTTGGGGCATTCAACCCATTTACATTTAAGATAGTTATTGATAAGTATGATCCCATTGCTATTTACTTTGTTGTTTGGGGTTTGAATTTATACACCCTTTCTGTATTTCCTGTCTAGAGAAGATCCTTTAGCATTTGTTGAAGAGCTGGTTTGGTGGTGCTGCATTCTCTCAGCTTTTGCTTGTCTGTAAAGCTTTTGATTCCTCCTTCATATTTGAATGAGATCCTTGCTGGGTACAGTAATCTGGGTTGTAGGTTTTTCTCTTTCATCACTTTAAGTATGTCCTCCATTCCCTTCTGGCCTGAAGAGTTTCTATTGAAAGATCAGCTGTTATCCTTATGGGAATCCCCTTGTGTGTTATTTGTTGTTTTTCCCTTGCTGCTTTTAGTATTTGTTCTTTGTGTTTGATCTTTGTTAATTTGATTAATATATGTCTTGGGTTGTTTCGCCTTGGGTTTATCCTGTTTGGGACTTTCTGGGTTTCTTGGACTTGGATGACTATTTCCTTTCCCATTTTAGGGAAGTTTTCAACTATTATCTCCTTAGGTATTTTCTCATGGCCTTTCTGTTTGTCGTCTTCTCCTGGGACTCCTATAGTTCGAATGTTGGGGCATTTAACATTGTCCCAGAGGTCCCTGAGGTTATCTTCATTTCTTTTAATTCGTTTTTCTTTTTTCCTCTCTGCTTCATTTATTTCTACCATTCCATCTTCAGCATCACTTATCCTATCTTCTGCCTCTGTTATTCTACTGTTGGTTCCCTCCAGAGTGTTTTTTATCTCATTTATTGCATTATTCATTATTGATTGACTCATTTTTATTTCTTCTAGGTCCTTGTTAAACATTTCTTGCGTCTCCTCAATCCTGTCTCCAGGCTATTTATCTGTAACTCCATTTTGTTTTCAAGATTTTGGGTCATTTTTACTATCATTATTCTGAATTCTTTGTCAGGTAGACTCCCTGTCTTCTCCTCATTTGTTTGGTTTGGTGGGCATTTATCATGTTCCTTTACCTGCTGAGTATTTCTCTGCCTTTTCATCTTGTTTAGATTGCTGAGTTTGGAGTGGCCTTTTTGTATTCTGGCGGTTTGTGGTTCCTCTTTATTGTGGAGGTTCCTCCCTGTGGGTGGGGTTGGATGAGTGTCTTGTCAGGGTTTCCTGGTTAGGGAAGCTTGCATTGGGGTTCTGGTGGATGGAGCTGATTTCTTCTCTCTGGAGTGCAATAAAGTGTCCAGTAGTAAGCTGGGTTTGGTGTGACTTTGGGCAGCCTGTATATTGAAGCTCGGGGCTATGTTCCTGCATTGCTGGAGAATTTGCATGGTATGTCTTGCTCTGGAACTTGTTGGCTCTTGGGTAGTGCTTGGTTTCAGTGTAGGTATGGAGGCTTTTGGTTGATTTCTTATCGATTAATGTTCCCTGGAATCAGTTCTCTGGTGTTCTCAGGTTTTAGGCTCAAGCCTCCTGCCTCTGGATTTCAGTCTTATTCTTACAGTAGCCTCAAGACTTCTCCATCCATACAGCACCAATGATAAAACATCTAGGTTAATGGTGAAAAGATTCTGCACAGTGGGGGACACCCAGAGAGGTTCACAGAGTTACATGGAGAAGAGAAGAGGGAGGAAGGACATAGAAGTGACCAGGAAGCGAAAAGGGGGAATCAAAAGGAGAGAGATAGATGTAGGCAGTAATCAGTTCCCTAAGTGTTCTCCATAGCCCGGAACACACACAGAAATTCACAGAGTTGGGAAGAGAAGAGAAGGGGGAGGGAGGAGATAGAGGTGACCTGGGGGAGAAAAAGGAGAGTCAAAAGGGGGAGAGTAATCACGCCAGTAATCACACTCCTAAGTAAAAATGGGTACTGAAGATTTGATTCTTAAAGGTACAAAATTGATAACAAATACCAAAAAGCAAAGATTAAAAAATCTAAAGGTTAAACTCTCAAAAATACAATATTAAAAAAAATCACAAAAATTATAAAAAATACATATGAAGTTTGCTTTAAAAATAGTGTCTTTTTTGCAAGGTAATAGGTTATAAAAATGAAAATTAAAGAAGTAATAGAAGACTTAAAATTAAAAAAAATTTTTTAATGATAATAGTAAAAATATATGTAGGAATTTCTCTGGAGCTGTTGTGGGCAGTGTGGGTCAGTTCAGTTTCAGATAGTTCCAGCTTTTACTTCTCAAGATCTATAGGCCCCTTCCAGTATAATCGGTGCTAACTACAGGGTTTTAATCTATTGCACCTGTCACTTCCAGGTTCCCTCTGTTTATTTTGGCTTCTTCTGTTTGCAGGTCTCTTCAGTGTCTAATTTCCGTCCTGACACAACGGGGCGAAGGTGGTCACTTACTTAGGCTCACTCTTTCAGTCGTGTTGTGGGGAGGGAGGAACATTGCAAACAAATATCACTAGCTTGTGTGGGGAGTGCTCGTAGTGTCTGGGCCACACTCGGTTTGCCCCCACTCGTGGCGTGTGTGCTTTGCCAGTCTACACTGCTCAGGCTCTAGGTTGCTCTGCAAGGGAACTGTCTAATGCAAGCCCTGGGTTGCATGCACTTCTCAGGTCTAAGCCGCTCAGGTTCAGGATCTCGGGTACTCCACAAAGGCGCAGACTCGTTTGGGCCTGAATTTTGTGCCCTTCCCAGGTCCGAGCAGGTCAGGCGACCAGGTGTTTGATGAGTGCGCTCTCCTTAGGTGTGCTGCATCTTATCACCTCCCCTGTCCCAGCCGCTTGGTTTACTGGGTGGCAGCTGGCGCACCATTTCAGGTATGCCATATGTCTCTTCTGGGGAGCTGATCTCTGGCTGCGACCCTCCTGGCAGATGTCAACCATCCAGAATCCCAGGAAGTCTTGGTTAGCAACTGGAAGCCTGCTCGCAGTTTGGTAAGGGATGCCCTCTCTGGGGCTGAGTTTGCCCCTTTCTGGCTCTGGCTGCCTCCCACCTGCCTCCGGTGGGGGATGTGCTGGTCTGCAGCCGGCTAGCTCTTCTCTGGTATTCTCTCACTCCTTTGTTCTGTGAGCGGGCCTGCAGTGCCTTAGGTTAGGGCTTTTCGTGGAATAGTTCTCTCTTTCTCTCTTTTTTCCCTCTCTCTCTGGCTGTCCCACAGTTTGGGTTGCTGTCTCACGTTGTTAGCTCCCTCAGATTGCCCTCAGGGCATTCAGGCCTGGTCCTTACCCTAAGCAATGCAGCCCGTTCCTCCCTGTTCAGCCCCCGCTCGCTGGTGGCAGATATAAGCTTTTGGGCTACTTCTCTGCTGAAAGTTGCCGTTATGCACATAATCTGTGGGTTTTATTTATTTTTCTTCCTGGTTATATTGCCCTCTGAGATTCCAAAACTCCCCACAGAACCACTGGTGAGAGGGTTTTCTGGTATTTGGAAACTTCTCCTCTTTAAAGACTCCCTTCCCGGGATGGGTCTCCATCCCTAACTCTTTTGTCTCTCTTTTTATCTTTTATATTTTGTCCTACATCCTTTTGAAGACAATGGGCTGCCTTTCTGGGTGCCTGATTTCCTCTGTCAGCATTCAGAGGTGGTTTTGTGGAATTTGCTCAGCATTCAGATGTTCTTTCGATGAATTTGTGGGGAAGAAAGTGGTCTCCCTGTCCTATTCCTCCGCCATCTTAGGACCGCCTCCTATCTTTTTCTTATTAAAGTTATTCCCAAGTATTTTATAGTTTCGGGCATACCCTAAGATAGCATTGTAAAAAACTTCACAGTAAAATTTTAAAGTAATGCTCCCAAGAATTTCCTTTAGAAGTGTGGTTAAGTGTAAAGAAAGCTGAGCGCCAAAGAATTGATGCTTTTATTTTTTTTTTTCATAAAGCATACATTCTTTATTTTTTTAATATTTTTTTCTTTTTATTTATTTATTTTTAATTTTACTTTACAATTCTGTATTGGTTTTGCCATACATTGACATGAATCCACCACGGGTGTACATGCGTTCCCAAACATGAACCCCCCTTCCACCCCCCTCCCCACATCTCTCTGGGTCATCCCCGTGTACCAGCCCCAAGCATGCCGTATCCTGCATCAGACATAGACTGGCAATTCGATTCTTACATGATATTATACATGTTTCAATGCCATTCTCCCAAATCATCTCACCCTCTCCCTCTCCCTCTGAGTCCAAAAGTCCGCTATACACATCTGTGTCTTTTTTGCTGTCCTGCATACAGGGTCACATTGCCATCTTTCTAAATTCCATATATATGTGTTAGTATACTATATTGGTGTTTTTCTTTCTGGCTTACTTCACTCTGTATAATCGGCTCCAGTTTCATCCATCTCATCAGAACTGATTCACCACTATGGAGAACAGTGTGGAGATTCCTTTAAAAATTGCAAATAGAACTGCCTTATGACCCAGCAATCCCACTGCTGGGCATACACACTGAGGAAACCAGAATTGAAAGAGACACATTTACCCCAATGCTCATTGCAGCACTGTTTATAATAGCCAGGACATGGAAACAACCTAGATGTCCATCAGCAGATGAATGGATAAGAAAGCTGTGGTACATATACACAATGGAGTACTACTCAGCCATGAAAAAGAATTGATGCTTTTAAACTGTGGTGTTGGAAAAGACACTTGAGAGTCCCTTGAACTGTAAGGAGACAAACCAGTCAGTCCTAAAGAAAGTCAGTCCTGAATATTCAGTGGAAGGACTGATATTGAAGCTGAACATCAGCTTTGGCCACTTGATGCAAAGAACTGACTCATTGGAAAAGACCCTGATACTAGGAAAGATTGAAGGCAAGAGGAGAAGGGAACGACAGAGGATGAGATGGTTGGATGGCATCACTGACTTGATGGACATAAGTTTGAGCAAGCTCTGGGAGTTGGTGATGGACAGGGAAGCCTGGTGTGCTGCAGTCCATGGGGTCATAAAGAGTTGGACATGACTGAGCAACTGAACTGAAAATATTTTAGTTCTGTTTATTTTATTTATTTGTAGTTCTGTTTAGTTGATAGTTGCCAAATTACTGATTTCCTCAAAAATTAAAATAGGATATTAATGTCACTTACGTATGTTTTTCTTTGACTTAAAGATGATGTAAGGATCTTTTCATTTTTCTGTGAATAGCACACTAGTTTTTTTGAATTCTGTATAAACAATTTACTGAATAATTTTTTGGATTTTTGTTTTTAATCTTTTGTCCTAAGGTTGCTACAACTATAAATACAAAACAAGAATACTGCCCAATAGATGGATGTATTAAAGAAGATTCGTTTATGGAAAAATTGCAGCCTAAAAAGTATGTTCCATGTGCACTTATTTTAGTATTTAAAATTCATTGATATCAGTATCTCTAACCCATTGTTTACAGAATGCTCTTTAAGTTTATAATTTGTCTGAGCTGTTAATGAAGTGAAGAATCCAACTTCTAAAGAAGCAACATTACTATGTCCTCATTTAAAGTGCGGGGAAACAGAATTCACAATTACCATTTCTTCACCCTACTTAATTCTTTTAGTCTCTTTTGCATACCTCAGCTCTTCCAGATTCTTTGCTGCTCTGTGGTTCTTCATGGCCTATCCGATAAAATCCAAAATCCTTGAGGCTAGCATTCCTAACTTTGACATTATTGCTTCAGGTCCTCTGTCCAGGTTTAAATGGGTGCTTAGAAACCAACAGAACAGTTATTTATTTAGAAAATAAAACCACTTAGCTAAAGTCTACTTACTGGTTATTGATAGAGCCGGAGGTAGAACTCAGGCTCACTGAATGCCAGTACTGCTCCCACCTCCTCTATTTGTATTCCATCAATCACTTCCTCCATAACCTCTGAGTGGAATGATTAGAATAAATCTTTAGGTATCTTTGTGGCTCCATGTGAGTCAGTGGCCATAACAGTTGGGACATCTTCAGGAATCTAGCAGTTGACTTACCAGGTGAGGGAGGCTGACTTTTTTTTAAAGAGTGCTAAGCTTTTGAACTGTGGTGTTGAAGACTCTTGAGAGTCCCTTGGACTGCAAGGAGATCCAACCAGTCCATTCTGAAGGAGATCAGCCCTGGGATTTCTTTGGAAGGAATGATGCTAAAGCTGAAACTCCAGTACTTTGGCCACCTCATGTGAAGAGTTGACTCATTGGAAAAGACTGTGATGCTGGGAGGGATTGGGGGCAGGAGGAGAAGGGGACAACAGAGAATGAGATGGCTGGATGGCATCACTGACTCGATGGACGTGAGTCTGAGTGAACTCTGGGAGTTGGTGATGGACAGGGAGGCCTGGTGTGCTGCAATTCATGGGGTCGCAAAGAGTCAGACACGACTGAGCGACTGAACTGAAGGATTGTGCACCTACTTCAGAGCTTCCCTGGTGGCTCAGACAGTAAAGCGTCTGCCTGCAATGTGGGAGACCTGGGTTCGATTCCTGGGTCGGGAAGATCCCCTGGAGAAGAAAATGGCAATACACTCCAGCACTCTTGCCTGGAAAATCCCATGGATGGAGGAGCCTGATAGGCTACAGTCCATGGGGTTGCAAAGAATTGGACACGACTGAGCGACTTCACTTTCACTTTCAAGGATTGTGCACCCACTTCAGAGGAGGGAGCCCCTACTCAGCTCTAGCCAGTTTCTGCTATGTGTTAAGACATCCCAGTGGTGCCAGGTTATCCTTCTCAAGACAAAACAGAAATCTGGAATTTCTTTGTGAAGGTTTCTTATTTTTTAAACATGAAAGCCAAATCTGATTATACTTTTGTCTAGATGCATGTAGTGTCAAATATGGTTGAAATTTTACTTTCATAAGTAGATGAATCTGTTTTAGGTATCCCAGTTTTTTCCAAATTGCCAGTTCAAATTAGTTCTCCATGTCAAGTATACTTAGGTTAAAAACTCCTATTTCCTAATTTCAGTAGAGTTTGGTTTAAATAGTGATATGCTTTAAAATAGAAGTGTTCCTTGTTACATGATGCATTGCCTTCCTGATTTTTCTTTAATATTTTGAAACAGGAATTGAATGATGGACTCCTTATGGCTAATGCATTCACTTGTTTTCAAGAACATGGATATCCACTTTTTAAGTAATCTAATGTTTAAAAATTACTTTATCATTTCTTCCTATGAGAGTAACATTCAGTCATCATAGTTTCTTCTATAACCTGTTTTAGGCTATGATTAACTTATTCACCAAACACAGTGTGCTAGCCAACGTAGGGATATAAAGATAAAAAATAGGCAAAAACTCTATCATCTATGGATAAGAAATGCAGCTTGCTTTTCATTTGAAATTACCTGGTAAATTTATTACCTCATTAGCCAGGCCTATAAGTACATTTTTTAATAGCTGGCATTTGTGTGTATACTTAATTACTTTAATTGAGCTTAAGACAGTTGAGTGATTATCAACATCACTACCAAAAAATATCATGGAAGGAGAAAGGATTAAGAAATTAAAGCCCAATTTATACTATAAGCTATTATTTTTAGGAGTTGGTTAAGTTGCATTCTTGATTAAAGTTAGCTTTTCTGGGAGAGGGAGAGGGGGAGATGATTTGGGAGAATGACATTGAAACATGTATATTTTGCCAGTCTATGTCCGATGCAGGATATGGCACGCTTGGGGCTGGTACGCGGGGATGACCCAGAGAGATGTTGTGGGGAGGGGGGTGGGAGGGGGGGTTCATGTTTGGGAACGCATGTACACCCGTGGTGGATTCATGTCAATGTATGCCAAAACCAATACAGAACTGTAAAGTAAAAAAAAAATAAATTATATTAAAAAAAAAATAAAGTTAGCTTTTATATGAGAACATGTCTAGTCATAATTTTCCTCTCTTTGCTTTTCACAGATAATTGAGAACTCATTGTAAATGTCCTTATAAGTCATCATAAGAATTATTTTTAATAGAGGGTAAAAATCAAAATAGAAGATTAAAACCATTATATTAATGTTGATACTTAGAATAATGTACTTGACATTTTCCAGGATGAGGAATTGTTCTCAGGACTTTGAAAAGACTGCTCATCAACAAACTGTTGGTTTAGAACATTCAGCCTCCACACACAGGACTGTTTTGAACCCATCAGCTGTAATAGAGGTATGAAAAATGTAATTTATGAAGTGAGATGAAGCCAAACATTTTTACTTTTCTCTAGTAGCTTGACTTTCCTGTGCTCTCAAGGGTCCTATAATTCAGATTCTTTTGGGAAGTTTAAAGGTAAACCTGCACTCCTTGCTTCACTCTCTTATTTTATTCTAAACTATGCTTCAACAGTTGTTTTCTTTCCAAGTCAACACATTCTGCCTTTGATCAGCTGTTAGTGCTCTTGATATTTACCTGTATTCCCTCTGAACCTAGTTATTGAATTCAGATTTTATGAAACTTGTATAAAATACAAGTTTCCAAATTCTAAGTATGATTTTCCAGTTATTTTAATGGCAACTAAAAGACCTAGTGGCACTTCCTGATGATGATGTAATTCTTGTTGGAAGATTGACTTTTATCAGTTATGGCTTTTGATAACTTTAAATAATATATTCTTTTAATTGAAGGTTAGAAACAGAACAAATTCCAAAGTGCTGTTGAGTGGAATATTAAGTCATTTCATTAAGGAGATTATTGGTGGGCTGGGGGAGGAAAGAGCACTGTCTTCCATGTTTAAATCTTTTTTTTTCCCCATAAGAATTTTCTTTTGTTTTTATCAAGGAATTTCTATATGTTAATTTTAGTGTTTGTTTTTTTTTTTTCTTTTCTGGCCATACCACCTGGCATGCGGGATCTTAGTTCCCCAACCAGGGACCAAACCTGCACCCCCTGCATTGGTAGCATGGACTCCCAACCACTGGACCAGCAGGGAAGTCCCCAGTGTTTAAATCTTAACATAGCCTGATTATAATCTTCATTTTCTTAAAAACTGTTACTGTTTACATGTATTATTTATGATCATGATAATTTTTTTCAGGTAGTTTTGAGTTGCAAAATGGTTATAGGACATAATCTCATTTTTTCAGAAAGATACCTAAAAAAAAAAATCTGGAATACTATGAGCAAAACTCTAAAGTGTTCATTGTTGCATGTTTTCAGATTGCTGTAATGGATGGTTGCTTTTGTAAACAAAATGGTAGCTTGATGTTTTTCCAACTGTTACAGTCTATCTAAGCATCTGTTTTTATATTTTGTATTTGTATGTGGTTCCTCTCTCCCTTCTTAGGAAAGTAAAACTGTGGAAGAGATTGATGAAGCATTGAAGATAGCAGGCCAAAATTTTGAACAATTAAGTATTGCTGTAAAAGTAAGCTTTCTGGATGATTACATTGTATCCTAAATTAAGACATGTTCCATTATAATGTATATCACTGAAGGTAGTAGAGCTTAGCATGATAGGTAGAGCTTACATATGATAATCCAGTGAGAGAGAAACATAAAAAAGAGTGGAAAATTCATGGCCTCCGAGGATTAGTTTCATACCATCTGTGTTGGCAGCCTGCTGAAACTGAAGCTCTGTTAAGGAGCTATAATTTCTGTTTGCTGTGAGCTGAATTTTTTGTCTTGGAAGCATTGCAGATCACTATTCTTATACTGCTAATTATTTGGCTGTATACTGTTAAACAGATTTTTAGATTCTTTTCTTTCTTGGCCCATCAACCCAAGAGAGAGACTTCCCTCACTGATTGACAGAGAACAAGCTCCTTGCACCTACCAACAGCAAATTCACGACCAAGGCATTCAAAAGATTGTAGCTAACATAGAATTTAAGAGTTCAACATATGTATTTGCAGAATACTGCATCTCATATCCCCCCAATTTTTAACCAATTTTGGCATCAAATCTAAGTCCAAAATCTCATCTAAGTATCTTCTAAATCAAGTATGGGTGAGATTCAGGGTATAACTCATGCTGGGGCAGAATTCCTCTCCAGCTGTGAATGTGTGAAACTAGTAAATTATCTACTTCTAAAATATTAATGCATTTGTTGAGCAGGCATAGGATAGACATTACCATTTAAAAAAGGAAAGATTAAAAGAAAAAAAAGGTCACAAATCTCAAGCAGTGAGTCTTTGTTTAAAATACAAGGAAATTTGTGGAATAGTTAACATTTTAATTAAAATATTTGTGTGTGCATATATATATATAGGGTTTTTTTTTGTCCTTAGTGTGTGGCATGCAGGATCTTAGTCCCCTGACCAGGGATCGAACCCATGCCCTCATGCATTGGGAGTGCAGAATCTTAACCACTGGACCACCAGTGAAGCCCCTAATGTTATATTTTAAGTTTTTATAAATTTAAGGAATCCTGCCAGAGAGAAACTTAGCTGTCCAAAATGATCCATTTCCTGTACTGAGTAAAAGTGATGAGAAGTTCAGAAAACTTAGTGGGTTTTCTAGTCCTTTTTGCCAATTTTATCAGTACAAAGTACTAACAAAGATGTGATCTTGCTGACAAGAACAAAGATTAAAAGTTTAACCATGTGATTTTTCCCATTTTTATCATCTGATCTCTTCTGTTGTGATTTTGAAAAGAGTCCAAAAAGTACCTTTTACTTTTCAAAATTATGTTGAATAACACAATTACCACAAAATAAAAATACCAAATTAGGTCTTTGTATTATCTTTTTCCTAGATGCTTGAACACATACACAGTCAAACAAAAGAGGAGACAGTCTGTCTTAAAGAGGTTCTGGAGAAGCAGTTTGATCAGCTTTTCACTTCTCTTGATTCCAGGTAATAAGTTAAAAATATAGACTCAGTGCAACTGAAGCTTTTAACATCAACTTGTCATTTTATTCCTCTGCATAGATTGGAAAAAATTAGTAGATTTTAAACAAGTTTAAAAGGTAATGGGTGGTTCCCTTACAAGCTGATGTTTACAGCTTCGAAATGAAGAAAAACTATTTATTCAGGCTATTTGCCTTCTGGTCCCAAAGCTGTTAAATAATTTCTTTCTTAAAGCAGTTAGCACAGAAAAATGCTATTTCTGAATCCTGTTGTAGAATTCCGCATACTTGGGAAAATGCAAACATATGTTTTCATGTACATAATGCCATCATTTTTTTATGTGTTTACTTGCATCAAGAGCAAATAATGATTTTTCTAAACACATACCATACGGTTACATATCCATCCTTTTTAAAAATGTTGATATATATGATCTCAAGTAATCTTTAATCACATTTTGCATTTTAAGAGACAGATTCATAAAAGTTGTGATGAATGGGTATTTAGAAATGGTGCTTGTCTATTTGACTTTTGTTTCTTTTTTTAATTTCTAATTGGAATGCCCAGATCATAGGTTCATCACTCTGAATGAATCAGTTGATATTCTTTATTCCTTGATATTTATGGTATCTCACATTTGGTATTTATATTATCTAAGTGATAGGTCAGTTCAGTTCAGTTGCTCAGTCATGTCCAACTCTTTGTGACTCCGTGGACTACAGCACGCCAGGCTTCCCTTGTCCATCACCAACTCCTGGAGTTTGCTGAAGCTCATGTCCATTGAGTCAGTGATGCCATCCAGCCATTTCACCCTCTGTTGTCCTCTTCTCCTTCTGCCTTCAATCTTTCCCAGCATCAGGGTCTTTTCCAATGAGTCAGTTCTTTGTATCAGGTGGCCAAAATATTGGTGTTTAAAGGTGATAAGTCATGTGCATGCATCTTAAATGTTTTTAATAGTGGTAAATATACATCATAAAGTTTACCTTTTTAACCATTTAAGAGTGTACATTTTAGTGGTGGGGGAGGGATGAATCAGAAGCTTGAGATAAACATACACTATTATATATAAGATAAATAAGAAACTACTGTATAGCATAGAGAAATGTATTCAGTATTCTGTGATAACCTATATGAGAAAAGAATCAAAAAAAGATTATATGTATAACTGAATCACTTTTCTGTATACCTGAAACTAATATTAATATTAGTTAATAATATTAAACTAATATTAATATAACATTGAAAATCAACTATAGTCCAATAAAATTGAAATTTAAAAATGTATAGTTTAGTGGCATACAATAATTTTATGTGTAACTTTTTAAGGACTACCAAATTGTATTCTGTGATGGCCGCACATGTTACTTTTCCACCAGCAGTGCTCAAAGGTTCCAGTTTGTCCACATCCTCACCAGCATCCTATTTTCTTTTTTGAAAAGAATAGCCATTTTGAGGATGTGAAGTGGTATCTCATTTTGGATTTGATTTACATTTCCATGATAGCTAGTATTGGGGAGCACATCTTTTCATGTGCTTATTAGTTGACCATTTATGTATTTTCTCTGGAGAAATATGTATTCCAGTCCTTTGACCATTTTTGGATTGTTTATTTTGTTATTGATGGGGTAGGAATTCTTTATACATTATGGATATCAGTCCTTTATGAGATGTATCATTTTCATATATTTTCTCTTCTTCCTGTGGCTTGCCTTTTGTTTGTGGTTTAAAATTTTTTTATTGAAATACAGTATTAGTTTGAATTTGAATTACATTTGAATTACAGTATTAGTTTCAGGTGTACAGCAGAGTGATTCAGTTATACATATTCTTTTTCATTATAGGTTATTACAAGATATTGCCTATAATTCCCTGTGCTGTACAGTATGTCCTTGTTTTTTATCTACTTTATATATAGTAGTGTGTATATGTTAATCCAAAATGCTTAATTTGTCCCTTCTACCCTTAAATGTTTGTGGGTCTGTTTCTGACTTGTAAGTTCATTTATATTCCACATAAAAGTGATATATGACACTTGTCTTTCTTTGTCTGACTTCAGTAAGTATAATATTCTCTAGGTCCATCCATGTTGCTGCAAATGGCATTGATTAATGCTTTTTTATGGCTGAGTCATATTCCATCATATACATATATCACATCTTTTTTATCAGTTTAAGTTATTTCCTAGTCTTGGCTAATGTAAATATTGCTACTTTGAGTACTTTGAACATTGAAGTGCATGTATTGAGTTTTAGAGTCCCCATCTTCTCTGGATATGTGCCCAGGAATGGGATTGCTGGATCGTATGGTTACTGTTTTTAGTTTTTTATAAAACCTCCATACTGTTCTCCAAAGTGAATGCACCAAGTTTCCATTCCCACTGACAGTATAGGAGGGCTCCCTTTTCTCCACACACTGTCTAGCATTTATTTGTAGACTTTTTGATGATGACCATTCTGATTTGTGGGAAGTGGGATACCTCATTGTAGTTTTGATTTCCATTTTTCTAATAATTTGTGATGTTGGATATCTTTTCATATTCCTGTTGACCATCTGTGTAATGGTCTTCTTTGGAGAAATGTCAGTTTAGGTCTTTTGCCCATTTTTAAAATTTTTTTTGAGCTGTATAAGCTGTTTGTATGTTTTAGAAATTAAGCCTTTGTTGCTCATGTAGTTTGCAAATATTTTCTTCCAGTCCATAGGTTGTCTGTTATTGTTGAACTAAATTATTTAGCTGTGCCAGGACTTAGTTGTTGCATGTGGGATCTAGTTCCCCAACCAGAGATTGGACCCAGGTCTCCTGCATTTGGAATCTTAGCCTTGGACCACCAGGCAAATCCCTCCTTTTCACTCTCTTGATAGCATTCTTTGATCCAAACATGTTTTTAATTTGTGAAGTCCAATTTATCTATTTTCTCTTTTGTTGCCTGTGTCTAGGTGTCATATCCAAGAAATTGTTGCCAAATCTTCAATCATGAAACTTTCTCCAACTGTGTTTTCTTCTAAGAGTTTTACAGTTTTAGCTTTTACATATAGATCTTTGAGGCATTTTAAGCTACTTTTTGTATATAGTGTAAAGGAAGGGTCCAGCTTCATTCTTTACCATATGGATATCCAGTTTTCCCAGCACCATTTGTTGGAAAGATGGGTCTTTTTTCCATTGAATGGTCTTGGGACTCCTGTCAAAACTCAGTGACCATGTTTGTGAAGATTTATTTCTGGGCTCTCTATTCTCTTCCATTGGTCCATCTGTCTGTTCTTGTGGCAGTAGGATACTGTTTTAATTACTGTGGCTTTGTAGCAAATTTTGAAATCAGGATGTGTAAGCTCTCCAACTTTGTTCTTTCTCAAGATTGTTTTGAAAGCTTGGGGTCCCTTGAGATCTCCTGTAACTTTTAGGATGGGTTTTTCTATTATGCATGAAGCATCATTGGAATTTTGATATGGATGGCTTTGAATTATAAATTGCTTTGGGTATTGACATCTTAATAAATATTAAGTGTTCCAGTTCATGATTATAAGAGATCTTTCCATTTATTTTGGCTTCATTAATTTCAGCAATGTTATGCAGTATACAGCAAATGTACAAGTCTGTTGCAGCCTCAGTTACATTTATTCCTGAGTACAGTCTTCTTTTTATTCTTTTCGTAAAATGAATTGTTTTGTCAATTTCCTTTTTGGACTGTTCATTGTTAGTATGTAGAAATATATCTGATTTTTTGTGTGTTTATTTTGTATACTGTATCTTTGCTGAACTTATTTATTAGCCCTACTACTATTCTTGTGATATCTTTATCTACAAGACTTCCCTGGTGGCTTAGACACAATTGTCTTCTACCTACAATGCGGAAGACCTGGATTCAGTCTCTGGGTCAGGAAGATCTCCTGGAGAAGGAAATGGCAACCCACTCTAGTATTCTTGCCTGGAAAATCCCATGGATAGAGGAGCCTGGTAGGCTATAGTCTATGGGGTCACAAAGAATCGGACACAACTGAGCGACTTCACTTTCTTCTCTTTTTTTCTTACCTATATCATGTCATCTGCAAAAAGACATCACTTTCTTTTTGTCAATTTGGGTGGCTTTTATGTCTTTTTTTGACTAATTATTCTGGCTAGAACTTAAAATAGTATATTAAGTAGCAGTGGTAAACTCTCACACCCTTTTCTTACTACTGTCCTTAGAAGAAAAGCTGTCAGTCTTTCATCATCCAGTGTAATGTTAGCTGTGGGATTTTCTTCTGTAAGTTTTATACGTTGGTGTAGTTTTCCTCAATTCCTCGTTGGAGTATTTTTATCCTGAAAGGGTGTTGAGACCGTCATATCCTTTTTCTCTATAATTTGAGAGGATATTGAGGGGGGGGGTGCGGGTTTCTTCTTTCTGTTAATATGCTATATAACATTAATTGATACTTATACTTCATTTCAGGAGTAAATCCCACTTGGCATGATGTATTATTCTTTCTTTGTTCTGCTGATTCAATTTGCTAGTATTTTGTTGAGGATTTTTACTTAATGCTCATAAGAGACACTGATCAATAGTTTTCTGGTAGTGTTTTCTTATGGGTTTGGTATGAAGGTGATGCTGGTCTCAGAATAAGTTGGAAAGTGTTTCCTGTGGCTCTTCAGTATTTTAGAGGGGAATTGGTTTTTTTTTTTTTTCCTTTGAATTTTTGATAGAATTTACCAGTGAAGTCCTCTGGTCTGGGCTTTTCTGTGGGGGAAGCTTTTGATTACTAATTCAATCTTGTTACTTTTTACTGATCTGCTCAGATTTTCTATTTCTTCATGATTCAGTGTTGATAGGTGGTGTGTTTGTAGGAATTCATCCGCTTCATCTAGGTTATCCAATTTCTTGGCATAGTTATTCATAGCATTGCCTTCAAATTTTTTTAGTTTCTGTAAAATTGATTATGAACAAAACTAGTGGAGGTGATGGAATTCCACTTGAGCTATTTCAAATCCTAAAAGATGATGCTGTGAAAGTGCTGCACTCAATATGCCAGCAAATTTGGAAAACTCAGCAGTGCCCACAGGACTGGAAAAGGTCAGTTTTCATTCCAATCACAAAGAAAGGCAACGCCAAACAATGCTCAAACTACTACACAATTGCACTCATCTCACACTCTAGTAAAGTAAAGCTCAAAATTCTCCAAGCCAAGCTTCAGCAATACGTGAACCATGAAATTCCAGATGTTCAAGCTGGTTCTAGAAAGGGCAGAGGAACCAGAGATCAAATTGCCAACATCCAGTGGATCATCAAAAAAGCAAGAGAATTCCAGAAAAACATCTATTTCTGTTTTATTGACTATGCCAAAGCCTTTGACTGTGTGGATCACCACAAACTGTGGAAAATTCTGAAAGAGATGGGAATACCAGACCACCTGACCTGCCTCTTGAGAAATCTGTATGCAGGTCAGGAAGCAACAGTTAGAACTGGACATGGAACAACAGACTGGTTCCAAATAGGAAAAGGAGTACGTCAAGGCTGTATATTGTCACCCTGCTTATTTAACTTCTATGCAGAGTACATCATGAGAAACGCTGGGCTGGAAGAAGCACAAGCTGGAATCAAGATTGCCAGGAGAAATATCAATAACCTCAGATATGCAGATGACACCACCCTTATGGCAGAAAGTGAAGAGGAACTAAAAAGGCTCTTGATGAAAGTGAAAGAGGAGAGTGAAAAAGTTGGCTTAAAGCTCAGCATTCAGAAAACTAAGATCATGGCATCCGGTCCCATCACTTCATGGGAAATAGGTGGGGAAACAGTGGATGACTTTATTTTTGGGGGCTCCAAAATCACTGCAGATGCTAACTGCAGCCATGAAATTAAAAGATGCTTACTCCTTGGAAGGAAAGTTGTGACCAACCTAGACAGCATATTCAGAAGCAGAGACATTGCCAACAAAGGTCCTAGGTCTAGTCAAGGCTAAAGTTTTTCAAGTAGTCATGTATGGATGTGAGAATTGGACTATAAAGAAAGCTGAGTGCCAAAGAATTTATGCTTTTGAACTGTGGTGTTGGAGAAGACTCTTGAGAGTCCCTTGGACTGCAAGGAGAACCAACCAGTCCATCCTAAAGGAGATCAGTCCTGGGTGTTCATTGGAAGGACTGATGTTGAAGCTGAAACTCCAATACTTTGGCCACCCGATGCGAAGAGCAGACTCATTTCAAAAGACTCTGATGCTGGGAAAGATTGAGGGCAGGAGAAGGGGACGACAGAGGATGAGCTGGTTGGATGGCCTCACCGACACAATGGACATGGGCTTGGGTGGACTCCGGGAATTGGTGATGGACAGTGAGACCTGGCGTGCTGCGGTTCATGGGGTTGCAAAGTGTCAGACATGACTGAACAACTGAACTGAATGCCTACTTTATTTTTTATTTTAGTAAATTGATTCTTGTTTTTCTAGGCACTGTTTCTAAAATTGGTGAATTTTAATCTCAAAGAACCGTCTTTTGGTTTCATTGATTTTTCTCTATTTTTGCTAGCTATTTACTTATTTCTGCTCTAATCCTATTATTTCTTCCTTCTGCCACCTTTGCGTTTAGTTTGTTATTTTGGAGTTTCTAAGGTATAAACATAAAGATTGAAGGCAGAAGAAGAGGGTGGCAAAGGGTGAGATGTTAGATAGCATCACTGACTCAATAAAATGAATTTGAGCAAACTCTGGGAGATAGTGAAGGACAGGGAAGCCTGGTGTGTTGCAGTGCATTGGGTCGTAAAGAGTCGGACATGACTTAGCAACTGAACAACAGCAAAGGTGTAAAATTAGGTTGTTGGTTTGTGATGCCTTTTTTAATATACTTACAGCTATATATTTATTTCTCTCTCAGATCCAATTTAACTGCATCCCATAAATTTTGATATTTTGATTTTTCATTTTCATTTGTCTCAAAATACTCTCCTTGTGTTACTTTTCTTTGATCAATTTGTGTTTAGGAGTATGTTCTTTAATTTCCACTTATTTGTGGAATTTCCAGTTTCCTTCTGTTATTGAGTTCTAGTTTTCATTCCTTTGTGTTCAGAGAGGATACCTTGTATACATTGTCTTTTAAAACGTATTAAGACTTGTTTTTTTTTTTGAGCTAACCGGGCCTAACCTGGAGTATGCTACCTGTATGCTTGAGGAACCTTTTTGCAACCTTCTTGGGTGGTCTCGGTTCCTCTTGCTGCCTGAGTGCCAAATTAAGTGAAAGGGTTTTTCAGGCAGCCCCCCTTCCCCCCAGCCCCCACCACCTCCTCGCTCCCCCCGCACCCCCACCACAGAGTAGGACATTGCAAAGAAGGCAGTGGCACCCCACTCCAGTACTCTTGCATGGAAAATCCCAAAATCCCATGGGTGGAGGAGCCTGGTGGGCTGCAGTCCATGGGGTCGCAAAGAGTCGGACACAACTGAGCAACTTCACTTTCACTTTTCACTTTCATGCATTGGAGAAGTAAATGGCAACCCACTCTAGTGTTCTTGCCTGGAGAATCCCAGGGACGGGGTAGCCTGGTGGGCTGCCGTCTGTGGTGTCGCACAGAGTCGGACACGACTGAAGCAACTTAGCAGCAGCAGCAGCAGCAGCATGCTCCCTTTGGAGGGAAGGAATCAGGACGTATGCTGCTGCCTCCAGACCAGGACTGCACCACACTGAGGAAAGGTCTGGGAAAGGACAAGAAATGAAATGTCCTGCTGATAAAGAAAGTGGCTTTTTTTCCACTGCACATTTGTGTCATTGCTGTATACCTTTGTCCATTCTCCAGTTCTAGAAGGTTATTGTAACCAATTTTTAGCTGTCATTTGACATCACCATTGAAGAACAAGGACTTCGAGTCTCCTAGTCTGCCATTTTGCTAACATCACTCCCTGGGCATGAATTTTGGGGAGAATCATCTGAAACTTATCAAAATGACCATTTATCTCCTAAATAAATGATTTTTATAAATTGTATATGTAATTACTAATAATTTTTTGGAATACTTTTTCACCTGCAGAGCATGTGTGTATTTTAGTCATTCACTTGTGTCCGACTCTTTGTGACCCCATGGACTGTAGCCCGCCAGGCTTCTCTGCCCTTGGAATTCTCCAGGCAAGAATACTGGAGTGGGTTGCCATTCCCGTCTCCAGGGGTTCTTCCCAACCCAGGGATTGAACCTGGGTCTCCTGCATTGCAGGCTGATTCTTTACCATCTGAGCTATCAGGGAAGTCCTTGCAGAGCCCGTGGCACATTCTTATTACTCTTCAGTGTGGCAAATTCCCCGTTTTTGAGGCCAGATTTGAACTGAGGAAATCATTTTATTCATTTACAAGATGAATAAAATGAGCAATAATTTTTGGTACAAAATATCTTAATTTCCGTGATAAAGTAATTCCACTATAGGTACAAAGAATTTTTGAGTAATAAAGGAATAACTCTTCAGTTTCATAACTGATAGCTTTGAAGATTATAGTTAATTGATACCTAAGTTTTGGTTTGGTGAAGTCTATTTTAAAGTTTTATTTCAAATTCATGTAATACGTATCTGCCTATGAAATTTTAAAATGTGCAGGTAGATCCTTGTGAGAAATGAATACAGATAGTCTTTGTAATGGCACAAGTGACTGCAGGATAGCCACGATTCTCTTACTTTTAAAAGTGGTAGATTCTTCTAGGGTTTGTCTTACCTCTGCAGTTCTGTGACACCTGTATCTGGAACATAACTATATTCTTCTACAAAAGTTACTTTTTCTCTGGTTACATATACATAGCTTTCAACTATAATAGATTTCAGTTCAGTTGAATGTCTCATTAACCATATTAAAATTTAAGTTCATGAAACTGAAATTACCTTTTCAGTACTTTTGAGTTATGATAAATTTGCTTTCATAAAATTGTTTGTGAAATAATTGAAAAATAACTTAATTTTAAATGAAGGAAGAAGAGCCTGTGTGAAGAGTTAGTAAGAAATACAGACAGTTATTTATCAAAAATAATAGTGACTAAAAGCTACATTGAAGCAAAAAAAAGTGATTTGGATGCAGCTATGAAGATAGCAAGAGAATTAAAATCTGCACCTTCTCTAAGGATGTATTGTGACCTAAATCAGGTAATTTTAATAGTTCGTAATGTGAATTATTTCTGTGGTAGCTTACTTTACCTGCTTTGGAATATGATATCTAAGACTTAACTGGAAGAATTTGCTTTTCAGATTATCCTAACTTTATGGCATCAATTTAGAATTCTTAGGAGTTTAAATTCTAAGATAAACATTAATAACTTTGTTTGACCTTTTATTTACCACTTAGGGAAAGGGTGCAGTAAAGTCTTTATAACACACAATCTGAGAACAAATAGGATGATATTAAGTCAAAAGTTGTTTCTAGGACACTTGAATAAAAAACAAGAACAAATAAGAGTAGCAAAATAAATAGGACTCTGTTTTTATAGACAGGTATGACTATCAACTCTTAACTTAAAAATTAATCAAAATGCTGTTTAAGTTTTTCTCCCAACCCCCGACTCTGTGAGTCAGGATACAAGGTGCTTCAACCCTGTCCTGTCATCTAATCATGTGCCTGGAGTTGGGCAGAAATAGAAACATGTTTCTTGCTAAATTGTTTGCCGGGAAAGGGTTACCATCAGTCCTCTTTGCTAAGTTCTGTCTTGTTCCCTTGAGGTATAGATCCTACTCTGTTGTCTTGGAATCTTCAGGACCTTATTCCCCATAGATAATCAGATGTTTGGACTGAACTGAGATGTAAAATAGAAGCTCTTGGTTTACCTGCTTCCAAAGTCTTGAACTTTTAAAGTTTTTGCACCGTCTTACTTGACCAGGCCTCCATCTAGCTGTAGTTACAAGAACAGTAGTAGTCTATTCCTGTGTATTACACATGAAACATTAGGAGGAGAAAAAAAGTAAAATTTGGTCTTCACCCTAGTTAGCCACATTAGGAAGATGGGGGCAGAAAAAGAGAGAAACGTTTGAGGACAGCAGTGCAGGCGCACAAGTGTGATCAGAATTTCCCCTGATTGTGTAGCTGTATCCCATTATTAATTAGTTGTTATCTTTTGTTGTTATATCTTAATACACATCTCCAAAAAATTTTAAATTTCGGGGAAATTTGCATGCCTCCCTTTGCTTGCCTAAAATCAGACCCTGAGCACGTTAATGAAATACCTAAAGAGTATAGTTTTCCCTCTGAAATCTTACTCTGTTTCAATAGTATTTGTAACAAAGCAAAATGCACATATGAGCAATACTTCTCTTTGATTCTAGATTATCCGGACTTTGAAGTTAACATTTGAGAGTGACTTGTCACAAGTCAGCTCTCTAAAGCTAAAGAAGTCTCCCAAGTAAGTAATTGTAATTCATAAAAGTAATCTATAATTCAGAAGAGTCTGATAAAATTAGAACCTGTATTTATTAAAATCACAAGCAATTATAAATTGAAAATTTGAGTCAAAAATATTTCCCAGATTAGCAACCAAATTAAGTGTGATTTATGAATTTAAAAGTTGTTTCAATGCTCTTTCAGAGTTTTTCAGTTCAGTTCAGTCACTCAGTCATGTCCGACTCTTTACAACCCCATGAATCACAGCACACCAGGCCTCCCTGTCGATCACCAACTCCCGGAGTTCACCCAAACTCATGACCATCAAGTCGGTGATGCCATCTAGCCATCTCATCCTTTGTCGTCCCCTTCTCCTCCTGCCCCCAATTCCTCCCAGCATCAGGGTCTTTTCCAGTGAGTCAGCTCTTCTCATGAGGTGGCCAAAGTACTGGAGTTTCAGCTTTAGCATCATTCCTTCCAAAGAAATCCCAGGGCTGATCTCCTTTAGGAGGGACTGGTTGGATCGCCTTGCAGTCCAAGGGACTCTCAAGAGTCTTCTCCAACACCACAGTTCAAAAGCATCAATTCTTCAGCGCTCAGCTTTCTTCACAGTCCAACTCTCACATCCATATATGACCACTGGAAAAACCATAGCCTTGACTAGACAGACTTTTGTTGGCAAAGTAATGTCTCTGCTTTTGAATATGCTATCTAGGTTGGTCATAACTTTTCTTCCAAGGAGTAAGCGTCTTTTAATTTCATGGCTGCAGTCACCATCTGCAGTGATTTTGGAGCCCAAAAAAATAAAGTCTGACACTGTTTCCCCTGTTTCCCCTCTACTGCAGAGTTTTTAATGTTAGCTAATTTTTATTAGAGAAAGTAATAAACTTACATTAGAACACTTTTTATGCTAAGTGTTTAATTTTAGGTTGAATATGAATTGCAGTGAGATCATCTGTATGTTCAACAGTATGGGAAATATTGAATTTGAGGATTCAACACGGTAAGTATAAGAATGACAACATGCCGTTAGTGTCTGATATGGCCTAAGGGACAGAAATATTAGATCAAACAAAAAAAATTGATCTTTATGTATAGAACAGACTTTTGGACTCTGTGGGGAAGGGAGAGGGTGGGATGATTTGGGAGAATGGCATTGAAACATGTATAATATCATATAAGAAATGAATTGCCAATCTAGGTTCAATGCAGGATACAGGATGCTTGGGGCTGGTGCACTGGGATGACCCAGAGAGATGGTGTGGGGAGGGAGGTGGGAGAGGGGTTCAGGATTAGGAATTCATGTATACCTGTGGCAGATTCATGTTGATGTATGGTGAAACCAATACAGTATTGTAAAGTAAAATAAAGTAAAATTTTTTAAAAATTGATCTTTAGTATAATGTTGTTGATTCAAAAGTTGAAAAATAATGTAAGGGCAAAATGGATTCTATAAATTAATGCTACATAAAATATTTAAAAATTAAAAGACCTAGAAAGGATTAGTATCCAATGATGTATGTGTCATCTTTGAGATTCGTTTATTCAGCCAGTGTTGAACACTGATGTGCTAGCCTCTAAGTGTTGAAAAGTGAAAGTGTTTACTCAGTCATGTCTGACTCTTTGCAACCCTATGGACTGTATAGCCCTGTCAGGCTCCTCTGTCCATGGGATTTCCCAAGCAAGATTACTAGAGTAGGTAGCCATTCCCTTCTCCAGGGGATCTTCTGGACCCAGGAACTGAACCCGTGTCTCCTGCATCTTCTCCATTTGCAGGCAGATTCTTTACCACTGAGACATAACACCCTAGATACTGAGATTTATGCAGAGAAGTTACAGTAAATAAAGAATGACATATGTAAATAGTAAAGTACATAATTGCTTTGATAGTAAAATGTGCAGTCTAATGGAGATGCAAAAGAAGGGAATGATCAGTTCTTTGCAGGGTACCAGGAGACTTGGAAAGAGCAGATTTGATTTTCCCCCATTCATGAAAAGTGAGTAGCAGTTGAAAGGGAGAAGAGTAGGGAGGCAGCATCTTAGCAGAAAGAAATTTATGGACAGTGAGATAGTATACTGTGTTCAGGAACCTGCATGTAGAATATTGTTTGACAGAGGATACATAGAGGCTTAATCCTAAAAACCTTGTATGCTTTGGTGTTCTTTGAACTTTATTTCCTAGACCTGTGCCACCCAGTATGGTAGCTGCTAACCATGTGTGGTTATTTAAATTTAAACATAAATTAAAACTAAATAAAATGAAGATTTTAGTTCTTTGGTTGCACTAGCCACATTTCAGGTGCTCAGTAGCTATATTTGGTTCAGTTCAGTCACTCAGTCGTGTCCGACTCTTTGCGACCCCATGAATCGCAGCACACCAGGCCTCCCTGTCCATCACCAACTCCCGGAGTTCACTCAGACTCAACGTCCATCGAATCATTGATGCCATCCAGCCATCTCATCCTCTGTCGTCCCCTTTTCCTGCCCCCAATCCCTCCCAACATCAGAGTCTTTTCCAGTGAGTCAACTCTCCTCATGAGGTGGCCAAAGTACTGGAGTTTCAGCTTCAGCATCATTCCTTCCAAAGAAATCCCAGGGCTGATCTCCTTCAGAATGGACTGGTTGGATCTCCTTGCAGTCCAAGGGACTCTCAAGAGTCTTCTCCAACACCACAGTTCAAAAGCATCAATTGTTCGGCACTCAGCCTTCTTCACAGTCCAACTCTCACATCCATACATGACTACTGGAAAAACCATAGCCTTGACTAGACGGACCTTAGTCGGCAAAGTAATGGCTCTGCTTTTGAAAATGCTATCTAGGTTGGTTACAACTTTTCTTCCAAGGAGTAAGTGTCTTTTAATTTCATGGCTGCAGTCTCCATCTGCAGTGATTTTGGAGCCCCCCAAAATAAAGTCAGCCACTGTTTCCCTATCTGTTGCCCATGAAGTGATGGGACTGGATGCCATAATCTTCATTTTCTGAATGTTGAGCTTTAAGCCAACTTTTTCACTCTCCTCTTTCACTTTCATCAAGAGCCTTTTTAGTTCCTCTTCACTTTCTGCCATAAGGGTGGTGTCATCTGCATATCTGAGGTTATTGATATTTCTCCCGGCAATCTTGATTCCAGCTTGTGCATCTTCCAGCCCAGCGTTTCTCATGATGTACTCTGTATAGAAGTTAAATAAGCAGGGTGACAATATACAGCCTTGACGTACTC
>NW_024070208.1:36109466-36469914 GCF_014754425.2 Oryx dammah | reverse complement strand
ATAGAAGTTAAATAAGCAGGGTGACAATATACAGCCTTGACGTACTCCTTTTCCTATTTGGAACCAGTCTGTTGTTCCATGTCCAGTTCTAACTGTTGCTTCCTGACCTGCATACAGATTTCTCAAGAGGCAAGTCTGTTGGTCTGGTATTCCCATCTCTTAGAATTTTCCACAGTTTGTGGTGATCCACACAGTCAAAGGCTTTGGCATAGTCAATAAAGCAGAAATAGATGTTTTTTCTGGAACTCGCTTGCTTTTTCCATGATCGAGCGGATGTTGGCAATTTGATCTCTGGTTCCTCTGACTGTCATATTGGACAGTGCAGCATATTTTCATTATCGTGGAGGATTATGTTGGAGAGCACAGGTGTAAATAATAGCCATTAAAAGATTTTCAGAATGAAAGTAAAAGTACTTAGGTTACATTTGTAAAAGGTAACTCTAGGGACCATAGAGAATTTTTTGGAAGAATTGGAGGCTGGAGGCTGAAGGATGGCTTAGGTTATTATATGACCTAGCATATAATATTATATATTTTATATATACATATATATATATATATATATATGTTATATGGCCTAGCAAATGATGAGAAACCAAATGTAGGTCGTAGCACTGGAAAGGAATAGGTAATGACAAATGCTAAATAAGGAAAAGTGGTGAAACTTAGTAATCGTTTCAGTGTAAGGAATGAGAAAAAGGGAAGCATTCCAATGATTTATAGGTGTATCTTTGGTGACTGAGGTGATGAATTGTGGTGTCACTTACCAAGCTTGGAAATATACAAAGAAAAGTTGGGAGGGGAAGATAGTAGGATATGCTGAGTTCCTGTTGTTTACTAGGTATCTGGGGAGAAACCTCTGGAGGGAAGTTACAGGATTCGATTCTTGGTTTAGGAGTAGTCAGAATATAAATGGTTTAGAAACTCCCCAAAGAAAATAAGTTTATTCATTTGAAGATGGTATGGCTCCTAGGGAAATCATCCCTTAAGAAGCATCACATTCATTACTTTGGGGAACTAATGAGGGCCTGGCCCACAGCATTACAAGCTCAGAAACAGACTTGAGCAGATCTACTCTAAACCAGGTAAACTCATGTAAGCCAAGTTCACAAAACTAACACATGATCCAAATGCCAATTTATTAACTTAAGGGACAGATAGTATTTTCACAGGGACTATTAACAGAATACTTACGTTGGCATTCTTTTCCAATAACCAAACAGACACAGAAAGCCAAATCATCAGCAGTTGCTTCATGGTGTTTTTGGACCAAAGGGAATAAGATATATCAAATAGCTGTGAAGAGTGTTGGTACTAGTCAGCCTGCTGTGTTCCTTGACCACACAGGGAAGACCTTACCAGAGGCCTCAAGTACCAGGCCTTTGGCTCGAGTCATCTTGGCCACACATGGACTCCTGGCCCCTGTATACCTCTGTGACTTTACTTTCTGCACTTTCATGGATGATCATCCTTTCCAGTCAGTACATTCTTCTAGATGTTTTCATAACTTGAATATGGTTACTGTCAAATATTTTTGATACCAAAAGGTATTATCTTTAAGCATCTGTACTGATCTTGCCATGGTTTTAACTCAGAAGTCTTATAAATTTCTCCCTAGATTTTAGGGAAAGTATCACTCTAGCCTGCCTCTACTGATGACAGGTGGTAATTAAAGAATGGGTTTGCATAGTGAAAACAGATATTGAAGTGGGTCAAGGACAGTGCCCTAGAAAAATATTAAATTTCAAGACAGGGAAAGAGTAACTTACAAACCAAAGGAAACGAAGAGGGAACTGGGGAGAGTGATACTCTAGAAGTCAAAGGAGGAGAGGTTTGTGAGACAGGAGTTGGTTGACAGTGTTAAATGTAAGGTCAGATAAGAGTTGTATAAAAAGAAAAGTTTTAGATTACAAAGTTGTGTACATATATGTATACTTAGGAGGTGTTTGGACCTTTGCTGCTAAGTCACTTCAGTCGTGTCTGACTTTGTGTGACCCCATAGACGGCAGCCTACCAGGCTCCCCTGTCCCTGGGATTCTCCAGGCAAGAACACTAGAGTGGGTTGCCATTTCCTTCTCCAGTGCATGAAAGTGAAAAGTGAAAGTGAAGTCGCTCAGTCGTGTCTGACTCTTCACAACCCCATGGACTGCAGCCTACCAGGCTCCTCTGCCCATGGGATTTTCCAGGCAAGAGTACTGGAGTGGGGTGCCATTGCCTTCTCCGTTTGGACCTTTAGTCAACATGTATTAAGAGACAGATAAGATAGGTCTGGTGAATTCATTTGGCTTGGTAGGTTCTTATTTCTGATTTCATCTGTCTTCTTATATGGTGATCTGTGAAGAAGCTAAAACCTTCATGGGTTAACTAGAATAAAGGCTTCTGAGACTCAATCTCATTTCTTTGATAGAATTTCTATACTTATAGATTAGATAGCTTTTATCTGTGTGAATATGTAAAGATAAAATATGGAATGAAGTGAATAATCAGCTGCAGGGTTAGTGGCTCTTGAATAATCATACCCAAAGGATTCAGACTAATCATCATTTTAACCTCTATGTAGGTTTCTAGAAATTGTCTCAGGATTGTACCTCTCAGTGCTTCCTACACTTTATTTTTAAGCTAGTGAATTGAGAGAAATAATCTTAGCATAATTTAAAATCAAACACCAAAGCCAAATCAAAGTTTGAACAATTAAAATTGAAAACCATATCCACTGTTCTTTTAGGATCAGATAGTTGTAACATGACTATGGCAAGTTCTTTCTTCAACTTCTCATTGATTTTCTGTTGTTGACCTTTTAAAGCTTGTGGACTTCTTGGGAATGGGCAGAAGTTTCTTTTGGGATGACGGGAATGTTGTAAAATGAAGTTATAGTGATGGTTACACAACTCTAAATTTAGTAGAAATTATCGGATTTTATAGTAAATTATTTCAGTGTTGCTGTTTTTAAAAATACCCATGGGACACCTGTACAACTTTAACTCTTTGTTCGTATGTGTCACAGTACTGTCATGTGGAAAGGAAATAGTTTTAAAGTAAATCTAAAAAATTATGATTTAAAGTAGCCTCTGTATTTTTAAACAGATGTGATCCTCAAGAAAGTGAAATGGAAAAGAATGGTCAAAAGGAATACAATTGTAAAAAGGAATTTTCTTATGGTGGTACATACCTATCACTAGAAAAGAAAAAGGCTGACATTTCTGTCCTAACTAATGAAGCCCCACTGACTTCTTCACAATGGGAAAACAGTGACATGGATTTGGAAGCTGACTTCCAGCCACAGAAAGAGGTTGTTGCAGCAACACTCCCTAAAACCATTGCTGCTCTACCTCAGGTGGGATCTAGCCCTGATGTGATCATTGAAGAAATTATTGAAGAAGAAGAAAACCTGGAAAGTGAGTAAAAATACAAAAACAGGGAAACAATAAATCATGTCTGGAATTGGAAACAAAATTAATACCAGTTTGTCCCTGACCTTAACAACCATGTCTATTGTCTATTACCTTACATCTCATTATGAGTAAAGCTGTTGATCCCATGCCACTCCTTTCACATTTTCCAAAGTTAGGATATTTTTTAATTTTAATGCAATAATATAGGTAAACTTTAATATTTGGTTTAGTTAGTGTATTTGACTTTTTAGCATTCCACATCATGAAGTCGTGAAGTTGCTCAGTCGTGTCCGACTCTTTGTGACCCCATGGACTGTAGCCCACAAGGCTCCTCCATCCATGGAATTTTCTAGGCAAGAGTACTGGAGTGGGTTGCCATTTCCTTCTCCAGGGGATCTTCCCAACCCAGGGATCGAACCCGGGTCTCCCGCATTGCAGGCAGACGCCTGAGCCACCAGGGAATCAGCATTCCACGTACAAATCTCTATAAAAGATGCAAATACTATAAGTAAGTGGTGTTAGTAGAAGCAGTCTGATGACTTTGTCCTTAAATTTAACAACAGAATATCCTAAATTTTTGTCCTCAGATGGAATCCTTTATAAAAATGAACTATCATGAATATTGGGCTTTGCTGGTGCCTCCAATGGTAAAGCGGGAGATCTGGGTAACATATAGAAGCATCTATTTGGTTTAAATGTATCTTGATTGTTTGATTAGATTTCTAGTGTTGGTGTTCTCACCATCAACATCAGTGAGATACTGCTGGGTGTAGTTATACTGTCAGTTGTCTTTAGGGCCACTTTCAAGAATCAGCTTTGGTTTTCTCCTCCCTGTCCCCTGCCCTCACTCCCAATCTGTTCCATTGGTTGACTTCCCAGAATGATACAAAAAAAAAAAAGACAAGCTGTTTTTTCCACTATAGCAGTAGTATTATCATTGCTTATCTCAGTAAGTTAAGAAAACTATCAGGACTTTGCTTGCTGATACATAAGGGTCTTAACCAATCCAGTATTTTGCCATATTTAAGTACAGCTTCTTATGCAGTGTGTTAAGTATGGCGTTATCAACATAATAAAACTAACACAGTTGCCTTTATTTCCTATTTTGATGAAGCATGCTTCACAGATTATTTTGTTGAGACACCTAGATATCCAACAAAGCCTCTTCAGAAAAAGTCATCCGTTTCTTTTGGATCAAAACCAGGTACTTTAACAACTCTGAACTTGAGGTAGCAGAGTTTGATGTATATAAAAATATTACATTATATATAAATTTATATAAAGTATAAAGTTATATAAGTAACAGAGTGAAACAGTGAGTAAAATGAATTTTATTAATAACTAAAACTTTTCTTTTTTTTTTTTGCTGTGCTGCATGGCTTGTAATATCTTAGCTTCTCCACTAGGAATTGAACCCAGGCCTATGGCAGTGGGAGCTCTTAATTCCTAACCACTGGACTGCCAAAGAAATTCCCAGAACTCCTTTTTTAATGTTAAAAATCCTGGCTGTTATTGGCAAAATCATTTCTGAAATTTATAACACTTCCCTCAGCTGTCTCCCCAGTAACACATACTTATTGCTTTACCTTATCCTCAATATGGGTGTTATTCTTCATGATCTGTATTGGATAGGTAAAATGACCTATTTGTTCAGTTTTTTATCTTGTATCTATACTTCAGTTCCTCCTAATCACTTTTACTAGATTTATTAGAACATCTGCATTGTTTAAAAATTAAATATATTAAATACCCTGTGACTCTTTTCCCCTGATCTACTCCCGTTGCTTTTAGTCTGTTCCTCCTTTCTAGAGTTTCTTTATGCATATTTGAACAAATACACATATATTATTTTTCTGACTCTTAGTTTTTGCTTTTGCACATAAAACATAGCTTGCCATACATACTGCTGTGTTTTTTCCCTTCCTTTCTCTTTTTTCTTTCTTTTTCTGTTTTTGGCCATGCCATGCAGCACGTGGGATCTCAGTTCCCTGACAAGGGATAAAACCTTTGCCCCTGACAAGGGATAAAACCTTTGCCCCTGGCAATGGAAGCATGGAGTCTTAACCACTGGACTGTCAGGAAAGTCCCTTAATTCCTTCCTCAACATTATACTCTGGAGATCTTTTCATATCAGTAAAAACACTTGGCTTCATTACTACTGTATGAAAAAAGTTTCTTTTTTATTCTACCCCACCCTTACTTCCACCAAAACATACACATCTCCCTCTAAATGCTGCTCACTATGTTGGTTTTCCCATACATTTTTTCATACTTGGTAAGATCTAGGAGTCAAAGCAGCCATGAGCTAATTATTGGTTCCTTCAATTTAGTGTAGTTCATACAAGATTTTTGTAGCAAACTAGAAACATCATTGTCATTGGATTTCTGAAGCTCTAATTATGTTTATGAATAAATTCTGAAGTTTTGTTGTAATGCCGTAGGTTATAGCATGTGCTCTGACTCTGGTACCTAACTAACTTAGGTACCTACGTGAACTTCAATTCCACTTATTTAACATATTTTGCAAATGTTTACAGTTCAGGTTGCTAAAGAAATCATTGTGAAAGTGGAGTTTGTCATTTTGGTTACTATTTGGGATTTGGGTTACTCTTTTATGAGGCCTAAGTATTCTAGAGTTTGCAGTGCTACAGGACACATTCTTTTAGAAGATACTGCATTAAATTTTTGTGAATTCTTTCCTAACTTTTGGTTTATTAATGTGGTTTGAAAATTCTCATCCAGGTTCTCCAGAGCTAGTTTTTGTAAGCCATGTAATACATCCTTGCCACTTCTACATTCGGAAGTACTCACAAATAAAAGATGCAACAGCATTGGAAAGGAAGGTGAATCAGTTTTGCAATAAGAATTTACACCTTGATCCTTCAGATGTTTTGGAGCTAGGTAATGAAATACTATTTCAAGTAATACTTGGCAACTCATGTAGACTTTTTATAATACAAATTTGATCAAGCATAAAGCTTTTGGAATTATTTAACATAAGCTAAATTTTATTTAGGTAAATAAGCTAAATATTAATTTTTTTGCTCAGAGGTATCATGGTAGTAATATTATTACGGTATACAGTATGCATAATTCAAATGTTTTTAATACATATCATTTGCCAGGTTTAATTGGAGTCATAGTAATTTGGAACTTGCTGTCTTTTTTTCATATTCTTTTCCATAATGGTTTATCACCAAATATTGAATATAATTGCCTGTGTTCCCACTAGAACCTTGTTATTTATCCATTCTGTACGTGATAGTTTGTATCTGCTAACCTCAAACTCCTACTTCATCCCTCTCCCAGCCCCCCTCTTCCTTGGTAGTCACAAATATGTTTTCTAGGTCTGTGAATCTGTTTCTGTTTCACTAAAGTTCACTTATATCATATTTTAGATTCCACATATGTTATATATATCATGAGGTATTTATCTTTGTCTGACTTACTTCACTTAGCATGATAATCTAATCTGACCATGTTGCTGCAAATAGCATTATTTTGATCTTTTTATGGCTGAGTAGTGTTCCATTGTATATATGTACCACATCTTTATCCATTCATCTGTTGAGGGACATAAAATTGACTGTTGAGTTTAATATACACAAAAACTCCATTATGGAGTATGGTGAGATTTTTTTAAATTATAAAATCCATGGGTTAAATAATTGGGTTCAATAATGGATTAAATAATGTCTCCTTATCTCTAGAGAAAAGTATTTCTCTAAGTGTTTCTTGTAGTATGCATATCATCCCTTGCTATCCACATGTGGATGTTGAAGATGTCATTGAACATCTGAATGAGATAGATGCAGGGCAGTGCATCTATTTCCTAGTGCCACACAGAGGGTAGCTGATAAATTTAATCAGTGCATCTTAATTTGCCATAAATTAGGCTTTCATTGGTAGCTCAGCTGATAAAGAATCTGCCTGCAATGCAGGAGACCCCGGTTTGATTCCTGGGTCGGGAAGATCCCTTGGAGAAGGGATAGGCTACCCACTCCAGTATTCATGGGCTTCCCTGGTGGCTCAGATGGTAAAGAATCCGCCTGCAATGCAGGAGACCTGGGTTTGATCTCTGGGTTGGGAAGATCCCCTAGAGGAGGGCATGGCAGCCTAATCCAGTATTCTTGCCTGGAGAATCCCCATGGGCAGAGGAGCCTGGTGGGCTACGGTCCATGGGGGTCACAAAGAGTCAGACACAACTGAGTGACTAAGTACATACAGTACAGGCTTTCATTACAAATATCTTCTTTATAGTTGACGAAATATGATTATACTCTTTAATGAAGCTGTGATTTATTAGTAGAGCATTTTCTCGTTCTATTAATATCATTCAATGCCTGTATATAACTGATATCAAAAAGTACTATATTATCTGTTCAGCTTTTTTTTTTTTAATCTGTTCAGCTTTATATTTGTTGCTGTTGTTGTTTAGTCGCTAAGTCGTGTCTGACTCTTTGAGGCCTGATGGACTATAGCCTCAAGGCTCCTCTGTCCAGGCAAGAATAATGCAATTAGTTGCCATTTTATTCTCTTAGGGGATCTTCCTGACTGAGGGATCGAACCTGCATCTCTTGCATTGGCAGGTGGATTCTTTACCATTGAGCCATCAGAGAAGCCCCAGCTTTATATTAGTAGTTCTTTAAAAGTGTTGCTAATTCTCAGCTGATCTTTGTAGCTTATCAGAATATCAGAAGATTACAATCATCATACACTTCTGATAAAATGAATAATAATTTTTAAAGTTAAAAACCGTTTTTAAATTATGAATGTCTAAGGATGGAAGTATAGTGTTAATATAGTTAAATTTTTAATGACTGCAAATAATTCTCTAAATTTAATATGTATATAAAAGAGCTCAGTTTAGTTTCAGAAAATATTCCAAGAAAGTCAAAATATCATTCTTTAAGTTGTCAAGGATAATTATTTCAAGGTAGATATACATAATTTACATACTCATTTATCTTTTGAGAAATTAGTGTTAAGGGGAGAAATATAATACAATGCTTTAGCTGAGTATCCTCTTGTTCCCTTTTTCTGTCTGAGCTTTTCATTATAAAGAACAACAAATGGCTTCAGTAGGCTTTTATCTCATCCATTTCAACAAAGAATCATTTAAGAATATAGTTTAAATCTAAGAATATTGGTTATATGATGTATCAACATAAGAGGAGGGTTGATGAAAGTCTCAAGGCCAAGTACAAGTTTTGGTAGAACTTGAAAGGTTACCCTGTGTGCCCCTGAGGTATTCTGTTCTTACTAGCAAATGGAGAGGGGATTTTGCAGCCTCTCTCTATATGGCAAATGAACTAATCTTACCAAATTCATCTCTGATGTTAGCTTACTTGTTAAGAGGATGGGCTCTAAGACTGCCTGGGTTCTTTTCCTCCCTCTTCTAAGTAGCCATGTGGCTTGGGCTGGATTTGCAGCCTCTCTTTGCCTGGTTTCCTGGACTGGAAGCAGCATATCTGTGGGGTTGTTGTGGGGAGAAAGTAAATTCAGACACAAACTACTGAGAACATTGCTGAGCTGATAGTAAAAGTAAAAATTTGGGCTTCATTCTAACTTGATTTTTTTTCTGGTTATTAATTTGTAATTCATCTGATCCCTCCATAAGGTCTTCTTCTGCTGTTAGATCTTTGGTTCACTTTCCCCTTTTCTGAACTCCACTGTGTATTAATTTCTTAATTTTTGCCTTACACGCTCTGCCTTAATTGGTTTCCTTACTTTTACTCCCCTTTTACCAAGAGAAGGTTATTGCATCTTCCTTTATGCTACCTAAGTATTTTATAGATTTCAGTATGTCTGTATCTGTACGTGTGTGTGTGTACATGTACAAGGATAATCTTTACTGTTACAAGTACAGTGATTGATAGTCACTTACTTGCAAGTCTCCTCTCCTGTTTTTTGGGTTTTTTTTAAGAAAAAATTAGATTTCTTTTTATTCTTTTTTTTTCTTCTGTCTTTTACAAACCCTTGTGTCAAGGGCTGACTTTGAATAGATTGCAGCAAGGGAGCTGCTCTGCTACATTGGAAACCCTGTCCCAGAAGCAGGTCATCTACATTCCTCACGAATGTGCCATGCATGACGGTCGAGAGGGTGGCCACCTTTCCAGCCAGGCCCCATGTCCCAGGACGAAGGACTCTCCACACTGAAACCCAGTCCCGATAGTCCCGACTTGCTGTGGGGTGCACCACACCATGCCCCAAGGGATCTGGGCTCCTCTCCTTTCTTGAGCAGGACAGTCTTACTCATCTTTATTATAGTTCATAAAGCACAGGTCCTCAATAAAGGACTGCTGGCTTGATACTCTTGTATTTTTACCTTCCTGTCTAGGTCACAAGTTTCTGTATAACAGAAACTTGTATAACAGAAACTGCCAAAATATACTACCTTTGATCCTTCTCATAGCACTGAATCAGTATTATATCACCAGTTAATAAGTTAATTAAGACCTTTTTGTGATAGAATCTAATGTACTTGTTTGTAAATTAGAGGTAATTAGATATTTTCTTTGTAAACATTGATAATCATTTGTCTCCATTATGTAGGTGCAAGAATATTTATCAACAGTATTGAAAATGGAATGTGGTGTCGAGGAACTATTACTGAATTAATTCCAATGGGAAGTGAAAGTATTAGAAAACTTGGTAGTCCAACCAAATTCTCAGTCCATGAAGTTGCACTAATACAAATATTCATGGTAGATTTTGGAAATTCTGAAGTGCTGATTGTTGCAGGGTATGTTATAAGTATTATATATTCCTTGCCTGCTTAGAAACACTTGTGATGGGGTAATACTAAAGAATGAAGAAAAATAGGAAGAGGTAGAAATAAGTTCTCCTTCTTCACTTCCAAGTCATATACTTTATATTTTGCTCCGAGATTTGTCTTACTCATTACTAAATTAGCAAAGTATTATACTTTATCAGTGCTACTAGATGGGGAGCTTAGAAAAAGAACTTTTTGATGTTTCAAACTTAAATAATCTTCTACATTGCTTCAAAGCAGAGAATGAAGCACAAAAATTTTCTTTCTTTTAAATTAATTGTTGCCAGATGATTGAGTAAAATTTTTAATCATATTTCTTTAATTTCATTATTGCATATTAAAGTGGCATAGTGTCTAGCTCATTCTAGGTGTTCAGAAATGTTTCCATTAGTCTTCTAGCAAGATAAAGCAAATTGAAAATGTTCTTGTAGTAAGGACCAGTATTAACTCTTGCCTGGTCATTTTATTAAATGGTCATAACTTTATAAACAAATATATTGCTGTTTGGATGTGTCATTATGCCTTTTAAGTTTAAACTGAATAGGTATATGAAAGATAATCCAGATAAAGCCTGTTGAGATTTATTCTGTAGGTAGAAATAGTGTCTGTGGTTTTAAAAGATAGATTGAATCTATATAATGAGATAGTATGAATCAGAATATAACTTTTTAGAAGATTTAATTTAAAAAGAGAATGTGTAGAAATGCATACCTTTTGTGGGCTAAGGCAAGCTTGGGCTTGAAGCATTATTTTCATTAACTATTGCTTGAATTCTTCCCAGAGTTGGTGATGCTCATGTGAGATCAGAGCACATTGCTAAGCAGCATGTCCTACTAAATGACTTATGTCTGGTTCTGAGAAAGTCTGAGCCATATATTGAAGAACTGCTGAAAGATGTCCAGCCACTAGCACATCCATGCTCATTGAAAGACATTGTTCCACAGAACTCAGTAAGTGAGACTTTGTTTGGGGGCCAAATAGTCCAGTTTTAACTATGCTTTGGGGTTCAGATTACTGAATGTAGGTTCATGGCACTAGTTGACTTGTTAAATACCTTTTGCATAATAAACTATTGGTGCAAGTGAAAAAGGAATTGAACTTCCATTTCTACAATCAGAATTGATCTTAATAGGAAATTATACTGAATATGTGTGTATGAACTTAATGATGGGTGAATATCTGAGTAAACCACTAAATTTTAGAGTCAAATAAATATGGAGAGAGAAAAAAATTTGACATGGTATGGCATATGTTTCTATACATTTCTTCTCTATTTGCATGACCCTTTGCTCACTACTTATTAACTATATTGCATTCTGCTTTTTTATTATTTATGAATATTTGTTCCCCAGAAAGATTTGAAACTCCTAGAAGACAGAAACTGTGTGTAAGAATATGTGTTAAGCAGTTGTATTATTAGAAAGTCTGAAAGCAGGAGTCTGTGCCTTTGTTCATCTTTGTATTCCAGCATATAGCAAATCACCTAGCACACAGTAGGCATTCAACAAATATTTGAAAGAATGAACAAATGAATGAAGAAATAAAAGGAAATATATGAAAATATTAGCACTGATGTTTTCCTCAAAATTATTTTGGTTTTGATTTTATCCTATAAAGGATAAAACATTTTTTTTGCACTTATCTATTCTGAATAGGTTTTACTTTTTATGTTCATAAAACCTTTAGAAAATTTTTTATTTTTAAGGGATATGTAGTTTTGACCTGTGAAATGTATGCATACTTAAGATTCAAAGATCAGTGAAAATGATTTTTTTTTTCCAATGGGTGAGTATTTTTCCTTATTATTTAAGTAGCATGTGCCTCATATATTGCTAGTAATGGAAACTAAGCATCTGATGATGATTATAAATATCTAATGTATTACATGGCTTCCATTATACTTTTAGAATTACCTTTTAGATCTCATCATTTAAGGGGGAAATTTGTATGTCAATACTTCTTTTATCTTTAAATTTTTATTTATTATTTTCATATTAATATTCACAAGTAAAACTAAGTCCTGAAGTACAACAGCTTATGATCACCTTGAGACCACGTTTATAAAATCCAAGTATGATCTGTACATTGTACATACATAAAGACTGTCCTCCTTGGGTTTGTGGGCCCAGTTGCTTCTAAATATCTGTGGTTGGTTCAGTGCCTTTGCTCAAATTTACTGTTAGCTAAATCTACAATATTGTACCATTTAGAGCTAATTATAATTACTGAACACATTGAAATTTTACTTTTTCCATAGAGTGAAGGCTGGGGAGAAGAAGCTAAAATAGAATTTTTGAAAATGGTAAATAAGAAGGCTGTTTTAATGAAAGTTTTTAAAGAAGAAGATGGTGTGCTTATTGTAGATCTGCAGAAGCCACCAACAAATAAAATAAGCAGTGATATGCCCGTGTCTCTTAGAGATGCATTAGTTTTTATGGAACTAGCAAGGTAGGTAACTTATTAAAACATAAATATCTTCAAGGTTATAGCTATTGATCAGAATAGCAGATTTTACCTTTAAAAAACATGGGCTCTAAAGTGAACTATAGCATACTCTTAAGAGGGAGCACCCAATCCTAAGCACTAGACTATCAGGGAGCACACTGTAACATATTCTTGAGAATTTAAAGGTATCTCTGTCAGAGTTTTTTAAGTACAGTTGTGTGAAAATTGGATTCAGATCATTTGATTTAAGGAAATAGGGATATTAAGGTAGCTCAAAATAGAAGTTACTTGTAAGATAGTGAACTTTTTTTTTAGACTCTAGCTAACCTTCGGAGAAGGCAATGGCACCCCACTTCAGTACTCTTGCCTAGGAAATCCCATGGACAGAAGAGCCTCATAGGCTACAGTCCATGGGGTCACTAAAAGTCGGACACGACTGAGCGACTTCACTTTCACTTTTCACTTTCATGCATTGGAGAAGGAAGTGGCAACCCACTCCAGTGTTTTTGCCTGGAGAATCCCAGGGACAGAGGAGCCTGGTGGGCTTCCGTCTATGGGGTCGCGCAGAGTCGGACACGACTGAAGCGACTTAGCAGCAGCAGCAGCAGCAGCAACTAACCTTACAAGTAACTCCATTAGGGTTTCAAGAATTACTGTTTAACAGTTCCCTATTTAAATTTTCTAAGCTTTGGAGTAAGATCCTGATCACTACTGTATATTAATATATGAATCTAGAGTAGATACTTATATTTCTTTTCTTTCTTGTCTCTGATGAACAAAGAGATAAAAAGTAACCACAGAGATAATGGAAGATACTTTCTGTCCTGAGCAATAACAGGACTCTGGAAGTGACCCAAGTAGATTGCATTCTGTAAAACTTAAGTAAGGTATTGTAGCTGGAAGGGGCCACACAAATCCCTCAGCTGGCCTTCCTTGAGTGCTGCCATAGACCATGAGTATCAAGTCAACCAAAAGAGTAGAAACTTTTGAGTACAAAATATAGGCCAAAATCAAAAATGCTCCAACACAAACTTAAAGGATAATTACTGAGTTTTGAGACTTGACCTCTTATTTATCCTCATTTGATAATTAAAGATAATGCCAAGAAATATTATAAATTAGAAGAGAAAGATTGGGAAATATTCATGGTAGATAAATCAGTATATGTGCAGGTCTTTTCTTCAGATCAGTTCACTGAGAGAGACCTTAGGAAAATGGCCCTTGCTTATGCTTTTAATTATGTTTTTAATTAGGTTTAGATCTCAAACACCAAGAAGTCATTCTGAAAAAAATACGACCTTACACTATCCTCCACCTATTTTGCCTAAAGAAATGACAGATGTTTCAGTTATGGTTTGTCATATAAATAGTCCTTCTGATTTCTATCTTCAGTTGGTAAGTATATAATGGTCCTTTGAGACAATGTATTTTTTCAAATACTAAGTAAAATGTATAATGGAAATGAGTGCCCAGTATGCATTCTAGAGCAAACAAACTGCTGTCAGCCTTCCATAAATTTTAAGTTTCTTGGTAGCTGCAACTTTAAACAAGAAATTCATAGTAAATTGTGATTTATAGTAAATTGTGATTCATAGTAAATTGAAGGAAATCTTCATCCTGCAAGTTAGTGAAAATATGAAGGGGAAGGAAAATGAAGGATCCCTAATATGTAAATATTTCTTGCTACCTTCTGAAATCTAGAAACCAGGAGAGCATATAGAACTGGCAGATCAAAATAAAATAACACCCATTTCTGATAATGTATGAAGATTTATTTATTGCTAGGTAATATTCTGAATTTGAACATTAAAATAGATTCCAGTTAAAGGCATTCCGTTATCTATTTGGATATATGACTGATGGGTTTGTTTTAGATAGCTACCAGCATCCCTTTGTGTCCATGTTCTATATGAATTAATGCATTCTAAAGGCCATAATGCTTTGTGTGAATTAACTCATTAATCTTTACATCATTCTTATGAGGAAGATACTATTACCTTCATTTAGAAGTAGAAACTCTAACCAAAGGCCTGAAGCAACTTGCAGAGGTCATGTGGCTACAAAAGAGTGAGCCAGGACTGAGCTGGACTCACTCAAAGCCTATCACCTGATCATAGGCATGTGTATATATTTCTGGGCTCTCTATTCTGTTCCATTGATCCATATGTCTGATGTTTTACCAGTACCATACAACTTTGATTATTGTTCAGTTAAGTTCAGTCACTCAGTCATGTCTCTTTGTGACCCCATGGACTGCAGCATGCCAGGCCTCCCTGTCCATCACCAACTCCCAGAGTTTACCCAAACTCATGTCCGTTGAGTCAGTGATGCCATACAACCAAATCTCATCCTTTGTTGTCCCCTTCTCCTCTCGCCTTCAGTCTTTCTCAGCATCAGGGTCTTTTCAGATAAGTCAGCTCTTTGTATCAGGTGGCCAAAGTATTGGAGTTTCAGCTTCAACATCAGTCTTTTCATTAATTACTGGAGCTTTGTAGTATTGTTTGAAATCTGGATGAGTTATGCCTCTTTCTTTTTTTTTCCTCAGGATTACTTTGGCAGTTCTGGGTATTTTAAGGTTCTATGGAAAATTTTGGATTATTGTTCTTCTATGAAAACTGACATGAGTAATTTGATTGTGATTGCATTCAATCTATAGATTGTTTTGGGTAGTGTTGCCTTTTAAACTGTATTCTTCCAGTCCAAGAGCATGGTATTATCTTTCCATTTCTTTGAGTCCTCTTTAATTTCCTTTATTAATACTTTATAGTTCTCAGTATATTAAGTCTTTCTCTTCCTTGGTCAAGTTTCTTGATAGCTGTATTTTTTTTGGTGCAACTTTAAAAGGTATTTTGTTTTTACATTCCCTTTCTGATATTTCATAGTTAGTGTAAAGAAATGAAACTGATTTCTGAATGTTAATCTTGTGTCCTACTGCTTTGGTGAGTTCATTTATTTTTGAACAGTTTTTTTGTGTGTGTGGTGTCCTTAGGGTCTTCTATAGGATCACGTTATTTGCATATAGTGACAGTTTTAATTCTTCCTTTCCAAGTTGGGTACCTTTTGTTTCTCATAAGATTGCTGAGTGGCACACTTTTATTTACTGTGGCTTTGTAGCAAGTTTTGAAATGAGAATGTGTGAGCTGTCCAACTTTGTTCTTTTTCAAGGTTGTTTTTGAACTTTGGCGTCCCTTGAGATCTCATGTGACTTTTAGGATGTTTTTCTCTTTTTAAAAATTTTACTTATTTTTTTTTACGGCTATACTGGACCTTCACTGCTGTGTGTGAGCTTTTCTCTAGTTGCGGCAAGTGGGGGCTACTCTCTAGCTTTTGTGTGAGGGCTTCTTGTTGTGGTGGCTTCTCTTGTTGTAGACCATAGGCTCTAGGGTGTGTGAACTTCAATAGTCACAGCACACGGGCTCAGTATTGTGGCACATGGGCTTAGTTGCCCCACAGCATGTAAAATCTTCCCAAATCAGGGATCAAATCCATGTTCCCTGCATTAGCAAACAGATTCATAACCACTGGACCACCAGGGAAGTCTCTAGGATGAGTTTTTCTATTCTACATGAAACATCATTGGGATTCTGATAGGGATAGCTTTGAATTGTAAATTTTTTGGGGTACTGACATCCTTTTTTAAAAGATTTTATTTATTTATGACTTTATTTGGGTCTTCATTGCTGCAAGGCTTTCTCTAGTTGCAGCAAGTGGGAGCTACTCTTTGTTGCTGTGTGCAGGCTTCTCATTGTAGTGACTTTTCTTGTTGCAGAGCATGGACTCTAGATGCATGGGCCTCCGTAGTTGCAGTTCACAGGCTCTAGAGTTGTGGCACATGGACTTGGTTGTTTCATGGCATGTGGGATCCTCCAAGGCCAGGATCAAATCCGTGTCCCTGCATTGGAAGGCAGATTCTTAACGACTGGACAGCCAGGGAAGCCCTGGGTATTGACATCTTAACAGTATTAAATCTTCAAGTTCATGAACATGGAAGGTTTTTCCATTTATTTTGTAGCAGTGCTGTGTACTGTACAACAAGTATACAAGTCTGTATCCTCAGTTATATTTATTCCTGAGTATATTCTTTTATTCTACTATAAAATGAGTTTTCTTAATTTCCATTTGGACTGTTCATTGTTAGTGTGTAGAAATGCATGTGATTTTTTGTAATCATTTTGTAGTCTACATCTTTGTGTGCTTAATCGTGTCCAACTCTTTGTGGCCCCATGGGCTGTAGCCCGCCAGACTCCTCTGTCCATGGAATTCTCCAGGCAAGGATACTGGGGTGGGTTGCCATGCCTTCCTCCAGGAAATCTTCCCAACCCAGGGATCGAACCTGCATCTCTTGTCTCCTGCATTGGCAGGCGGATTCTTTACCACTAGCTCCACCTGGGAAGCCCATTTATTAGACCTGCTAGTATTTTTGTGGCACCTTTAGGGTTTTTTTATCTAGAAAAGAGATCATTTTCCTATTTCTTGTCAATTTGGTTGGCTTATATATATTTGCCTAATTACTATAAATGCCTTATATATATATATATTTGCCTAATTACTGTGGCTAGAACTTATAAAACTTTATTAAATAGCAAACGCAAAAGCATGCATGCTTTCTTATCATTCTTAGAAGAAAAGCTGTCAGTCCTTCATATACAAAATTTGCTCTTAACCACTTTAAAATATACAGTTCTGTAGTATTCACTAACTCACATTATTGTACAGCATGCTGATCTGTAGAATTTGTTCATCTTGAAAAACTGAAACTTGGTACTCCCTGAACAGTAATTGCCTGTTTCATTCTACCCCCAACCGCTAACAACCACAGTTCTACTTTCTTCTATGAATTTGACTATTTAGATATACTCATATAAGTGGAATCAAACAGTACCCTGCTTTTTAGAAGTTCAGTTTACACAAATTTCATTTTTCTGAAAAACCTACATTGCTCTTACCAAAGAAAAGTCAGCCTCTTTGCTTTCCTACATTTTGGCTTACAAAAGATTTCATAGGAACACTACTTTCAGATACCAGGGATACCTGTATTTGTCCTTCTGTCACTGGCTTGTTTCACTTACCATAATGCCCTCCAGGTTCATCCATGTTGTAGCATGCAATAGGACTTACTTTAAGGGTAATTAAATATTCCATTGTATGTGTATGCTACATTTTTTAATGTGTATACTACATTTTATTAATTCACTCACCCATTGAACATTTGGCTTGGTTCTACCTCTTGACTATTGTGAATGATGCTGCAGTGAACATGGGTGTGACAAAACTGTAGTGTCATTTGGTTCCTTGTGTATATCTGTGTTTATTGTTACCATGAGGATTACACATAACATCCTTAAGTTATGTGTAATTAAAGTTATGTGAAACATCCTACAGAAATCTAATCTGAATTAATATCAACTTTAACTGCACAAAACCCTACTTTTGTATAGCTCCATTTCCCTTTTAAATAATATCAATCTCAAAAATTAATCTTTGTATATCAAATACTCAATAATGTAGACTTATAATTATTTGTGTGCATTTGTCTTTTAAATCTTGTAGAAAATGAAAGTAGAGTTAGAAACCAAAGTTAATAATACTGGCTTTCATATTTGTGTGTTTATGTTAATCACAGATATGTATATCTTAATGTGAATTTACATTATTCTCTAGCATCCTTTCATTTCCTTCTGAAGGACTCCCTTTAGCCTTTTTTATAAGGCAGGTCTAGTGAACTTCCTTACTTCTTGTTTATGTGTGAATGGCTTATTACTCCCTCATTTTTGAAGGATAGTCTTGCTGGATCTATAATTCTCAGTTGACAGTTCTTTCTTTAGCTCTTTTAAGTCTATCTTCTGATTACATTCTGACCTCCAAGGTTTCTGATGAAAAATCTGCTTATCATCATATTGATGATCCCTTATATCTGACAAGTCACTTTTCTCTTGCTGCTTTCACAGTTCTCTTTTTATGGCTCTTGATGGTTTGTTCATCATGCATCTAGTGTGTCTCTCTTTGAATTTATCCTAACTTGGGTTTTTTGAGTATACTACCATGCTAAGCCTGCTATAACAAAGTCCAACAGGCAATTCCCTGATGGTTCAGTGATTGATTAGGACTCTTCTTTCACTAGCAGGGGCTAGATTCAGTCCCTAGTTGGAGAACTAAGATCCCACAAGCTGCATGGTACCCCCCACAAAAAATGCCACAAAGTAGGTAGTTTTAAAAGCAGAAATGTATTGACTCCCAGTTCTGGAGTTTACAGGTTTAAGGTCAGGGTGTCGTCAGAGTTGGTTCCTTCCTTCTGAGGTTGAGGCGGGGGCGGAGACTTGTCCCATGTCTCTGGACTAGATTGGTGATTTGCTGGCAATCTTTAGCACTCCTTGGCTTCTGCTGCATCATCATAGTCTCTGCTTCCTTCACATGGCAATCTCTCTGTGTAACTTGTCTGTCTCAGCTTTTTAGTACAGACACCAGTCATATTGAATTAACTCCAGCCTAAAACTTTTATTTTAACTTGATCCTATCTGTAAAACTCTTATCTCCAAATAAGGACACATTGAGGTCCTGGGGGAGGTGGTTAGAACTTTAGTATAATTTGAGGGGAGAACACAAACCAACTCATAAGCAATCCACTCTCTGCTCTATCAAAAAATTTCCTCCTCACATGCAGTCACCCCATCCCAATGTTCCAAAAAACCCTTAATTATCTTGCATCAAGTCTAAGTCCAGAATATCATATAAAATCGCTAAATTCTGATTAGCTCAATCAGGTATAAGTAAGAATTCTTTAACTGAAGCTAGGCCAGAACTCCTCTCTATCTCTAAATCTGTGAGAATAGACAGTAAGTCCAAACCCTAGCAGGAAGAATTCCATTAGAGTCTTAAGGCTTTAGAATAATCCTCGGCGGCTAGATGATCCATCCTCTATTCCCCCTGGGGTGTGGCCTTTCCCCCTCAATCCTGCAGCAGCCTCATCCATTGGAATTGAGGAGTTGTCCTAACTCTGAAACACAGAAGGAGGCCCCATCCCTGGAACAGAGGAGGAGACAGCCCTGCCTTTCAGGTGTGTGTGCTCTGGGCCTGCAGTAGCAGTGGCACACACTCGAGCCTCTGAATCACCTTCAAAATCACTCCTCTGTTTTCTTGAAACATATGTTCATGACCAGATCACTCTGTCAGCTCTGTTCATGCCTGTAGAATCTCACAAGCCCACCACCCGTCTCTGCTTCATTTCCTCTCACCTCTGTCCCCTTCAGTTCAGGCTGGCAGTGTTTCTGCTGAGGTGATTGACTGGCTTCATAAATCATAACATCCATATTCCCTTTAGCAGACACTGTCCAGCCATGCCCTTGATGTTCTCTCCAGAGCTTGCTTTCTCATTTTTTGAAATACAAATAGGCTAAGAAATTTCTAAATCTTCAGATTCTGGTTCCTTCATGTTTAACAATTTATTCTTCAATTTATCTTTGTCTTCTCACATTTTATTCTAAGCAGCAAGGAGAAACCAGGCTGACACTTTGACACTTTACTTAGCAATCTCCTCAACTAAATATCCAGTTCAACTTTCTACCCAGTGCAGTATAATTCAGCCAAGTTCTCTACCCGTGTGTAACAAGGATTTCCTTTCCTCCAGTTTCCAGTATCATATTCCTCATTTCTCTATGAAATCTCACCAGAAGCACCTTTAGCATCCATATTCCTACCAATAATCTTTCCAGGGTAATCTGGATTTTTTTCATTCAGGTACCTCATAATTCTTCCTCTTCTTTCTGCTCATAACCCAGTTTCAAAGCTTCTCCTGTACCAACGTACCCTGCTTTCCCATTTCAAAATCTATATTCATTCCTTAGAGTATCATAAGAAAGTTCCACTGATTAAGTTGCTTAAACAATGTAAGTTTATTGTCTTTACAGTTCCGAAGTCTGGAGGTATTGAGGTCAAGTTGTTGGTAGTGTTGGTTCCTTCTGAAGGTCATAAGTGAAAATGAATCTATTTCCTTAATTGCTGGTGGTTAGCTGGAAAATATTGGTGTTCAGTGGCTTCTACTTCACTCCATTTTCTACCTTCACCTTTATGAGCATTCTACTGTGTGTGTGTGTGTGTCTCTTTGCCCAATTTTACTCCTTTTTTCCAGCCATGAAATTGAAAGATGATTGCTCATAGGAAGAAAAGCTGTGACAACCTAGACAGCATATTAAAAAGCAGAGACATTACTTTGCTGATAAAGGTCCGTCTAGTCAAAACTATGGTTTTTCCAGTAGTCATGTATGAATGTGAGAGGTGGACCATAAACAGAAAGCTGAGCACCAAAGAATTGATGCTTTTGAACTGTGTTGGAGAAGATTCTTGAGAGCACCTTGGACAGCAAGGAGATCAAACCAGCCAATCCTAAAGGAAATCAGTCCTGAATAATCATTGGAAAGACTGATGGTAAAGCTGAAACTCCAATACTTTGGCCACCTGATGTGAAGAACTGACTCATTGGAAAAAGACTCTGATGCTGGGAAAGATTGAAGGCAAGAGGAGAAGGGGACAACAGAGGATGAGATAGTTAGATGGCATTACCGACTTAATGGACATGAATCTAAGAACTCTGGGAGTTGGGGATGGACAGGGAAGCCTAGCGTGCTGCAGTCCATGGGGTCACAAAGAATCAGGCACAACTGAGTGACTGAACTGAATAAGGAAACTAGTCATACTGGATTAAGACCTACTTTCAATTCAGTTGCTCAGTCGTGTCTGATTCTTTGTGACCCCATGGACTGAAGCATACCAGGCCTCCCTGTCCATCACCAACTCCCAGAGTTTACTCAAATTCATGTCCATTGAGTTGGTGTTGCCATCCAACCATCTTGTTGGAACAGAAAGATTATCTGAAGAAATAACGACCAACAACTTCCCAAATTTGATGACATACACAAATCTACAAATCCAACCAGTTAAGTATTACAGGATGATTTACATCTCCCCCTAAAAGATACATTGGAGCTATAACCCCCAGAAACTCAAAACATGACCTTATTTGGAGACAGAGTATTTATAGATATAATCAAGTTAAAATGAGGTCATTAAAGTAGGTCAAAGAAAGGCAATGCCAAAGAATGCTCAAACTACTGCACAATTGCACTCATTTCACACGCTAGTAAAGTAATGCTCAAAATTCTCCAAGCCAGGCTTCAACAATACATGAAGTGAACTTCCAGATGTTCACTGTTTTTAGAAAAGGCTGAGGAACCAGAGGAGCCAGCATCTGTTGGATCATAGACAAAGCAAGAGAGTTCCAGAAAAACATCTATTTCTGCTTTATAGACTATACCAAAGCCTTTGACTGTGTGGATCACAACAACCTGGAAAATTCTTCAAGAGATGGGAATACTAGGTCTGGTATTCCCTCTTGAGAAATCTGTATGCAGGTCAGGAAGCAACAGTTAGAACTGGACATAGAACAACAGACTGGTTCCAAATAGGAAAAGGAGTATGTCAAGGCTGTATGTTGTCACCCTGCTTATTTAACTTATATGCAGAGTACATCATGAAAAATGCTGGGCTGGATGAAGCACAAGCTGGAATCAAGATTGCCAGTAGAAATACCAATAACCTCAGATATGCAGATGACACCACCCTTACGGCAGAAAGCAAAGAAGAACTAAAGAGCCTCTTAATGAAAGTGAAAGAGGGGAGTGAAAAGTTGGCTTATAGCTCAACATTCAGAAAACCAAGATCTTGGCATCTGGTCCCATCACTTCATGGGAAATAGATGTGGAAACAGTGGCAGACTTTATTTTTGTGGGCTCCAAAATCACTGCAGATGGTGACTGCAGCCATGAAATTAAAAGACACCCCTTGGAAGAAAAGTTATGACCAACCTAGACAGCATATTAAAAAGCAGAGACATTGCCAACAAAGGTCCATCTAGTCAAGGCTATGTTTTTTCCAGTGGTCATGTATGGATGTGAGAGTTGGACTATAAAGAGGGCTGAGCACAGAAGAATTGATGCTTTTGAACTGTGGTGTTGGAGAAGACTCTTGAGAGTCCCTTGGACTGCAAGAAGGTCCAATCAGTCAATCCTAAAGGAAATCAATCCTGAATATTCATTGGAAGGACTGATGTGGTGAAGCTGAAACTCTAATATTTTGGCCACCTGATGTGAAGAGCTGACTCATTTGAAAAGACCCTGATGTTGGGAAAGATGGAAAGAAGGTGGAGAAGGGGACGACAGAAGGATGAGATGGTTAGATGGCATCACTGACTCAATGGACATGAGTTTGGGTAAATTCCGGGAGTTGGTGATGGACAAGGAGGCCTGGTATGCTGCAGTTCATGGGGTCGCAGAGAGTTGGACACGACTGAGTGACTGAACTGACCTGAACTTTGTTACTTGGAATGAGCCATGTTTTCCTATTTCTTTGTATGTCTTCTGATTTCTTGTTGAAAATTAGGCATCAACTATTATAATACAGTAAACCTCTGAAAATAAGATAGCCCCCACACATGTGCACCAATACATAACTGGATTTGTTTTAAACTGTTGAAAACTGTGGTAGTTTTTTTCTTTTGAGACTTTTTCAAACTGTTCTTGCAAATACTATTGCTTGTGTGTGATCACTGAAGTGTCTGTGTTCTTTTAGCTTGTGTTTGGCAAATGTTTATGTTGACTTCCTTGAATGTTGAAAGCTTAATTGGGTGTTTGCTTCAATGCTGTAAGCCTTAACTGTTTTCCAGAGCCCTAACAAAGTTGGTTCAGAGTTCGAGCCCTAACAAAGTTGGTTCAGATGGTTTCTTGTTTGATCAGTGTTTCTATGGGGAAATGAGAGCTTGGAGCTTCAGAGTCTGGAATTTTGCTACTGTCACTTGTCTGTTGAATATTTCAGTGTTTCCTTTGAATAGCCTGTTAGTGGAAGAATATGAATACTACCTACTTAGAAATAAAGGTTTAGAAGGCTTTAAATAGTTTTAAAACTTTTTAATGAAATAACAAAAATTTCAGAAAATTTCCACTTCCATTATTATACTCACAAAAGAGAAAAACCTCATTTTTTGACCATTTGAGATGGTTTTTAAAATATTTTTTAACTTTAGAATTGGTATTTGGAGAAATAAACAGTTGTCCTTGGTTTTGTTTTACTATGTTTTAAGTAGTATAGGAACTTCAGGAACTGTGTTTTAAAATAACTAAATAATCCTGTTTAATAAAGTAAACCTCTACTGCATTACACAGTCTCTTCACAAACTCTACTGAAATTAGTGATTTAAAGATTTATCAGTTCAGTTTAAAACCATCAGATGGATGGCTGATGGGAAATTGGACATTCATACAGTGGCAAAGTAGCATACATGAATTACTTGGTGATCACAAGGGAAACACTAACTGTCCAGAGAAGGGATGAGAGTTGCCACCCCATTCCCTAGATGAATCTTAGCTTATTAACAGTGAATAATGCTGTATTCTGATGTGTTGCAACTATGATGTATTCTAGCCAAAAGATTTGGCTTGAATCCATCAAACTTGTAGATACAACTTTCTGTTTTGAGGAAATTCAGGGCATGTACCCTAACTCAGTGGAGGAAGAAGGTAAATAATAGGATAACCACATAAATCCAGAAGATGAGGCATTCTACAGAAAAATAGCAGACTAACAAGACAGGATCATTTTAAAAAGAAAACTACACTAATTTATAACACTTATTTAGATGACCAAACATAACAAGTAGTCTTAGATTGGCTACTGGGTTTGGTCAGTTCAGTTCAATTGCTCAGTCATGTCCAACTCTTTACGACCCCATGGACTGCAGCATGCCAGGCTTCTCTGTCTATCACCAACTCCTGGAGCTTGCTCAGACTCATGTCCATCAAGTCGGTGATACCAACCATCCAACCATCTCCTTCTCTGTTGTCCTCTTCTCCTCCTGCCTTCAATCTTTTCCAGCATCAGGGTCTTTTCTAATGAGTCAGCCCTTTGCATCAGGTGTCCAAAGTATTGGAGCTTCAGCTTCAGCATCAATCCTTCCAATGAATATTCAAATGATTTCCTTCAAGATTGACTGGTTTGATCTCCTTGCAGTCCAAGGGACTCTCGAGTGTCTTTTCCAACACCACAGTTGGTCAGTTAGGGAAATATAGTATGATTTAAAAGTACTAGTAGGAGCACTTGCTGAAACAGAAAATGTGAGAATTGATAGAAAAATGCAGATTATCAAATTGTATGGTATGGTATGGTCTGATTTTTGGTAAAAAATAACATGGAAAATGTGTTTAGAAAAAGATGTAGAAGCAAGAGTTCTCTGGTGGTCTAGTAGTTAGGACTTGGTGCTTTTACTGCTGTGGGCTCAGATTCAGTCCTTCGTCAGGGAAGTAAGTTCTGACACGCTGCATGGCACAGCCAAAAAAAAGAAAAAAATCTGGAAGGATATCTTAAGATATCTGGAAGACTGTGATTTTTATAAATTTTTGTTATGTCTATATATGTTAATTTTTATATACTACTTCTGTAGCAGAATATTGGAGAAGGCAATGGCAGCCCACTCCAGTACTCTTGCCTGGAGAATCCCATGGATGGAGGAGCCTGGTGGGCTGCAGTCCATGGGGTCGCTAAGAGTCAGATACGACTGAGCAACTTCACTTTGACTTTTCACTCTCATGCATTGGAGAAGGAAATGGCAACCCACTCCAGTATTCTTGCCTGGAGAATCCCAGGGACAGGGGAGCCTGATGGGCTGCCGTCTCTGGGGTCGCACAGAGTTGGACACAACTGAAGTGACTTAGCAGCAGTAGCAGAATATTTCAAACATAAATTACATGACTGCTTATTTCTTAATCAATTCTAATATTTGATCATTTTATGAGCAATGCCTACAATATATGGAACATTTAAATTTTAAGTTTCTGTGAAACTATAATGCTGTAATCTCTGCTTTAATCTCTCTTTCTTAGATAGAGAGCCTGGATTTTTTATTTCTATTAAAGGGAATTGAGGAATTCTATAAAAGTGAAGATGCAGAAAATCTGGAAATCCTCTGTCCAGTTCAAGATCAAGCCTGTGTCGCTAAATTTGAAGATGGAGTTTGGTACCGAGCAAAAGTTATTGGTAGGAAATTGCACACTATTTCCTCAGGGAGATGTTTCATTTAAAAATTGATATCATTTGAGTCAGTACAAATTAAATCATTAAAGTGATATTGTCTGATCTTACAGTTTTGCTCTGTCATCTGGCTTTAGAAAGCTAGTGATAATGTTTATAGATGAACCTCTGGCTCCTTAGATTTCATTTGCTTTGACTAGGACTTTAACCATTATTTTGTTTTCTAACATTTGCCTTATTTAAGAAATAGTTCTAAATGACCTACAACATACTCCACTCTCCACTGAAAAGACAAATACTTTTAATTCTTTTGGCTTTCTTTGTCATTTATCTGTTATTTCTTCTAAATAATGTATAATACTTTGTAGATATACTTCAGTCTTAGGTAGTAAATGTATTAGATGAGTTTTAGATCTCTTATAGCTGTTTTGTCCCCACTCTCTCCTCCATAGTTATATCACAGTTTTTGGTTAAATTCATATTCTGTGCAAGTATTTTCAGTGCTGTTCCATAAAGTATAACTTTAATTCTGAGTTGATAATTCCATCAGTTTTTCACTTTTTAAAAAAAGTTATGAAAAAATAAAATAAAATAAAATTTAAAAAGTTATGGCTACATTTTCCTAATAGTTTAAAATAATTTTCTACATGATAAGACTTTTCATATAATGTTGGTTTGATTTTTTCTTTTGTAACAGTGAAAACATCGTTCCATCACCTGCTCCATGTAGAATGCTTGTCATCTAGGCTTACTGCACTGTTGTTGTTCTGGGGAGTTATGTCACTTGTTTTCCTAGATTCAGCTGCTAGTTTTCTGAATCCCGTTTACTTTTTAGGTTTACTCTCATGGAATATTTTCCTCACCTCTTTACCTTACACTTAAGGTACATACGTCTTTTCAGGCTCTGCTTGATTGCCATGTTAGGTAGTGCTGGTATTGTTCCATTTGCTTTCACTTCTCCCTAGTAGCAGAGAATACCTGAACTTTTTCCATTTTGAAATTGTATTCTGTAGAAGTTTATAAATTTAAAAGTAAAAAAAAAAAAAATAATAAAAGTAAAAAGTTTTGTAGCACTGTAAACACATGTGCTTAAGAGGGGCTAAACACTCAAAATGAGTGTTTATAAAAAGATAGAGCTTTATTCATGCTTCAGTCTGTTTGAATGTTCCAGAGATTTCTATGGTATCTCTAAAATATGAAAACTAATTTGACATAGAGGTCTGTTTCTGCTCATTTTTCACAATATCTACAGATAATTTTTTAAAATTTCACTGTTAGATATTATTATATGAATCAATCTGTGCCTTGATCATTAAGTTGCTTGCCTTGTTTAATTACCTATGTTGACTAACAAATATTAAGTGCTTAGGTTGTGTTTGGTGCTTTGCAAAGTGTATTTTAAGTAGGTGAATCATCAAAAACAGTCTTTAAGATCTGACTCTATTGGTGCACCCACGCTACAGATGAACTAATGAGGCTGAGAGAAAAAAAATAATTTGCTCAGGGTAGTATCTTAGAGATATTAATTAGATTTCCTCACAGTTACATGTCATTTAAGTGTCTTAACTCAGATCTAATTCTTAACTTTTAGGCTATAACACATAGCATTGGATGATTTTGTTATCCTGATTTTGGTTATCTTTTGATATCTTTAAATTGTTAGTTTCTCATTCACCAAGTCTGAACCAACTATACATTATGGTTGGTTTTGTGAGAAAATATTAGAAATATTTTTTACATTAAAAAAATATTGTTTGTATGTTAAACATAAAGATATTCTAATCTAGTTGATTGTAGATCAGTCTAAACTTTGCTAGATAATGTTTTTTCCAAGTTTGTGATCTCCAGTTTCATAATTTTTGAAGGTTTGCCTGGACATCGTGAAGTTGAAGTTAAATATGTGGACTTTGGCAATACAGCAAAAATAACACTTAAAGACATGCGTAAGGTAAAGGATGAATTTCTGAATCCTGCAGAGAAGGTAATCTACTTACTGTGAATCATAGGTTTAGAATGTCAGTACAAACATGAAAGTATTTTTGAAGTCATTTTTATTATAGAAATGTTATTTTAACTACAGTTTTTTTGTAAATAATTTCTGACTCATGGCTATCAAAGTTTCTGTAATTACTATTAAAGAAATAATATGTATCTTAGCAAATAAGCATTAATTATAATTATGTGTATAATATGTGTGTTTTTATAAGTACTTACTGGTCTGCAGCTTTTAATGTATTATTTTGAAATAACTACAATGTAGTAAGAATATGATGTATTATGTGAAAAAAGTCATTACAGAAGTGGTTTTACTGTGATCCCATTTATGTTTAAGTATATGTAACGTGTGCAAGAGAAAGATGTCTGGAAGAATAAGTAGAAAACTTACCCTTCTCTTGGAATCCTACTCCCCAGAGATAAGTATGGTTAAGGAGGCTTATTTCCTAATTTATATACTCCCAGTATTTGAATTATTGTTAAGCAGTATTTTTCATTTAAAATGGATAAAATAATACAGGAAAAACTTGAAAACATAATACTCTTCGCCTGGAAAATCCCATGGACGAAGGAGCCTGAAAGGCTGTAGTCCTTGGGGTCGCTGAGGGTCAGACACGACTGAGCGACTTCCCTTTCACTTTTCACTTTCATGCATTGGAGAAGGAAATGGCAACCCACTCCAGTGTTCTTGCCTGGAGAATCCCAGGGACGGGGGAGCCTGGTGGGCTACTGTCTATGGGGTCGAACAGAGTCGGACACGACTGAAGCGACTTAGCAGCAGCAGCAGCAGCAGCATAGATGATAAAATGGAGGGATCACTCAGAATTATTCAGTATTGATCATATATATACTTCTAAGATGCATCTTCTGTGTTTTTAACAATTATGAGATTAGACTATATATAGTCCTATAACCTGTGTTTTCATTTAACAATGTATCATAGTATTAATATCTGCAGTTCTTTCAGTGGATGCTTATTTTTCCAGTATCTGAGTATAAAATGATTCATTCAACAAAGTATTCTGGGGTTTTTTGTTTCATCTTTGGTTTTGGTATTTTTTAATAAGCTATTGGGAATTTTATTTTTTTAATTGACATATAGTTGGTATACAGTATTATACAAGTTACAAGTGTACAAAATAGTCACAATTTTTTAAAGTTATACTCCATTTATAGTTATCATAAAATATTGGCTATATTTCCTTTGTTGTACAATATATCCTTGTAGCTTATTGTTTATATATTAGTTTGTACCTCATAATTCCATACTCTGTTAATTCCAGCTGTTTGCATTTATAAGTATTGTTAGAGAGATCTTTGGACATTTGTTTGTTTTCTAAATATGTATTAAATTCAAACGCAAAGTTTGGTTTTGTATACATTTAACACTGGAATTCTAAAATATAAGTTAACATTACTTTCTTAATGATGCAATTTTGTTTGACATAGGCAATTAAATGTAAGCTGGCCTATATTGAACCATATAAAGGGACAATGCAGTGGTCAAAAAATGCTAAAGAAAAATTCGAAGAAAAGACTCAAGATAAGTTCATGACATGTTCCATCATTAGTAAGCTTTCTTCATTTTTATTGGGTGCCATGTGATCATAATCTTAAATAAGACTAACAGTATGATATATAACATTTTTCAGATCTTATAGATTCAGTGTGTTGTCAATATGAGCTGTGAGAGGTAACATTTATTGAGAACTAGGGACAATGGAATATCTTCTACAGGCCCAAGAGCCTAAAATCAGCACATGAGGCAAATTTCCACTGAAGATCAAGTCATCCTCAACATGTCATCTTGAAAACCCTAAAGCCAGGAGTTAACTTATTTCTCTTTGCCTTTGTGCTGGTCTCTGTCCCTCATCTTGGAGGGATGGATGCTAAGGTTTAATTTTCAGGAAAGCAAAGGGAAATGGGAGATAAATAGAAAACAGGTTTTGTTTTATTTGACTCAGATGAATTTAACTGTAGGTTCTCAGCTTATTTTGGAAAAAAGTGTTTATTTTTGGAACAGTTGGGACTGATAACACAGGCTAAGCTCTAGCCCTCAGTTTTGTAACTCAACAAGTTTAATGGCAAAACCTGAGTTTACATGAAGATCTAATATTGATCTCCCTTATAGTGAGTATTCATCATATATTCTACTTCAGGATTGTCATGATTGCTGCCTCAGAATTTCTGGGGGTATTAGGAAATGAGAAGTATATATTCTGTATAGTTTTTCTCAGTTTGAAGAATTGTGAAACATGTATGACCCCAAGGGATTTGGATGGAGGATTCGAAAGCTACTGTTATCAGAGATTTTGATCTTTTCTAGAGCTGTGACCAACACTGGCTGTGTTGATCTGAACATTACTAGTGCAGGATATATACAACTATGTTTACTTAGATTTGACTTATATGGCACTTTCAAAGGCCCTTTTTATGATATCCACTTTTTAATTTATCAAACCCAAAATATCATTAGATTATTAGACTGTTTTATAATGAAGAAATTGAAGCTTAGAGATCAGTTGCTCAAGGCCACATAACCTAGAAATGATTTAATTATTTAGTTATAACCTAGAATGTGTTAATTCACTTTCTGTAAGATGTTATTCTGATGCAGTAGTTCTATAGAAGAAGAATATGATTATAGGAGTTGTACCCTTAGTCTATAGAGTTTTTGTCTGGCTTCTCTAATATAAGTTGTAAATTAAGGGCCTTTTCAGTTCAGTTGCTCAGTCGTGTCCGACTCTTTGCGACCCCATGAATCACAGCACACCAGGCCTCCCTGTCCATCACCAACTCACAGAGTTCACTCAAACTCATGTCCATCAAGTCAGTGATGCCATCCAGCCATCTCATCCTCCGTCATCCTCTTCTCCTCCTGCCTCCAATCCCTCCCAGCATCAGAGTCTTTTCCAATGAGTCAACTCTTCACATGAGGTGGCCAAAGTATTGGAGTTTCAGCTTCAGCATCAGTCCTTCCAGTGAACGCCCAGGACTGATCTCCTTCAGGATAGACTGGTTGGATCTCCTTGCCGTCCAAGGGACTCTTAAGAGTCTTCTCCAGCACCACAGTTCAAAACCATCAATTCTTCGGCACTCAGCCTTCTTCATAGTCCAACTCTCACATCCATACATGACCACTGGAAAAACCATAGCCTTGACTAGACCCACCTTTGTTGGCAAAGTAATGTCTCTGCTTTTCAATATGCTATCTAGGTTGGTCATAACTTTCCTTCCAAGGAGTAAATGTCTTTTAATTTCATGGCTGCAGTCACCATCTGCAGTGATTTTGGAGCCCCCAAAATGAAGTCAGCCACTGTTTCCACTGTTTCCCCATCTATTTGCCCTGAAGTGATGGGACCAGATGCCATGATCTTAGTTTTCTGAATGTTGCGCTGTAAGCCAACTTTTTCACTCTCCTCTTTCACTTTCATCAAGAGGCTTTTTAGCTCCTCTTTACTTTCTGCCATAAGGGTGGTGTCATCTGCATATCTGAGGTGATTGATATTTCTCCCAGCAATCTTGATTCCAGCTTGTGCTTCTTCCAGTCCAGCGTTTCTCATGATGTACTCTGCATAGAAGTTAAATAAGCAAGGTGACAATATACAGCCTTGACGTACTCCTTTTCCTGTTTGGAACCAGTCTGTTGTTCCATGTCCAGTCGTAACTGTTGCTTCCTGACCTGCATATAGGTTTCTCAAGAGGCAAGTCAGATGGTCTGGTATTCCCATCTCTTTCAGAATTTTCCACAGTTTATTGTGATCCACACAGTCAAAGGCTTTGGCATAGTCAATAAAGCAGAAAGAGATGTTTTTCTGGAACTCTCTTGCTTTGTCTATGATCCAGCGGATGTTGGCAATTTGATTTCTGGTTCTTCTGCCTTTTCTAAAACCAGCTTGAACATCTGGAAGTTCACAGTTCACATATTGCTGAAGCCTGGCTTGAAGAATTTTGAGCATTACTTTACTAGTGTGTGAGATGAGTGCAATTGTGCAGTAGTTTGAGCATTCTTTGGCATTGCCTTTCTTTGGGATTGGAATGAAAACTGACCTTTTCCAGTCCTTTGGCCACTGCTGAGTTTTCCAAATTTGCTGGCATATTGAGTGCAGCACTTTCACAGCATCATCTTTTAGGATTTGAAATAGCTCAACTGGAATTCCATCACCTCCACTAGATTTGTTCATAGTGATGCTTTCTAAGGCCCCCTTGACGTCACATTCCAGGATGTCTGGCTCTAGGTGAGTGATCACACCATCGTGATTATCTGGGTTGTGAAGCTCTTTTCCATACAGTTCTTCTGTGTAATCTTGCCACCTCTTCTTAATATCTTCTGCTTCTGTTAGGTCCATACCATTTCTGTCCTTTATCGAACCCATCTTTGCATGAAATGTTCCCTTGGTATCTCTAATTCTCTTGAAGAGATCTCTAGTCTTTCCCATTCTGTTGTTTTCCTCTAGGGCCTTTTAGTCCTGAGTAACTTGAGCTGACTTTGTCGTTGTTCAGTCACTCACTTGTGTCCAACTCTTTGCAATCCCATGGACTACAACACGCCAGTCCTCCCTGTCCTTTACCATCTCCCTGATCTTGCTCAAACTCATGTCCGTTGAGTCGGTGATGCCATCCAACCATCTCGTCCTCTGTTATCCCCTTCTCCTCCTGCCCTCAGTTTTTCCCAGCATGAGGGTCTTTTCTAAAGAACTGGCTCTAACTTTAAAGTGCTTTAATTGTCCTTTTAGCTTTCCTCTTGGTATTTTATTTTGTTGGTTTTTAGCTCCTTTGTTTAATGTCTCCTCCCAAGGCTAATCCATGAAGACTTGACTCGGGTTTCTTTCTTGACTCTCCCTTTTTCATTCTTAGTTAATTGTTATGGCAGTAATAACTGAGCACAAGTGTAGTGTATTTGATTTAAGGAGTGACAGGAGGCCCCACTCGACCTAAAATATCTTTCCCTATCAACCTGCACAGTGATGAGATTAGTATATGTTGTTACCTTATAAAACAAAGGACATTTAATTAGGAGCAGAGTAGGTAAGATGGTGAAGGTATGGAACACAGGAAAAGCTGGCCCTCTGGAATAAAGAACTTGTGCAAGGGAAGTATGAATTCAGAGTGCTAAGGGGAACATAGAAGATGAAAAGTGAGGAGCTTAACTTTATTGAATGTTCTGAGTTGCTTAGCATTTTGTTTCTAGATAATATATCTGGTCATTAAAAAGTAGTCAGGAATGATTTTTAAACTCTTAGAAGAAAAAGCCGTCCAACAAGTATTCTTATAGCTAGGCAATGTAGGATGTTACTGCTGATAATAGTTTATCTTTTCATTTGGAATCATCATTCTCTTTGCACCTGCCAGCTACTACAATTGTATAGAAGTGTAGACATTAGCCAATCTCAGTGCATAGGAGTGTGTGTTTCTAAAAGAAATTTCTCTCACTCCTTCAGGTGCGTACTGAGCAGGTTCTCTGTGCTTAAAATAAGTAAATAGGCACATGAGATGTAACTTTACCCTAAGCTGATTCCTTGTTTCGTTTAGGAAATAGGCCTAATAAAAGGTAAAAAGTTAGATGGTTTGTCCTAAAAAAGGACGGGGAAGAATTCCAATTAATGCTCTGGGTTGAGTTTTTGTTGTTTGAAACTTCGTGCTGTTCTCTGTGTGTGTTTACATGCACACATGTGTGTGTCATTCTTAGAAAAGCTGTAAAGCTTTACAAATAAGCACTGGCCTGGATTAATTTTTATTTTTATCTTTTGCCCTCTGGAACTTGGCAGAATCCAGTAAAACAGTTTAAAACCACAACAGAATGCTATTGGAATTAATGTATGTCACTGTGTTTTTCTCTGAATCTAAAAGCTTCAAGCTGCTTTTGGTTTATTATAGAACAGTACATAATAACCTAAAATGAAAATTTTATTAACATTGGCAGTTCTTTCATGTATGACAAGTGATGTATCTACCCCTAGAGAGAAATGGACATTACGCAGCAGGAGGCTTCATGTATGCAAAATGAAGGAAATTAAGTTCTCAGGTTTTTAAAATTGCTTCATTTAGTATATTTTGTGATGTATTTATTTCTTTCCCCAAACTAGTCTTAATATTTTTACAGAAATTCTGGAAGATAATGTGCTGTTAGTTGAACTTTTTGATTTTCTTGGTGCTCCTGGAATGATTCCCACCAGTATTAATGACCAGCTAGTCAAAGAGGGACTAGCATCTTATGAAGTAGGGTAAGTGGACCTGTAAACTTTTATTTTTAGTTGATATGTAACACTGTTCACAAGAAGGGAAACTGGCATATCATTCCCCATTGGAGATCTGCTTAGACTATAGATGGGAATTTTTCCCTATTAATGGGTCAGTAAAATGAGAAGAAAAAATAATTGGAGTCTTCAGTCTAGGCAGGAGTAGAGTGGCTTTTTTCTTCATCCCTATGGGGCTCTACAAGAATGGTTCCTGGAGACAGAGGGTGCATCTGAGAAAAGGAGACTGACATTTTATTTTAGGTGGGATGTCTGCTTAGGTGGCCTCTTGAACCGTTTGTGAAGAGAATCAGGAAGAGAAACGGCAGGGTAGAGAGTGAGCAAAATAGTAGAGTAGCCTGCATTCTCATTTGGAGAAATAGGAATTTTTCCTGGGTACAAGTGGATACTTGAAAGGGGAACCAGGCTTGACCATTGTGCTTTTACCCAGGACAGGTCTGGTTAAAATGCCTGTCCTGGTTAAAAGCCTTGTGGTTGAGGCGACCCAGAAGCAGAAGGGCAGAGTGGCGGTAGGAAAGGTGGGAGGGTTTAAAGTCAGGACACAGCAGTTCCTCTATGGTAGGGACTTGTGCAAGGCAGTGGCCCTTGAGGGGTTTCCTGAAGAACTCCATCACACAGCCCTTAAGAAAGCCAGTATTTGAGTACACCCACAGTGATGCCTGTCAGAGTATGCCAGAGAAGCAGCGACACCCAGCAGAGCTCTGCCGTGACATGGCCAGTGTGTGGTCTGGCTCTGCCTCCCTACCCCCCTCACCCCTACCCCCCACCCAACACTGGTGGAACCATAAGTAGTAGAGAGGGCTGGCCTTTTCCACTATAGGTCCTAAGCATGGGAGGGAGAGAAAGGAGAAGAAATATTTAAATGTATTGGACTGAGTTTTCTTTTTTTTTACATAGGGTTATGAAATATATAACATACACAGTTTAAAAAGTTCACCCTTTTTAGGTAGAGTTATGAGTTTTGATAAACACATATAATCACACAGCTGTCATTACAGTCAAGTTGCAGACTATTTTCATGACTCCTCAAAGTTCACTTTGTTTCCTTATGTAGTGAGTCTCCTTCCTCCATACCTAGTCCTTGGCAGCTACTGATCAAATTTCTGTCTCCATAGTTTTGTCTTTTCCACACATTCATATAAATGGAGTCATATAATACTTGGCCTTTTTGTGTCTTGCTTTTCCATTTGGTCACAAAGAGTCGGACACACTGAGTGACTAAACAACAACAACCTTTCCATTTAGCATAATGTTTTTGAGATTAGGTCATGTTGCCTACACCGGTAGTTCTCATTGCTTTGCTCACTCGTATTTCATTGTATGGATGCACCATAATATTATATGTTTACCAATTGATGGACATTTGGGCTAGTTCCAGTTTGGGGAAACTTCGTGAATAAAGCTGCTGTAGATATTTGCATACAGGTGTTTGTGTAGCTATATGTATGTATGCAAAATTGCTGTTTGTAAGGTAAATTTATTTCTACCTTTATGAGAACCTGCCAAATGTTTATGAGAGTTTTATTGTTCTCCATTCTTGCTAGCACTTGATTTTGTCATTTTATATTAGCCCTTCTTATAGGAGTATAGTGGTTTTCATCTTAATTTCCATGAGTTTGAGTGAACTCCAGGAGTTGGTAATGGACAGGGAGGCCTCGTGTGCTGCAATTCATGGGGTCGCAAAGAGTCAGACACAACTGAGCGACTGAACTGAACTGAACTGAATGACATTAAAGATCTTAACGTGCTTATTTGCCATCTGTATCTCTTCTTTCGTGAAGTATCTTTTCACGTTTTGCCCTTTTTGAAAACTGTTGCTTATTATCATTGAAATATGAGAGCTCTTTATATATTCTAGACATGTCTTTCATTAGGCATGTACTTTGCAAATACTTTCTTCCAATCTGGCTTCTTAAGGTGTCTTTTAAAGAGCCAAAGGTTCTGGTTTTAAAGTTCATTTTGGCAATTTTTTTTCTTTTATAATTCAGGCATTTTGTATTTAGCTGAGAAATCTTTGCCTAAGCCAAGGTTGTAAAGATTTTCTCCTATGTATTCTTCCTTATGTTTTATAGTTACATGTTTCATATTTAAGGGTGTCATCCTTTTTATTTTGTTAAATAGACTATTTTTTGTAGCCATTTTAGGTCCAGGACATGAAGTGGAAAGAACAGAGTTCCTTTATGCTTCTGCCCCCACATAGACATAGCCTCCCCACCATTATCAACCAGCAAAGTGGTGTATTTACAGGGAACAGTGAAATTCTGTTAACATGTCAGAATCATCAAAGTCCAAAGTTTGGGTTACTGTATGTATATTGTGTGGGTTTGGACATTATGTAGTGACTTGAATATACCATTGTAGTGTCATACAGAGTATTTCCACTGTCCTGAAAATCTGTGAGAGCCTAACATTGAGTATTTCCACTGTCCTGAAAATCTGTGAAAGCCTAACATTCTTCCCTCCCCTCTAGCTAATGGCAAACACTGATCATTTTATCGCCTCCATAGTTGTCTCTTTTCCACAGTGGAATCATATAGTATGTAGCCTTCTCAAATTGGCTTCTTTCATTTAGTAATATCCTTTTAAGGTTCCTCTGTGTCTTTTTCTGGCTTGATAGCTCATTGCTTTTTAGCAGTGAATAATATTCCATTGTCTGGTTGTATCACAGTTTGTTTATTCAGTCACTTACTGAAGGATATCTTGGGTGCTTCTGCTGAGAACAGGACACTCTCCACTTGCGGGGAGAGTGGAGGCGACATACAGAGAGTGGAGGTGACACCCACTTTGAGCGTGTTGTGTGAGGTCCTGTGTCTGTTAAAGCAGAGGGAGGATCCCCAGGAAGCAAAGCATTGTGCAGTGATCGGCGAGCTGTAGGTCATGCCCTTGGCCGGAGGACTGCAGGGCTCACATGGTGGAGCCTCAGGAGCAGGCATGGCAGTAGCTAAGGAAGCAGGGTGAAGAGAGAAGCAGGCATGATTCCTCACTCCCAAATGCTCATCCTTGTACTCGTCAACAGGCAAATCCAAGGTTCATGGGTCAGCCTGAAATTTGTACATTTGGGAGGCCCTCATTCAGGAAAAGTATGCAAAATTATAACTGTTAAAAGAAATCAACAAATACAGATTTTCAAAAGTTGACAAATACTGTGAATATTAGAAAATTCAGAATCACCTGTAAAATACCTTTACAGATTTTTTAACTGTATACTGATTACCACATGAAATGGCAGATTTGGTGATATTTCCTTTGGCAGGAACAGAAAAGTAAATGTCTTTTCTGTAGTGTGGTTGGTTGAAATTTGTTTATTGGTAATTTTTTAAAGTTTTTTTTAGAACCATAGCTTAGTTATTAGTAGTGTCATGTAAATTTCTAAAAATCATAGTTAATTTTAGTTGAATATTATTTCTTTTATGTATTATATATACATTGTGTGCTGTCCTTAGTCGCTCACTTGTGTCTGACTCTTTGTGACCCCATGGACTGTAGCCTGCCAGGCTCCTCTGTCCATGGGGATTCTCCAGGCAAGAATACTGGAGTGGGTTGCCATGCCCTCCTCCAGGGGATCTTCCCTACCCAGGGATCAAACCCAGGTCTCCCACATTGCAGGTGGATTCTTTACCATCTGAGCCACCAGGGAAGCCCAAGAATACTAGAGTGAATATCCTGTCTTCTGCAGGGATCTTCCTGACCCAGGAATCAAACCAGGGTCTCCTGCATTGCAGGTGGATTTTTTACCAGCTGAGCCACCAGTGATTGGAGAGCCTCAACTGGCCTCAGGCATTTTCTTTGAAGTGGAATTAGGTGCCAGATTTGTAAACAGAAAGCTCCCCACATTAGCAGATGCAAACTAGTATATATAGAATGGATAAACAAGATCTTACTGTATAGCACAGGGACCTATATTTTATATCCTGAGATAAACATGAAAAGAATATGAAAAAATTATGTATATGTATAACTGAATCACTTTACTGGGCAGCAGAAATTAACATAACATTGTAAATAACCTATACTTCAATAAAAGAAAAAAAGAAAGCTCCCCATGGGTTTCCCCTTCCCTACATACAATGTGCCCCCTTACAACTGCACTCATTCTAGTCACTTTTCTGGTTCCTATGGGCACCTGTGCTTATGTTAAAGATGCCTGCTTGCACCCCCTTTTTGCATTGCATCAAGTGTCAGGGCTTCCTGGAACAGGTCTGTGGGTCAAAATATGGTGATTTGTGATTCTGTAAAGATTTAAGGACTGCTGGAAGGAACACACCTCTTAGAGCTGCTCTCCTCAAAGCCCTGTTCTTTGCAGGTTTAAGGGTTATCTCTTGAGATTGTAATATCTTACATCATTATACCTGCATAATATTTACTTATATACATTATATATACATATATATATTAAATATACATTATGTAAATAATATTCAAGACACTTCAAGTTTTATTTTAATGAATCTTTAATATAGTTTAAACTGATATTTATTAATGTATTGATTTAATTCACTTATTAATAGGGTAACCCTAATTCTTGTCCAAACTGGGAGATGTTTAAGTCTAAAAAAGAAGCACTGTTACACCAGATTAACAAGCATATAGTGGCTCACTGTATTCATTAAATAGTTTGTCTCCAGCATCCTCCTCACAGTGGTATATTTGCTTTATATTGAACCTTATATTTTCATATTGTTACATTAAAGGTCTTAGAAGTATCTCTGGAATCCATTCCCATACCAGGATCGCTAGCAGTAGCATAACTCCACAGGGAAGTGGTGGTCAACCACAAAACTGTATCCCACTAAATCCAAACTAAATGTGTTTCAAAGTCAACTCCCCTTAGCCAAGCCCCTGGAATACTTAGACCAAAAAATGAGAGTAGGAGTCAGTGATCTTAACTAATTTAAGTTAAAATACTTACTGTTGAAAATGTTGACATAAATCACAGCAAGATCCTCTATGACCGACCTCCTGCAGTAATGGAAATAAAAACAAAAATAAACAAATGGGACCTAATTAAACTTGAAAGATTTTGCACAACAAAGGAAACCATAAACAAGATGAAAAGAGAACCTTCAGAATAGGAGAAAATAATTGCAAATGAAGTAACTGATAAAGGATTAATCTCCAAAATAGACAAATAGTTCATGCAGTTCAACATCAGAAAAGCAAACAGCCTAATCAGAGAATGGGCACAAGACCTAAGCAAACATTTATTTCCTCAAATAAGACATCCAGATGGCTAATAAACACATCAAAAAAAGCTCAACATTGCTCATTATTAGAGAAATGCAAATCAAAACTACAGTGAGGACACCATACACCCGTCAGAATGGTCATCGTCAGAAAATCTGCTAACAGTAAATGCTGGAGAGAATGTGGAGAAAAGGGAAACCTCTTGTATGCTGGTGGGAATGTAAATTGATAACAGCCACTATGGAGAACAGTATGGCAATTTCTTAAAAAACTAGGAATGAAACTGTCATATGACCCAGCAGTCCCACTATTGGGCATATACCCTGAGAAGACCATAATTGAAAAAGATACTTGTACCCCAGTGTTCATTGTAGCACTGTTTACAATAGCCTGGACATCGAAGTAACCTAGATGTCTGTCGACAGGTAAATGTATAAAGAAGTTGTGGTACATATATACGATGGAATATTACTCAGCCATAAAAAGGAATGAATTTGAGTCAGTTCTAGTGAGGTGGATGAACCTAGAACCTGTTAGACAGAGTGAAGTAAGTCAGAAAAGAAAAAAAACAAATACCATATATTATCACATATATATGGGATCTAGAAAAATGGTACCCATGAACCCATTTGCAGGGCAGGAATAGAGACTCAGACACAATGAACAGACTTATGGACATAGTGGGGCAAGGAGAGGGTGGGGTAAATTGAGAGAGTAGCATTGAAATATGTACATTACCATTTGTAAAATGGATTGGTGATGGGAAGTTGCTGTATAGTGCAGAGAGCTCAGCCTGGAGCTGTGTGACAAACTAGAGGGATCGGATGGGGAGGGAGGTTCAAGACAGAGGAAACATGAATACCTACAGCTGATTCATGTTGATGTATGGCAGAAATCAACATAACATTGTAAAGCAGTTGTCCTCTGATTAAAAATAATTGAGGCAGGGGAAGCACATTGCTTTGCAAACCTTCCCAGGGAACCAGTTATTGTAAACCCACCCTACTCTGGCAGCCCCAGTCAGTTTCCTTGCCCTTCAGTACCCAGATTGCTGATTCCTACTGATTCCTACAAAACAGTCTTACTGTTTCCACTGTATCTGTTCTATGTGTGTGTTAGTTGTTCAGTTGTGTTCAACTCTCTGTGACCCCATGGACTGTAGCCCACCAGGCTTCTCTGTTCATGGGATTCTCTAGGCATCAATACTGGAGTGGGTTGCCATGCCCTCCTCCAGAGGATTGTATCTGTTGCCTGTCCTCAAATTAGAACATGAGTTTCCCTTGATCAGTGTTTTCCCTGAGCACCTAAGGAGTAAGAAGAAAGGAAGTGTGAAGTCCCACAGTCTAGTCTGTTGCGGTCACCTGTATCATACATGCACACTATCATTTATAAAATAAACCATAATCTTTCCCAAATAATCTGGCCCCTGTGTGCTTCAGGGTTCATGCCATGTCCTATTACTTTATGCCAAAGCTACATATTTTTCCTTTGGTTTCTGGAATGCCTCCCTAACTCCTGCTTGTCCTTTTAAAATCTCAATTGAAATGTCACTTAATCAGAGAAATCTCCAGCTCCAAGACTAGGTTAGATTTCATTGGCTTATGCCCTTGTTCTTTGAAGTTTATTTTTTTTATAATTATGTAATCACTCCCTTATCATAATACCATAAGATCCTGGAGGACTTGACCCTGCTTATTTTGTCCACTGCTGTATCTCTGGAACCTAGGACTCTTGGCTCACAGTATGTACTCAGTAAATATTAATTGAATGAAAGAAATAAGTATCAGAGTCTGGAGCATACAAGAGAGAGAGACCTGATTGGGTGATTCAGATGGGGAGTAAACATATACATGGTAAATGAGTTCATCAAATCATCTCAATCTCCATAAATGAACATGCAACTCTAAGCATTATCATTTACAGGAGAGACAAGCCCAGAAAAATGGTAGATCAAGAACCTGAGATTAGAGAAAAACCAGGAACCAAAGAAAGAGAACATTTCAAGAAGGCAAGAGTAGCTAGTTTAGGCTCAGAGTTCATGTCAAATAAGGACCGAAAACTATCCAATAGATTCAGAAGGAAAAACTTAGCCCCTCTGGTTAGCACAATCTCCAGTTTATTATGAAAGAACTTAAGATTTTTCCTTTGAAGAAATTTTGTCATTAATTATCTGTGATTAGATTCTGAACTGTTCAGATTAATTAAACGTTCTAAACACTTAATTCAGTAATTTTGCTTGTTAACAGATTTTAAAATAGCAATTGTTTTCCACTTGTATTCTCACTGACAAACAGTTTGATAACTTTTAGGCAAAGAGAAATATTCAAGTTACCAAAAAAAATCCTGAATAATTCTTTTCTTTTGTGAGTACAAAATATCAGTAAGGAATGATGAAATTATTAGCACACTTGGTATTTTAAACTGTTTTTAAAGTAGAAACCCTGGATTTTACATGTTTTTTTTTTCCTTTTTGTCCTTTGTTAGTCATTAAGAACTCTTTTTAAAGAAGACTAAAATTGTTGTTAATATCAAAACTGCAAAGCAGTGAATCATAACTAAAACTTGTTCATCTCTAGATCTAACCAAATACAAACATAAATATTTTGCAAACTATTCATATTGTTAATGGGTTTTTTTTTTCAGATATACCCTCAAAGATAATTCTAAAAAGCATATTGAAGTATGGGATCCTTCTCCAGAAGAAATTATTTCAAATGAAGTAAACAACTTAATAAATCCTCTGTTTGCAAAATCTCTACCTAGTGAGGATCTGCAGTCACTTTATAATAAGGAACTGCCTGTGCACATCTGCAGTATAATGTCTCCTGAGAAGATCTATGTTCAGTGGTTATTAACAGAAAACTTGCTTCATAGGTATAACATCCAAGGAAAATATATTGTGCATATAGTTTATTCTCTTTTCTGTATTTTATTTCAAAGATCTAGAACTCATAAATGCAGAGTTCTTGTTTTAAAAGTACAAAATTATTTCAGCTAGTCACTTAAAAACTAGTTAACAGTATACAAATAGTATATTAACTGATTATTTTTATTGTATTAAGATTTATATATTCCACAAAGGCTTATTGAGCACCTATTATTTGACAGCCAGTATTATAGCTGTTGGGGAAACAGTGATAAAAACATGGACAAGTTTGTGCAGTCATGGAGCTTACATTCTAGTAGAGGGAATGACAGTGAACAAAGAAAGTTACCTACAGCAGGAGATAATGATGAAGATGAGAAAAATAAAGCAGCTGGGCAGGAAGACATCACAGAGTCAGTGACACTTGAGATAAATCCTCAAGGCAGTGAGGAAGCGAGCCTTGAAGATGCCTGGGGGGCACTCATGTCAGGCAGAGGAAAGAGCTAGTTCAAGACCCTGCAGTAGAAATGTGCTCCGGTGCTCAAGGAGGAAGGAGGCATCCAGTTTGTTTGGAATAGAATGGGGGAGGGAGGTCAGAGAATTGTACGTTATAAGAAAGTTTCAGAGAGGTAAAAAATTTTTTTCTTTACATAGTTTAGGAGAAAAGATGGTTGCTGCTTATGAAAACTCAAAATGGGAACCTGTTAAATGGGAAAATGATATGCACTGTGCTGTTAATATCCCAGATAAAAATCAGTGGCGAAGGGGCCAGATCATCAGAATGGTTACAGACACATTGGTAGAGGTAAATGCAGAGTTAAAAATATAATCAAGAAAGTAAATGCATTTTGTATTTTCATGCAATTTTTATTACGCTTTTCAGTTTGCAAAAAAAATTAAAGCATTATTTTTCCATAGACTTAAAGTTATTGTTTTCATAGGTCTTGCTGTATGACGTGGGTGTTGAACTAGTAGTGAACATTAACTGTTTAAGAGAACTTCAAGAAAACCTAAAGACAATGGGAAGATTATCTTTGGAATGCTCTCTTGTTGATATAAGGTAGTTCTTAGCTGAGTAAAATTTCTTATTACTGAATATGATTTGAAATACTTTTCTGTTTGGATTCTGATCTGTTTTTATTTTGCTGACATATTCTGAAATTTTCATAAATCTAGTTAATTTTAAGGTTTTGGGAAGCAGGAAAGAAAAAATACGAAGCACATAAACTTTGGTGGTATTGAGATAGAGATAGGTGAGTATAGCAGGTATCTAGATTAAGTTCAAACTGTTAAAAAAGAAGCTTGAGACACAAATGAAGATAGGAATAAAAAATAAAGTTTCTGCTGAAAAGTCTACTCACTGCCTTATAGGGATTCCCATATACATAACAAGATGTTTTTCTCTTGCTGCTTTTAGGATTTTTTCTTTATCCTTAGCTTTTACCACTCTAATTATAATGTGTCTTGATGTGATCCTTTGGGTTCATCTTTTTAGAACTCTCTTGGGTTTCCTAGACCTGGGTATCTGTTTGCTTCCCCAGATTAGGGAAATTTTAGCCACTTTTCAAATAATTTTTCTGGTTCTTTATCTCCTTCTTCATCTCGGATTCCTATAATGCAAATGTTATTCCACTTCTTGTTGCCTCCAAAGTTCCTTAAGTTATCTTCTTTTTTTTTTTTTTCTTTTCATTTTGTTGCTGTTTGGGTGAGTTCTACTGCTTTGTCTTCTGCTTGCTGATTTGCTCTTCATCCTCATCCAGTCTGCTATTGAACCCCTCTAGAGCATTTTTCATTCAGTTACAACTTCTGTTTGGTGCTTTCTTATACTTTCTACCTCTTTATTGTTGTTCTCATGGTGTTCTTCCATTCTTCTTCTGAGTTTGCATGTGTACTAAGTCACTTTAGTAGTATCCAGCTCTTTGTGACCCCATAGACTGCAGCCCATCAAGCTCCTCTGTCCATGGGATTCTCCAGGCAAAAATACTGGAGTGGGTTGCCAAGCTCTTCTCCAGGGGATCTTCCCAACCCAGGGATCGAACCCACGTCTCTTGTATCTCCTGCATTGGCAGGTGGATTCTTTTACCACTGGCACCCCCTGGGAAGCCTCACCTGAGTTTGGTAAGCATCTTTATGATTACTTTTCAGTCTCTATCAGGGAGATTGGTTATCACTGTTTTGTTTAGTTCTTTTTCTGATGTTTTAATCTTAGTCTTTTGGCTAGAGCATATTCCTCTCTCATTTTGCCTAGTTCTCTGTCTATCTGTACACAGTAGGTAAATCAGTTGTCTCTTCCAGTCTTGGCAGAGTGGCCTTATGTAGGAGATGCCCATTGGGACTCAAGGGTACGATCCTGCCTGGCCACCACAGCCTGGCACTCTAGGGGTGACCCCTCTGTGGGTATCTCCTTCCGTGGCGGCAAGGCTGCAGCAGCAGCTGGGCACTGGTGGACAGACCTTTTGTTTGGGTGGCTCTGAGGTCCAGCTGAGGCTCAGGAGTGGAGTGGGCAGGGCTTTCAGCATGGGAGACCCGTTGGTGCTGACAGGTTAGAGGGAGAATTCCAGTACTGGTGAGAGCAAGGTAGCCAGAGATAACAAAAAAAGTTCCTGCCAGTGTCTCCATCCCTGGGAGACATCCCAGCTGGTTCCTGTGTCTCCAGCAGATGCTTTAAGATTTAGTAAGAGGGTCCTCTTCATTTGTTGTCCATGCACTTTTCAGTGTGGTGTTTTGCACTTGTTTTTAGGTTGAGTCTGGGCACAGGCCCTTTAAGAACAATTTTTCTGTTCTCTGCTCTTCTCTAGTTTTCCTGGTCATATTCCCTATTGGATTTCAAAGCCAGGTGTTTTGGGAATCTCTCCTGTGTAGAATCTAGGGGTTTGGGTGTCTCATGTAGAGTGCAAATCCCTGGCTCCTCAGAGAAGAGACTCATATCTTTGTGATTCCTCCTGGTTATGGATCACAGCAGCTGGGGTGTGGGTCTTTACCTGGCAAGAATGTGTCTCTGCCTCTCCTCTTGTTGTGGAGGCTCTACCCTCTGTTCATTGATAGAATTCTATCAATCCGTTTACCATACCCAACATGGTAGAGAATGCATTCCTGTAGACACCTTGAATCTGATGACTTATTTCCCCATCTATTTGCCACAAAGTGATGGGACCAGATGCCATGATCTTTGTTTTCTGAATGTTGAGCTTTAAGCCAACTTTTTCACTCTCCTCTTTCACTTTCATCAAGAGGCTTTTTAGCTCCTCTTTACTTTCTGCCATAAGGGTGGTGTCATCTGCATATCTGAGGTTATTGATATTTCTCCTGGAAATCTTGATTCCAGCTTGTGCTTCATCCAGCCCAGCATTTCACATAATGGAACAACAGACTGGTTCCGAGGAATACATCAAGGCTGTATATTGTCACACTGCTTAATTTAACTTATATGCAGAGTACATCATGCGACGTGCAAGATATCCAAAAGTTAATATTTTAAAGTGTATGTTCATAATAGGTCATAGAAAACCTTAATTTTGTATGTATACTGATATTATCTGTATACCATCATAAATAAAAAACCATAACTAATTCAAGAAGTCACTGATAATCTAAGTTTCTTAGGTGATAAGAGCACTGTTTGGGCTTCATAATAAATAGTTTTGCTAAATCCTATTTGGTCAAACTACATACACAGTTGATGTCATTAGTTCACTCATGTAAACCATCTAATGTGAAAAGATTTGCCAGATTGGTTCTTTACTCAGAGGATGGGGCAAGTCTGATGAAACTCCATCCATATCTCTTTAGTGGTGCATGTGGGGTAAGTAACTTCAGTCGTGGCTGACCCTGTGACCCCATGAACTGTAGACCACCAGGCTCCTCTGTCCATGGGATTCCCCAGGCAAGAATACTGGAGTGGGTTGCCATGCCATCCTCCAAGGGTACATGTTTATTCTGTGGACATGGATTTCATGGTTTGAAACATCTAAAGTCACTCAGTTTCTACTCTGCAACCTAAAATAGATGATGAAATTGATATTCTGCTCTTCATTGATCTGTCAAGTATTTATTGAACATTTTTCAACCATGAATATTAAAAATAATATTAAAAATAATTAAAACATTTTTCAACCATGAATAAATGAAGCTAATATTCATAGTAGCAATTCATATTAGCTTTGAATTCCAGAAAAAAATCTTCCAAAAATATTTGGGCAGACAAATCATCAGTACAAAGGGGCTGTTCTATTTGTATTTCCATTACGAATTTTTGGTGTGCCTTCTGTGTGAACTATCCTAGGCATTGGAGATATGATGGACTAAGACACAATACATGTAAAACATACAACACATAGTATACAGATGGCCCTTGAACAACACAGGTTTGAACTTCACAGGTCCTCTTATAAGGAGTTTGGCACTAGTGACACATCTGTGGTTGGTTGTATCTGAGAGCAGAACTGCCTTATGGAGGGCCAGCTGTAAAGTTATACACAGGTTTTTGACTGCATGGAGGGTCTTCACCCCTAACCCCACATTATTCAAGGGTCAAATGTGTGTACACATATATCTCTGCTCTCTGAGTTTATGGTGTAATTAGCCCTGGGTCGGGAAGATCCCCTGGAGAAGGGAATCCACTCCAGTGTTCTTGCCAGAAGAATACCATAGACAGAGGACCCTGGCAGGCTACAGTTCATGAGATTGCAAAGAGTCAGACATGACTGAGTGACTAACACTTCTGACTTTCACTTTTTTTCAGCACATATGAAATGTATATAATAGCTTTAGAAAGCTTCAAGCATACTTAAATTTTAAGAGTTCTCAGTGCAGCTTCAGAACAGATGTATATAAATAACAGCCTGTAATTTGGGCTGTAAGGAGACTAGAGGGATGAAAAAAAGGCTATGAAAATGGGGAAGAAATTTAAGAAAATAATACAAAGCCATGTTTAAATTGATTTCTCACTATGTATGTTGTTGATTCAAATATATATGTATATGAAGATTCTTTTATGTTTCTTTATCCTATACTATTTGTTGTAAGACAAGGTGTCATTTTTTTATTTTAGACCAACAGGTGGGAGTGACAAGTGGACAGCGACAGCCTGTGACTGCCTCTCATTGTACCTCACTGGAGCTGTAGCAACCATTATCATACAGGTGTGTGACAAGGTGAACAGGTAGTGTAGATATGTTTTGGTTATTTCATTGGTGTTTTGTACAGGTCCATTTATTTTGTTGAGAAAATAATAGCTGTTTGGATTTTTTTTTTTGGCTGCATGGCATATGGGATCTTAGTTCCCCGACTAGAGATCAGACCTGGGCCCCTTGGCACTGAAAGTGCAGAGTGCTAACTGCTGGACCATCAGAGAATTTCCTATTTGGACATTTTTTTGCAACCTTTTTTTGGTCTTCAAGTTATAATGCCTGTTGGGGAATTTTTTATATTCTTTACAAATTGGAAAGTTAGGCTTCTAGTAAAATCATATTAACTGTGTGTCTAAAAGGTGTTTGTATGAATATGTATTTGAGAAAGGATACATATATAGGATAAATCTTTTCAGAACACTAAGAAGTATTTCTTGCCTCCTTAACCTTTTTTTAATTTGATACATTATTGCAGTAATGCAATTTGATCCGTTTTATTGCGTTAATGATTAGAATTTTATTAGTAATTTTATGTTAATTTTTTCTGTTTGTACTTCCCCCTTTTGTAATTTCACAGAAAGCAGAATATGTGTTTTGTAGTTCTTTCTTTGGCTTTTCACAGGGGAAAAAAAGGCACACCTGGGAAAATATAGTTTAGTTATATAACTTACAAAGTATTTAGGAGAATAGAGAGCTTGTAACTGAGGGTGTGTTCCTCTTTTCAACCTGGAATGGGAAAAAAAAAGTTTTCAGTCATCCTTTTCTCTCCTCCTTTTGGTAAACTTCACCTTGACTGTGAAGTGTTCATGATAGAGTTCATAAAACAACTGTCTTTCTCTGTTGACTCTTCCATGCTATTTTCTCTCTGATGTGTTCAGAGATCAAAATTACTTGGTTGGAAATTTTTCCTTCTGGCATGGAGAAATGTGGAGGGGAATACCTGTGAAAAGTGTAATGTTTATAAGAAGTTGCATTTTTGAGTCTCATATTTATTCTCTTAAATCACTATAGGAAAACAATACAATGTGGCCCTTACCTGTGAAAATTTTCTGCAGAGATGAAAAAGGAGAGCGTGTTGATGTTTCTAAATATTTGATTAAAAAGGGTTTGGCTTTGAGAGAAACAAGGTATACACTGTTTTTAAAAAATAGTTTGTGATGGATGCTGCTTCTTTGCTTGTGTAAATCTTTATATCTGTGTGTGCTCAACCAGAATTGCCTCTTGTTTGTTCTTGAAAATGATTTATATATAACCTAACCCTGAGGAGCCAACTTACAAATAAATTCACTCAAGATTGCTGAATGTTTAAATCCCTATTGACATTTTTGCTTTTATACTTTCCCCTTTGCTCTGGCATTTACACTTTAAACCAAAGGAAAAGAGAATTACACAGTGGGTACCAAATCTGTGCTCTTTGGCCTCATTTGCTTAGACAGAAGTGTTTAAACTTTATGTTAGAAATTCTGGTAAGTTTATATCAAATATATTTGTGTTAAACAGGTAGAAAATGAGTAGAATTGGGTAGCAAAACAAAAGTAATTGAACAATATTTACATGTAAAGATGCTTTCACGTATAAGTTTGGGGTTTAAATACCTTGGTGCCAGGGGAGAAGGATCAGGCTATTAACTGTAGTAGCCCTAATTTCCTCTTTTTATCTCATTCCTTTTAGAGGTAGAAGTAGATTAGAGTTGTAAATACATGTTCTAGGTAGCAACCATCTGCCATTCCTGGCCAGATCTCTTTTTTCATCTTAGATTGTTATTTCTTACCCTACTTGGATTAGGACCCCAATCTTAATGAAATTAAAAGAGAATAAGAGATCAGAAATAGTACAGAACCCAAGGTATTTGGCCAATGTAGTAGATGCTGACTGGCAAGCAGCCAGGCTCTGCAGCTAGTTTTGTGTTGACTGACTACAGGCTAACACAGTTCCTTGCTGCAGGAAATGATAAAGTGAAAAGTGCTGGGCAAGTTAATATTACCAACAGTATCTGCCACTAATTTAACGTTCTTTTCTACTTTTCGGCAGTAAAACTACTATCTCAAGGCTGGAGATGTTTGTTGAGAAATTATGTAACTGTTTTATCAGTGCTCATTTCCTTTTAGAAGAAAGTACACACACACAGAAGTTGCTCAGTCATGTCCGACTCTTTGCAACCCTATGGATTGTAGCCCACCAGACTCCTGAGTCCATGGGATTTTCCAGGCGTGAATACTGGAATGAGTTGCCATTTCCTTCTCCAGGGGATCTTCCCGACCCAGGGATCGAACCTGGGTCTCCGGCATTGTAGGCAGATGCTCTACCGTCTGAGCTACCAGGGAAGAAAGTACAGGAACATGGGAAAAAACAAAAATCCATTTTTCTAACGTGAACAATGTCTGTGTTTCCTTCTAGGATGTTTTTGTAGGTTTTTTTAATTGGAAGAGAATAACAGGAAGTAAAACAATTATCAGTGAATATAGCATGTTACCACTAATACTTAATATCTGAATAATATGAGAAAACTGTTTTTAAGGGACTTACTATCTTTATATTATTTTACAAATGTTGTTAACTTGCCATATGTATTGATCTATCTTTGGGCTAAATTAAAATCAACTTGAAGCTGTTGTATTTCCCAGTAACAACTAATTAATTGTGTGGTACTTGAGATATACTTAATAGAAGATTTTAAGAGAGAATAGCATGTAAATGTCAGATGGTAATTTAATGCATTTAAGTGAAATTCAGTTGCTTTATTCTCAACAAGCTCATTCATAATTTAAAATAATTCTCATTACAACTTAAACTATGCTCATTTTTATGTAACAAATTATACTTGGATATCCTAAACTAGAACAATGTTTTCTTTACATTTCGAGTATATTTGAATGATTCTTTTTATATTGTTTTCCCAGAATATTTTTATTTGCTCATGGTTGGATATATTATTCTTTTTTGCATGTTACAGAATTAATAAATTAGATAACAGCCATTCATTATCCCAGAAGTCTCTGGAAATCCCCCAGGAACAAGGAGAATCAGTGGTTACTAAGTGTATTAAGATTAACTCTGTCCCTGACAAGAAAGCTGCTATTGGTATCAGTGAACCCAAGGTGACTGAATTTAGGGAGAAAATTCTAGAGCCAAGAACCACTGGATGCTATAAACCACCAGCTATTCCTAACCAGAAAGTATTTGAGGCAGTAGTCAGCTGCATTGGTGATGATGGAACTATATTTGTGGTACCTAAATTATCAGGTAAGAACTTTCACTTTATATAGTATTATTCTGTAAAAGTAGTTGCTTTTACCACTAGGGAATTCTCTAGTAAGATCCACATGGGTAGATATTTAACCTTTCTGAACCTTATTTTCATTCACTGAGTTATTGTGAGGATTAAATGCAGTAATGCACAAAAAGTACTTTACACAATGCCCAGCACATGAAAATCATTTATTGAGACATTGGGAATGGATAAACGTTGGGCCTAAGATGAGCATGGAGGTGGTTCCCTTAAACAAGTTTGTAGACTAAGAAAAAAGAATACAAAAGTTTGAATTCATTTAGAATGAGAAAAGAAATCACAGTCAATGACTGGAGATTCAGGGCCATTTGAGATTTAGGTGGTCCCTGAAACCTCTTTAGACTTATGTGCTCACACTTCTTTCTACAACCTGATTGTGTCCAGAGCACTCAATAACTCACAGCAACTCTAGCTTTCACAGGACTTAAACTCTGTTAGCTTCATAGTAATTCCACCTATGGAGAGAGGTATGGGGGCTATGAATTTGTTGAAATTTTTTGTCTCATTTGTTAAAGTCCTGAATATTGTTTTCTAATTTGAGAACCAGACTAAATCTGCGTAATTGGCAATTCTAGAAGTGAATAGTGTTTCAGACCTCTAGCAATAGTACTTAACCCAGAAACTTTCTTGATGTTTACAAATAATCAGGTAGAACTGATTGCCAGATGCCTTCTATCCAATCCTCTGATACTGATAATGTGGGTTAGCACTATTACACCTAGTTTATAGAAGAACAGACTGAGAATTGGTTTGTTTGTTGTTGTTGTTGTTGTTGTTGTTTTGGCCACCCTGGAGTGTATGTGGGATCTTAATTCCCCAGCCAAGGATTGAACCCATGCCCCGTACATTGGAAGGGCAAAGTCTTAACCACTGGACCACCAGGGAAGCCCCTCCCCTAGACTGAGGCTTATGTTTAAGAACTCACAGCTGAAGTGGTTGAACTGTTACAGGAACTGACCCAGAGCTTACCCTTTCTGGTATAAGTTATGGGGATATATATTTATTGTGGAAATAATGAGCCAGTTAATCAGAAGTAGCAGTAATAGAATTTTAATTTTATACCTGCAGTATTACGCTGTATCTCAGCATCGAATAACATATAACTTGTGTTTCACTTAGGTGTGCTGTCAAAATGATATTAACTTAAAGCACTAGTTGTTATATATTAGGGCTAACTGGTATGTGTTTAAGAGTTTTATAGATTTTTGCACTTCCAAAATAATGCTTGTACTTATAACCAGAGATCAGAATAATAATTTACACGTTGTTAGTCAGTAGTACAGAGAAGGCAATGGCAACCCACTCCAGTACTCTTGCCTGGAAAATCCCGTGGATGGAGTAGCCTGGAAGGCTGCAGTCCATGGGGTCGCTGAGGGTCGGACACGACTGAGCGACTTCACTTTCACTTTTCACCTTCCTGCATTGGAGAAGGAAATGGCAACCCACTCCAGTGTTCTTGCCTGGAGAATCCCAGGGACGGGGGAGCCTGGTGGGCTGCCATCTATGGGGTCGCACAGAGTCGGACACGACTGAAGTGACTTAGCAGTAGCAGTTTGAAACATAGAGAAGTTACTGACTGAATTAGTATTAAAGTTCTATTATGTAGGGACTGATTTTAATTCCCTTTAATGTTATCTAAGTGGTGAAGTGGGACTTCCCTGGTGGCTCAGATAGTAAAGAATCTGCCTGCAATGTGGAAGACCCAGGTTTGATCCCTGGGTCAGGGAGATTCCCCTGGAGAAGGAACTTGGCAACCCACTCCAGTATTCTGGCCAGGAGAATCCCATGGATGGAGGAGCCTGGCAGGCTATAGTCCATGGGATCATAAAGAGTCAGACACAACTGAGGGACTAACACACACACACATGGTAAAGTAACTGAAGTTTGATGATGACTTCATTTGAGAATGGTGGGGAATTTTTCCTAAATGCTTTCTATTTTTAATAATTTCTTCAGAATTTGAACTAATAAAAATGATGGATGAAATTCAAAGTAATTTAAAATGCCTTGGTCTTTTGGAACCTTATTTCTGGAAAAAGGGAGAAGCTTGTGCAGTAAGGGGATCAGATACTATGTGGTATCGAGGCAAGGTAATGGAAGTAATTGGCAGCACTATCAGGGTGAGTCTGACATTCTTTTGTGACTATTTGAAGGCTAAATGCTATCACATTAAATGGTCTTTTAAGTGGAAAGACATGAAATTGTGATTAAAACATCTTTTATTGAGTTCATTCGTGTAGGCAAATCAGTTAAATACATTATATATTTATTTGTAATAAGGATTTCTCTTTATTTTCAAGTATATTTATTAACCTGAATAATAATAAAAAATTTCCTGATAAGAATTTTGCCACTAATATTTTAATGGTCATTAAAACTTAATTATTTATAATAGTCAGCCTTATTTGTGTACATGTTATTAAGTCAAACAACTTGTTTTCCAGTATTTTCTATATCTCCTTAGCGAATTTGTTTGTGGGACTCCTAATTTACCCTTTCGCATTAAGGGTTAATTTACCTTTCCAAAATACTAAGAATAGTACTTGAGTTTCATCCAGAATCAGAAAGAGCTGCATACAGGTGACCCTTAAACACACTGAGGATGGGGGCACCAACATATTGTGTAATCAATTTGAGTATAATTTATTCCATTCTCCCATATCCACAATTCTGTGTCGAAGATTCAACCAGCTGTTGATCGTGTATTGATAACACTGTAGTAGGTTTTTATTGGAAAAAATCCATGTGTAAATGGACCTTCATAGTTGTGTTGTTCCAAACCTGTGTTGTCCAAGAATCAACTGTACTTTGAAAAAAAGTGTATGTAAAAATATAGATGAAAATGCCTCCACTTATGTTGTACTTACCAAGTATAGCAATGAAATCAGGAGACATTTGGCCTGTAAAGATTTTGGTTTTAGGAGGGAAAAATTAAGAAGAAAAGTCTTTATACTTGCACAGGAGATTATTATCTATTTGAAGATAATACCTGATAGTACATAGCTAGGTTTCTAAGCTTTTTTTCACATGTCTGTGTTTGTTTATATTTTTTGTTTACTTCTGACTATCATAGATGTAGATTATTATTCCCATTTTACCAGTAACAAAATTTAAATTTATGTTCAGTGATGTTCCCGAAGTCAACCTGTCAGTGAGTGGTGGTACTGGAATTCATATCTAAGCCTCTGATTCCTAAATTTCTGATCTAAGTCTTGTGCTTTATGTGCTGGAATACAAACTTTACATGTTTTTAATAGAATTAAAATGGTTTCAAATTTCAGGTTAGTATTTAGGTGTTGATGCATGGATATTTACAGATGTGTGTGTTCATAAGCAGATAAGTCCATTTTCACATACATTTGAATTGTTCAGATAACCCTTTTTCTTTAATATAAAAGTAACTTAAAATTCAGTTTTCATTGTTATAATTTATGAATTTTACATATATAGAATCCAAATAAATAAGATAGTGGTGAACTGTATTTTTCTCATACTTTCTAATATCTCTGTTTTTAAAATGTATTTTAAAATATTTTGATACTATAATCTTTCAAGGTTATCCTGTGATCCACATTAAAAAATAAACATTATAACATACCCATGCACTTACCCTAATTACCTATAATGTACTCAGATATTTTTTTACTCAATTCTATTTCAGTTTTTATGTTTTTTTAAATTAGAGAATACTTTATTAGCTTCTGTAATTAAACCCATGTCGATAAGACCTTATATATTTAATACAGTACATTACCCTTGTACAAATGGAAAAAATTATATTTAATGTTTCTAGACCAATATGGCTGTTAATTTCTGTACAATGCCAACCCAACACAGTACAACTGGGATACTTTTTCCAAAGTTGACAGCACAGCCAAAGTTTCTAAAAATTCAAATTATATTTATTTATATAAAAAGACCAATAGAAGTATGTTATACATCAATAACAGCAACAGCTTTTCAAAGTTCTACAATCATCTGAACAAAATTATAGAGACATCTAGCATACTCCATTAAAAAAAAAAATAAAAAAACCCTCAGGAAACAACAAAGTTCTGTTACTGTTGTGGTACCTGGCACCATTTTTTAAAATTATGTTTCTCAGTCATTATCTGGAAAGAAAACATTCTAGAATAACATCATTAAAAACAGATTTGATAAAGCATGGTCACTTCTACATATCATAAAGCAGCTACAAGATATTTTACATTCCCAGAGGTACTAGGATAATACAGTACTGTCCTACATCTGTGATACTAGAGGATATAATTTAAAAGGCATTATTTGAGACTTGATTCTGCTTTTCCAGCAGAGGGCCCAGGTGATGGTTATGACACAGCTCTGGTACAGAAATACACCTTCTTAGATAGGATTTCCTTTCTTTAGTGGCATAGTTCTAGGTACTCACTGATCTGCATGAACATCAGCTAAAAACTGATCAAAAAAATAAAACACAACCATTGGATTCATACAAAGATGACTGAGGAGAGGCAAGCAGGATTTAACTTAAGTAGTAACCAACTCCGTCATATCTGAATGGTTAAGAGCTTCATGGAAGAAAGGAGATGCCAAGTACCACTTCAAAGCTTTGGGCCATAACCAAAACACAGCATCATTTCAAACAGAAGCAGTAGCCAAACACTGCCCATTTGGATATGTTCAAGGATATTGATGTCACTATTTCATCATCTGCTCACTCATCCAGGAAGAAGGGGAAATCAGTTACTATTTCAGGTTTTTTTTAATGCTAATTACCTTGGGCTTTCTTGAGCCCAATTAAACAGTGATACATTAATTTCAGTATGTTGGGGTAACAGAAATAACTTACTGACATCCCTTATTCTTGAAACAATTTAGAAATTGAAGTGTGAAAATGAAAGCATTTTAAAAATGGGTTGTTGAGGACTTCTCATTTCTGGTTCCACATTTAAGGAGTTTTGAAGTTGCCACACCATCCTATCAACAACTAAAAAGCTGAACAAACTGAAAAACCTCTTCGAGCCCTAAGAGATGGAGTACACTTTGAAATATGCTAGAGCATTCTGTTCTCCTTAATAAGGCCTGCACTCAGGAGAAAGTAGTTCATCAGGGCCTATTATCAGAGCCAAGTGGACATGGGGGAAAGGAAACTACCCAATTCTAGTTAACTCTAGACTTCCACACAGGAAGACCCAACTCCAGCCCACTATGTCCATCATCTACTTAAGGAGGGAAGAACAAAAGACTGAGAAACACTTGTGAAGTTCATAGTTTGACATCATATGCTCAGTGAAAGACTTAAGACCTAATTGTAAGACTGTAGAACAGTTCCCCTTCTCCCACACCTTCCTGCCATGTTACTGAAGGCCTTTTACACAGAACATGTCCAGCCATCAGGAAAAAATACTGAACAGCATGTTATTGGCATAAAAACAGATGTATAGATCAGTGGAATAGAATAGACAGCCTAAAAGTTAAACCACATATGGACAATTACTTTATGATAAAGCCAAGAATATACATTGGGGATAGGACAGTTTCTTCAATAAATGGTATTGGGAAAACTGAACAGCCACATGCAGAAGAATTAAACTTGACCATTATCTTAATATACAAAAATTAACTCAAAATAGATTATAAAGACTTGAACATAAGACCTGAAGCCAATAAAACTCTTAGAAGAAAACATAGGTGATAAGTTCCTTAAGGTCTTGGTGATAAATTTTTGGATGTGACATCAAAAGCAAAGGCAACAAAAAAATTAGCAAGTTGGGCATCAGACTAAAAAGCTTCTGCACAGCAAAGGAAACCGTCAACAAAAGGAAAAGGCAACCTACTGTATAGAAGAAAATATTTCTAAATCATATATCTGACAAAGGGTTGATATCCAAAATATATAAAGAACTCATAAAACTCAAGTCCAGAAATAAAGCCACTTAATGATCAATCCATGACAAAAGAGGCAAAAATATACAATGGAGAAAAGACAGTCTTTTCAATAAATGGTGCTGGGAAAACCGAACTGTAAAAGAATGAAATTAGAACATTCCCTAACACCATATACAAAAATAAACTCAATATGGTTTATAGACCTAAGAGTAAGACTGGATACTGTAGAACTCCTAGGAGAAAACCTAGGCCAAACACTATGGTGTAAATTGCAGCAATATTTTTTTGGATCTGTCACCTAAAACAAAGGTACTAAAAGCAAAAATAAACAAATGGAACCTAATGAAACTTAAGAACTTTTGCACAGTGAAGGAACCATTGACAAAAAGACAATGTACTGAATGGGAGAAAATACTTGCAAATGATCTGACTGATGAGGAATTAATAGCTAATGTATATAAACAACTCATAGGACTTAACTTAAAAAAAAATATTACAACATTGTAAATCTCCTATACCCCAATAAAAATGAAAACAACCTGGTTTTAGTGAATTGATAACAATCACCGTGGAAAACAGTATGGAAGACTCTCTAAAAATTAAGATCTACTATGTTGTTTAGTCACTGAGTTGTGTCCAACTCTTTTGCGACCCCCCGTGATCAGTAGCAGTAGCCCACCAGGTTCCTCTGTCCATGGGATTTTTCCAGGTAAGAATACTGGAGTGAGTTGCCATTTCCTTTTCCAGTGGATCTTCCCAACCCAGGGATTGAACCTGGGTTTCCTGCACTGCAGGTGGATTCTTGACCACTGAGCCTCCTGAGAAGCCTCTGGAACTACTATATGAGCCAGCTCTATCCAAAGAAAACAGGAATATTAATGTGAAAATATAGTATGCTCTCCTGTGTTTATTACAGCATTACTTTCAATAGCCAGGATAAGGAAGCAACCAAAGTGTCCATTGATGGATTAATGGATGAAGAAATCAATGTGTATATATAGAATGGAATGTTAGTCATAAAAAAGAAAATTTTATGATTTGTGGCAAAGTGGATGGACCTTAAGGGCATTATGCTAAGTGAAATAAGACAGAAAGACAAATACTTAAGAATCTCACTTTTATGTGGAGTCTAAAAGATGACAAAAATTGAGCTCATGGATATGGAGAATAGATTGGTGGTTGTCAGTGGCAGGATGGGCAAAATGAGTGAAGTGGGTTAAAAAGTACAAACTTGTAACTATGAAGTATTTCATGGAGGTGTAATGTATAGTATGGTGACTGTAACTAATAATCATGTACATGTGAGAATTGCTAAAAGAGTAGATCTTAAAAGTTCTCATCACAGGAATAAAAATGTTTTGTAACTATGTGTGGTGATAGATGTTAACTAGACTTACTGTTATTATCATTTTCAATATATGCAAATGTCAAATCATTACATTGTATACCTGAAACTAATGTTATAGGTCATGTCTAAATTTTAAAATATTAGGCATACTAAAAGGCAGAATAACATAATTTGGAGAGACAAGGAAAGTATCAGAACCAGACATGACAGGGATGTTAGAATTATCAGAACAGGAACTTAAAAAAAAAAAAACAGGCATGTTTAAGATGCTAAGGAGTAAGTAGACAACATGCAAGAACAGATAGCTAGAAATACTACCTCTAAAAAGTAGAATAAAAACTGAAAAAAAAAAAGAACCAAATACCTAAGAACTGTGGGACAATTGCAAGCATGTAACATGCGGATTAATGGAAATACCAGAAAGTGAAGAGAGAAAATAATACTTGAAAACTTATGACTGAGAATTTCTGCAAATGCTTGTTTAGACACCAAACCACAGATCCTGGAGCTCCGAGAACACCAAGCGGAATAAATGCACAACAAAAGATCTGTCACTTCAAATGACAGAAAGTCAAAATTAGAGAAAAACCCTGAAGGAAACCAGAGGAAAAAATTACTTCACCTATAGAAGAACAAAAATAAGATTTTTGTCCAGCTTCTCCTCAGAAACACGTGACAGTGGATTGAAACATAAAAAATTTAAAACATTTAAAATCTTGAGAGGGAGGGAAAAAATCAGCTTAGAATTATGTACCCTGCAATATTACAACACTCAATTGTGAATGTGTCTGGTGGTGAAAGTCCAATCCTGTAGAGAACACTATTGCACTGGAACCTGGAATGTTAGGTCCATGAGTCAAGGTTAATTGGATGTGGTCAAGCAGGAAATTGCAAGAGTGAAAACCAACATATTAGGAATCTGTGAACTAAAATGGATGAGAATGAGCAAATTTAATTCAGATGACCATTATATCCAAAACTGTGGGCAAGAATCCCTTCATAGTCAACAAAAGAATCTGAAATGCAGTACTTGGGTGCAGTCTCAAAAGTGACAGAATGATCTCGATTTTATTTCTAAGGCAAACCATTCAAAATCGCAGTAATCCAAGTCTACACCCCCACCACTGATGCCAAAGAAGCTAAAGTTGAACTTTTATGGAGAGCTACAAGACCTTCTAGAACTAACACCAAAAATAGATGTCCTTTCCATCATAGGGGATTGGAATGCAAAAGCAGGAAGTAAAGAGATACCTGAAGTAATAAGCAAGTTTGGCTTTGGAGAACAATAAAGCAGGGCAAAGGCCAAGAGTTTTGTCAAACTCTTAGCATGTTTTGTCAGAACAGGTTGGTCATAGCAAACACCCTTTTCCAACGATACAGGAGCACATGCCCATCACAAGATGGTCAATAATGAAATCAGATTGATTTTATTCTTTGCAGCCAAAGATGGAGAAGCTCTATACAGTCAGCAAAAACAGGACCTGGAGTTGACTATGGCTCAGATCATGAACTCCTTATTGCAAAATTCAGGTTTAAATTCAAGAAAGGAGGGAAAACCACTAGGCCATTCGGGTATGAGCTAAATCAAATCCCTTATGATTACACAGTGAAGGTGAATAGATTCAAGGGCTTAGATCTGGTAGACAAAGTGCCTGAAGAACTATGAATGGAGGTTTCTAACATTGTACAGGAGGCAGTGACCAAAACCATCCCAAAGAGAAAATAATGCAAGAAGGCAAAATGGTTGTCTGAGGAGGTCTTACAAATAGCTAAGAGAAGTGAAAGGCAAAGGATAAAGGGAAAGGTAAACCCAACTGAATGCAGAGTTCCAAAGATCAGCAAGGAGAGATATAAGAAAGCCTTAAGTGAACAATGCAGAGAAATAGAGGAAAACAATAGAATGAGAAAGAGTAGAAATCGCTTCAAGAAAATTAAAGATACCATGCAAGGATGGACACAGTAAAGAAGATCTAATAGAAGAGATTCTTAAGAGATTAAGAAGAGGTGGCAGGAACACACAGAACTGTATAAAAATGGTCTTAATGACCTAGATAACTGTGATGGTGTGGTCACTCACCTAGAGCCATACATCCTGAAGTGTGAAGCCAAGTGGGCCTTAGGAAGCATTACTACAAGCAAAACTAGTGGAAGTGATGGAATTCCAGCTGAGCTATTTCAAATCCTAAAAGATGCTGCTGCTAAAGTGCTGCATTCAGTATGTCAGCAAATTTGGAAAACTCAGCAGTGGCCACAGGACTGGAAAAGGTCAGTTTTCATTCCATTCCCAAAGAAGGGCAATGCCAGAGAACCATCAGACTACTGTACTACTACGCTTATTTCACATGGTTAACAAGGTTATGCTGAAAATCCTTCAAACTAGGCTTCAGCAGTATGTGAACGGAGAACTTTCAGATGTGCAAGCTGGGTTTAGAAAAGGCAGAGAAAACAGAGATCAAATTGCCAACATTCATTGGATCATGGATAAAGTAAGGGAATTCCAGAAAAACATCTGCTTCATTGACTATACTAAAGCCTTTGACTGTGTGAAAGTCACTCAGTCATGTCCAACTCTTTATGACCCCATGGACTATATAGTCCATGGAATTCTCAAGTCCAGAATACTGAAGTGGATAGCCATTCTCTTCTCCAGGGGATCTTCCCAACCCAGGGATGGAACCCAGGTCTCCCGCATTGCAGGTAGGTTCTTTACAAGCTGGGTCACAGGGAAGCCGATTTGACTGTGTGGATCGCAACAAACTGGAAAATTCTTAAAGAGGTGCGAATACCAGACCACCTTAACCTGTCTCCTGAGAAACTCTATGCAGGTCAAGAAGCAACTGTTAGAACCAGACGTGGAACAACAGACTGGTTCAAAATTGGGAAAGGAGTACAACAAGGCTGTATTTTGTCACCTTTCTAACTTTACTTACATGTAGAATACATCATGCAAAATGCCAGACTGAATGAATCACAAGCTAGAATCAAGATTGCCGGAAGAAATATCTGTAGCCTCAGATATGCAGATGATACCATTGCTAAAGAGCCTCTTGATTGAGGGTAAAAGGAGGGTGAAAGGGCTGGCACAAAACTCAACATTCAAAAAACTAAGATCATGGCATCTGGTCCCATCACTTCATAGCAAATAGATGAGGAAAAAGTGGAAACAGTAACAGATTTCATTTTCTTGGGCTCCAAAATCACTGCAGATGGTGAGTGCAGCCATGAAATTGAAAGACGCTTGCTTCTTAGAAGAAAAGCTATAACAAACCTAGACAGCCTATTAAAAAGCAGAGACATCACTTTGTTGGTAATATAGTCAAAGCTATGGTTTTTCCAGTAGTCATGTACAGATGTGAGAGTTGGATCATAAAGAATGCTGAGTGCCGAAGAATTGATGTTTTCAAACTATGGTGCTGGCGAAGACTTGAGACCCTTGGACAGCAAGGAGATCAAACCCGTCAATCTTAAAGGATATCAGTCCTGAATATTCATTGGAAAAGACTGATGCTGAAGCTGAAGCTCCAATACTTTGGCCACTGATCCAACGAGCTGACTCATTTGAAAGACTCTGATGCTGGTGGCAACAGAGGATGAGATGGTTGGAGGGTATCACTGACTCAATAGACATGAGTTTGAGCAAACTCAGGGAGATAGTGAAGGACAGGGAATCCTGGCGTGCTGAAGTTCATGGGGTCGCCAACAGTTGGACTCGGCTTAGCAACTGAACAACGAGGACTGAATAGGTGGAGCATAGAGGATTTTTAGAGCAATGAAATACCCTGTGTTTTCGCAATGTCAGTCCCATAAGGTGTATACCACTAAATGAACCCTGATGTAACCTCAGTGGACCATTGATTATGATGTATCCATATAGGTTCATGATTATAACAAATTACCATTGTTGTATAGGATGTCACAGTGAGAGGTGGGATGGGAGGTGAGGGGCTATGTGGGAAATCTCTGTACCTTTTCTCTAAATTTTGTTGTGAACCCAAAATTCTTTTAAAAATGAAGGCTTTAGAAAGTTACTTTACAAAAAAGTTTGAGGATCACTGAATGATTTAAAAACAAGTTTCTTTCTCATAGAACTTCTCAGAACCTTTGTTGTGCATGTGATTCTCCAAGAAGGGAACAATACATGCAGTTTCTCAAACTGAAGCTGTCTGAGGAAAACTGAGAATTTGACAAATACTCTTTCATTAAGTGGAAATCAGGATTTCTAAAATAATTGGAAAAACAAAAGAAAAGATTTAAACATCCTCCAAAAAATTGGTTATTCTCAAGAAAAAATGTTCATGTGTAAGAAAACCTTTTGACAATGAGGTTTGATAACACTCTGGGATGAGGAAATAATGATGTTACTTTTTTGTCTGAAGATTTTTTAAAATCTAGATTTATCTTTCTTTCTGGAATATTTTCTTTTTAATAAAGAAATAACAGAAGGAGTCCCTTCTGTCCCCTAATTTTTAGTAGTAAATTTTAATTACAAGTTTTATTTTTTCTACATTAGGTACAATATTTAGATCATGGATTCACTGAGAAGATTCCACAGTGTCATCTTTATCCTATTTTACTGTATCCTGATACACCCCAATTTTGTATTCCTTGTCAGCTCTATAACACCGTACCTGTGAGTAAACAGTGATTTGTAGGGTGGTTAATTTTAAGTACTGCCTTTTTATTAATAATAAATTTTAGAAATTGGAATGTGAAATGAAATGAAATTATTTCAGTAAATAATAAAATACTTAGAAATAAGCTTACTAAGACAACTAGAGGGTGTTTATGAAGAAAACTACAGGATTATACTAAAGGGTATAAAAACATTAAGTAAATTTAAGAGATGCAGTTTCTTCATAGATGAGAATTTTATTTGAGATTATTGATTTTTAGTTATTGTTTCAAGAAATTGGAAGCTGGAGCAGAGAAAGGAATAGCATATTATCTCTTGCTACATAACAAATTAAGCTTAAAATTTAGTGATCTGAATCAACAATAAGCTTTTTAAAAAATTTTTACAGTTTTTATGGTTCAGGCATTGGGAGCAGCTTAGCTGAGTGGTTTTAGCTTAGCATCCCTGGTTACACAGCAGCAAAGATGTACACCAGCAATGCAGATCCAAAGAACTGACAGATAAGGATCTGCTTCCAGATGTTCACTCACAGGGCACTGGCACTAAGCTAGGACTTCTCATGGGCTTTTGGTAGGAAGCCCCTGTTCTGGCTATGTGAACCTCAACATAAAAGGTAACAGTTGCTTCCCTGCTGGCTCAGAAGTAAAGAATCTGCCTGCAGTGCGAGAGACCTGGATTCAGTCCCTGGAGGGGAATGGTTACCCGCTCCAGTATTCTTGCTTGGAGAATTCCATGGACCGAGGAGCCTGGTGGGCTGCAGTCTGTGGGATCGCAAAGAGTTGGACACAACTAAGCGACTAACACTCTGACTCTCATTGTAGTCATTATACAAACATTGCATTGACGTGTTGGTCTTTTTTTTTTTAAGTTTTATGATTTTCTTTTTTTTTTAGGGCTTCCCTGTAGTTCAAACAGTAAAGAATCTGCCTGCAATGCAGGAGACCCAGGTTCATTCCCTGTGTTGGGAAGATCCTCTGGAGAAGGAAATGGCAATCCACTCCAGTATTCTTGCCTGGAGAATCCCATGGACAGAGGAGCCTGGTGGACTACAGTCCGTGGGATCACAAAGAGCTGGACATGACTGAGCAACCAGCGCCATCACTAAACATGCTTTTTTGGGGGGTGTAGGTTTATATTTTTAAATCATAAAATGCTTTAAGAGAATAATATTTGAGGAGGCTGATACAAATTATTAGTTCCTTTTTTAATTAATTATTTTAATTGGAGGCTAATTACTTTACAATATTGTAGTGGTTTTTGCCAAACATCGACATGAATCAGCCATGGGTGCATGTGTTCCCCATCCAGAAACCCCCTCCCACCTCCCTCCCCATCCCATCCCCCAGGGTCATCCCAGTGTACCAGCCCTGAGCACCCTGACTCATGCATCAAACCTGCACCGGTGATCCACTTCACATATGATAGTATACACATTTCAACACTACCCTTTCAAATCATGCCACCCTCACCTTCTCCCACAGAGTCCAAAAGACTGTTCTTCATATTTGTGTCTCTACTGCTGTCTTGCATATAGGGTCATTGTTACCATCTTTCTAATTTCCATATATATGCGCCAGTATACTGTATTGGTGTTTTTCTTTCTGACTTACTTCACTCTGTATAATAGGCTCCAGTTTCATCCACCTCATTAGAACTGATTCAAATGCATTCTTTTTAATGGCCGAATAATATTCCATTGTATGTATGTACCACACCTTTCTTATCCATTTGTCTGCCGGTGGACATCTAGGTTGCTTCCAAATTAATTAGTTTCTTAAGATATTTTTTTATTATATACCCATGATTCTCTCTGCAAACTGCCTGTATTTTGTCCTCCTCTAGTGTTATCTGTTTATGGCTACTTTTGTGTATCTTCGTTTACTTTCTGCTCTTATCTTGTGAAAGAACCTGAGTTTATTAATCTCAAATAGGTTGGGAATGTCTGGCAACCAGATGCAGTAGAACTCCTTCAGGAGCTGCTTTCAAAGAGAGAAGTGGAAATTCACATTATGGTAATTTGTATTTAAAGTATGTATCATTGATTTAGTTTATCTGTCATAAAGTGTTACAGGTAACATAATTTGTGAGGTTTTTTAAATGAAGAACTATGTTCCTATGTGATTGTAAACTACTCATTAATATAAAAGAAGTTACCACTTTGGTTCTTAGGCTCGTTTTAAATAAAGCTAATTTTGAGAAAGTTCCTGAGAACTTCACAGAAGCAAGAAAGTCAGTAATTTGGAAGATCCCTTATTAACAACTTTGACATGGGAGGAAATGGAGCTCATGATAGTTTTCAGGATGGGGCTGTGTGTGTAGCACTATGTTAGGTGCAGGTAATTCTCTTCATCAAAGGCCTTGTCTACTGAGTGAAACAGTGAGACACAAGACAAAAACCTGAAGACTTTACACCACAAAGAACTTGCTGGGAACTGGTGACTGGTAAAAACAGTGAAGTGTAACAGGAATGTAGGAATAGGAAGGTCAGTGAAGTTCTCCTGACCAAGGAAATGCAGTGTTCAGGTAGGCACAGGGACAGAAATGGACATGTCTTGAGGAGATGTGTTTGCTAGAACAGTGGAAGTTTTTGTGAGGAACAGTGGTGGAAATAGCGTGTAGGAGAAGCAGACATCAGTCAGGAAGCCCATTGGAGGTTCCTGAGCAGTGAGGTAAAGACAAGATTAACGGGGATCTTGTTTGAGGATTCCAGTAGGAAGATATAAAACCGTAAGGAAGTATTTCTCTACAAAAGGTGTGATGATAGGCTGACAAAGATCTTAAAAGAACAACAGACACAAATAAGATGGTGGAGAAGCCTGTACGGTTGTTCACAGCCTGTGTGGGCTATCATGGAGGTCCCTCAGAGATGGTACTGTTGAGTTTATGCAGGTGGCTTACTTTGCTGCTTGGCTTAGCCTTGGAGAACAGCATGGAGTGTACCAAAGGCCCTCAATTTCTCAGAAACCATGCTGGTGCTGCCCCCATCCCTGCCACCATAACTGACCTCCCCCAGAAGTGCCACTCTGCTTGACGACTGATGGCAGTGACCGGGTGCTTCTTAGCTGCTGGACACTGTCTTTGGCCTGCAGATGCAGCAAGAGTCAGAGTCCAGTCTTCGTTGAGCTTCCATTTTAGTGATGGGAAACAAACAAAATATATACACACATACAAACACATATAGGGAGGGGCAGGCAGGGGAGGGATGACATTTTAATACAGTGGTCAGGGAAGACATCCCTAAAAGATAAAACTTGATTAAAACTCTTAAATGGTGAGAAGAGACACCGTGTGGATAGCAGAACAGTGCAGAGAGCTCTAGGCCAAAGATGCCTGAAGCATTCATGGAGCAGGAGCAGACTGGGAAGGAGCTGGAGTGGGAGAGCTGCAGTGGTTGTGATCCGACCCCATGTTGTGCTGTTTTCATTCTGAATGGTGGAAACTGGACAGAGGAGAGAGAGGTATAAGCAGGAGATCTGCTGGGAGATCAGTACACCAACTCAGCAGAGACCTGAGTTTGGACCAAGTTGGTATCAAGTGAGGGATGGTCAGCTCATCACTCAGGTACATGATACCTGTAAATGGACCCACAAGTTTTAAAACCATTATATGACTCCTGGACTTGTTAATTTCTTCTGATTCCTGCCATTTGGGGATTTTTAACTAAATTTCATTGATTTACCCCTGAGCATACTTTTTCTTTCTCCTTCTACTTACTATAAATTATTAGTATCATCTAAAGATGATGTATAATATATTATTTTCTGATAACTAGAAAACTCTCTACTTACAGGCATGTAAATGTATTTTATAACAACCAAAGTAGTAGAATTATTGCTTCATTATCTGCCAAAATACCAGGAAGGAAATTTTACAGAATGAGTCACTAGTCAAACAAGTAATACTGTGATTGTCAGAAGTCCAATTCCATTTTTCCTGAATATAAAGTTTTAATCTTCAGACTATTTTTAATAGTAATGATCTCCTTTATTGAACTTAAATAGGAACTACCAAAAAATCCATGGGGGAAATTACCTATTCATCTCTATTTTGATGGAATGTCACTTTCTTACTTTTTGGCACACCATAAATATTGTACTTTTGAACAATCTGAGGAAATACTGAAGGAAGTAAGTAAAGTATGTTTCTGTAAAAATCTATACTATAAAATATGGTTAAAATTTTTCATATTTTGTCTCATGCCTCAAGTCTTCCATAGAGTCCTACATGTCCGATTTGTTAGGAGAGCCTAGAGGATTTGTAATTCTTTATTGAGAAAGCTTTATAAATGTCCTTAAAAAAAACTTTTCAATTGCACTAAAATTCACTTAATATTTCTGTATCTTCAAACCTAATAAGCAGCTCATGTTCTCTGGCATTGTTTAAATGCAGATGTGAATGATAAAATCATAATGAAATTTGCTGCCAGAAATTGACTCCCAAGATAAAATGTTTTTTCCTCATATTTGATATTATAACATTTCCCTCATTTTGCCTACTTGTAGGAACTCAGAGCCAGATTTTAAGCTTAGCTTCAGTAAACAGCCTAGTCGAGTTGCTTGGTGCCTCTGTGTTTAATATCTTTAAAAAAAATTAGCCTGTTAAATAGTTTCATATTGCAGGCTGCCACAAGTATTTTATCGAAATAGGGTACACACCATAAATAATAGCATGAACATTTTATATAGCAAGATATTGTTAGACTTACAATTCACTTATTAGGTTTTCGAATATTCATTTTATCTGTAGTACACAACCAGACAGTGGGTGGTCAGTGCAGTGAAGGAAATTACTTTTTTCTCTCAAATGGAAAACTATTACATAACTTTGTACACATAATCCTCACAGCCAGCTATTTCTGTTGAGCAAAGAAGTGTATGGTTTGTGTGTGTGTGTGCCCCTGTGTGTTTGTGTAAAAGTGTTTCATCTGTTAAACGGGTTTTATAAAGATCATTTAGTCTTTGCCAGATGTATGTACTCTTCACTGTGGGCATTTAAAATGAAAGGTAAGAGCTCCCACTCTTATAAACTAATTACAGTTGTTGACATGCTTCTGGCATAATTTGAGGATTCTTCTTGTTGCAATATTAAATTACTCAGAACACTAAATTTTCCCATAGTTAAGCGAAAATGAATGCCAACAAGAACATGCACACAGTTTTTGTGGGATGAAATATGAAAGTGTCTTAAAACAATATTATATAAATAAAGTTTTCATCGATAATACTATATTATTTCAGAATCCAACAGATTACAATAAAAAGTATGAGGAGGAGAGATGGGAAATAAGGTTTGAGGTAAGTTTCAAGTAAATATTTTGAAATTTTGGATACTTCATCAATACAAAGAATCTCGTTCAAGATAGGAAGTAAGCATGTTCTTCTATAACAGCTTTATTGAGATAATTTCTATACCGTAAAATTTAACTTTTTAAAGTGTACAAGTCAATGGTTTTTTAACATTCACAGAGTTGTGTGGTCATTATAGCTACCTAATTCCACAACATTTCATCTCAAAAACAAGCTCCATACCAGCAGCAATCACTTCCTACCTCCCTCCACACCCACCGTTTCCTGGAAACTCTCTGTGGGTTTGCCTGTCCTGGACATTTCATAGAAAGTGAATTATATAGTACATAGTCCTTTGTTACTGGCTTCTTTCATTGACCATGATGTTTGCAAGGTTGAATCATATTGTATGTGTCCTTTTTATTGTTGAATAATATTCCTTTATATGGATACACCACATTTTGTTTATCCATTCATCAGTTGATGAACATTTGGATTGTTTTTACCTTTACAGATAGTAAATAAAGCTACTATGAACGTTTGTGTACAAATTTTTAAGTGAATGTTGGTTTTTACTCCTCTTGAGTATAGACCTAGAAGTGGAATTACTAAGTCATGAGAATTACACAGTCATATGACTGTTTACCATTTTAAGAAACTATGAAACTTATCCAAATGACTACAGTAATTTACTTTGGTACTGGTATTGTACAAGGGTTCCATTTTCTCCATATCCTCACCAACACTTGTTATCTTGACTTGTTTCCTAGCCATCTTAGGATAGGTATGAAGATACAAGTCCCTTATCAGACATGATTTGCAAATATTTCTCTCACTCTGTGAGTTATCTTTTCACTTTCTTGATATCCATTGAAGCGCCAAAGTTTTAAATATTGGTGAAGTCCAGTTTGTCCGTTTTTATCTTATTTTTTGTCACTTGTGCTTTTTGCTGTGCAGAAAGTGTTTTGATAAGTAAAATTTTATGATTTATAAGTAGAATTTAATTCCTATAAGGACTTCCCTGGTGGTCCACTGGCTAAGACTCTGCACTCCCAAATGCAGGGGCGCTGGGTCAATCCCTGGTCAGGAAACCTAGACCCCCACATGCTGCATCTAGACCCGGCCCAGCCAAATAAAAAAACTTACAAAAATAATTTCTATAATTACAAAAATAACATATGCTTGTTGTAAAGTGTTTTGTAATAAATCAGTAAAATTTTAACAGTGGATAGTCACTTTTTGCTGAAATCAGCTAAGTGGTTCAAGTATGTTTGTTTTGCCACCAGTTTGGAATTGTTAATACAATAAGTGAGTCTACAAATTTGAATGTGATTATTTTACTATTTATACCGAGTACCATATTCAGGATTTTTATAAGTTAATAAAAGTCACCTATATTTTTATATATATTTGCTTTTAACAACTGCTGACTGCCCTGATCCTCTTTGGAATCATATAATTTTTAATTATTCTTTATCCTTTGATAGAGCTTAAGGGAGAGCACACTTTTCTGATGATTTTTAACTTAAATCTTCTTTTGGCATTTCATATATTATTTTAGTTTTTATTATAAAATACATACTCTAAAAATGAATGCAATACTACAGAAATGTGAAAAGGAAAGAAGTTGCCCCCATTCTACACCTCAAACACCCCAGTCCCACTGAGCAGTGTCAGTTTGTTAACCATTCTTTTAAAATGTTATGTGTATGTATAAATATTATAATAATATGTAAAAAAAAATTCCTGTGGTGGGGGAGGGAGGTTGTTAACATCTTTTTTTTTTTTTAGGCAGGAGACAAAAGCATTCTAAAGATCTTTCGATTGCTTACCACATTTTGGTCCTCCTACAATAAAATTGTTTTGTGATAGTCTCACCTAGCTTTTTGTTAAGAAAGTAAACTGGCATTGTAATGAACTTTAATAATGTAGTGGCTTTCTGTAATAGTCATTCTGAAATTTGAATTTATTTGTGCTGTTTTAGGATTTGCTTGTGCCTGAAACAGAGACTCCTATTTTACCACCATATTTGTCTTCATCTCTGCCTCCCCCTAAGGAACTCTATGCTGTTCAAGTAAAGCACGTTGTCTCACCCAGTGAAGTATGTAATTTCAGTAACACTGTTGGTTATGGTCTTAACTCTAGGATGAATTCTTCACATTTCTATCTTCCTGACTTTATTAACAATTGCTGACCTCTAGTTTACCTACCCTATAGTTTCTTCTTCAAACATCTGTTTATACTTAGTAAGGCAACTGTTTCTTAATCACTTTTGGGTTTTCCCAGTAACGTATAGCTCTTTAAATCAAATATTTAGGTTTTTAAGTTTGAATTTACTGCCACTGAAGAAATCTCAGACATCTCATTCCCCTGTCCTCTTCCTAAATTGAACTTAATTAAGTACTCTTTACCCTGTTCTGTTTTTTCATACTATTTATCACCTAACACACCACCACTTTCTTTACTATGTCTGTTTACATCTCCCTACTAGAATGTAATTCTATGAAGATAGGGATTTTTGTGTTTGGGGCACTAGTATGTCCCTGGAATACCTAGAATACTGCCTGATACATAGTAGGCACTCAATAAATACTGACTGAGTGATAAGTACACTAAAGAAAATTCAATTATATATACTTAACTAACAAGAGAAAAAGAAATGCAGATTAAGTGGCAGAGCAGTCCTTCAGCTGTTTTTACACAGTTAACTATTCCTTCACAAGCGACGAGAATTTGCTCCGTAATTTCATCAGAGAACATAGTAGTGTAACCTATTGTTGGTTTTTATAATGATTTTTAACTAGTTATTATTGTTGCAGGACAAATTACCCCAAATTTAGCAGGTTAAAACAACACACTTGAAAGTCAGGAATCCAGGGTCTCAAGGTTGCAGTCAAGGTGTGGGAAGAGGGGCGTGCTACTGCAGGATCCAATTCCAGAGCTTGGTGCTGGGCTCCTGCTCTGTGGGCCTCTCCTGGGCTTGCTAACATGCATGTGCGTGCCCCCTGGTGGACCAAGCACCACCAAGGCAGAGGCTACATCTTTTACAGTCTGAGCTCAGTAGTCACATACCATTATGCTATGGCATTTTTCAGCCACAGAGAACAAGTCTGGTTTGATATGAGGACTTAACTCTATAAGGACCATGGGGCCATTATTGGAGGCTTTCCTGCAGTACTTTTGCCCATATCATGAATCCTGAAAGTTACAGAATTTGAATGTTTTTCCCTTCCCTCCCCCCAAATCAGGTATATATTTGTCTTGAATCTGTCGAAAGTTGTAGTTTGTTTAACCAGCACAGTGACACAGAAGACAGTGGAGTCGGCTGGGAATCTGAGTCAGAGAGCCTAGAGGAGGCACTGCGGAGGTTCAATAAGAATATGGAGACATTCCCTCCTCTGACAGACTTCAGAACAGGTACTAGTCTTTCAGGAAAGTGGGATTCCTAATGAAGTCATTGTTTTGTTTCAGTGCTGATGAGATTGAGTTGTTTCTAAGGTTAACTGGTATTTTTATTGCCCTTACTTTATACGCTTGGCCTCATGCCTTAGGGCACTTTGATTTTCCAAAGCTCAGGCCGCCTGTGGACACTTGACTGCATGAAGATGGCTTTTCTGAGCTTGAGGTTTTACCAGTAGCTCAAAATTGTGAGTTGTTATTCAGACCTAAATGGCACTTAATTTCATTACAAGCCACCTAAATAGAGAATTTTGGCGTGAGGGCAGGGGAATTCACATTGTGTCCTGTCCTGTCAGGATGGACGAAATTGTGCTTTTCCCCTTTCTAATATATATTACCATCCTTTATTAAATACATGGGATTCTCCTCGGAAAATGCATTTCGTTACCTGTGTTGACAGTTCCTGAAATACTGAGCAGTGTCTGTACATTTTATCCATGTCATGTATAGAGGTGCGTTCATCCTTGTAGTTTGTACTTATCAGAGGATACTTTAGCAAAGGAAAGCTAGAGCCTAATGTCTTATCTGCTACTTAATAAGATTTTAATCACTTATGACCCATGTTTGGCTGATAACACTTGCCCTTTTCCCTGCCTGGAAAGTTCTGGAATGTGTATAGCAAGACCTCTGCTCTACTTTCCCCTACCGCAGGTCTTCTTCCCTGGTGCTCTTCCTCCCGCACCCCCCCCAACTTCCCTCCCCTGCCCTGCCCTTCTCCACCACCTCCTCTCCCTTGCCTCCAGGAAGGGGCACTGTGAGCAGGAATACTTTGTACTGCAGTGTCCCTAGCTTTTGAGGAAGGCAACTTGCATGAGTAGGTGCTCATAAATATTTGTTGAATGAGTGAAAAAATAAGCTCATTATCATATTTTCTTTTAGTAAACTAATTTATAGTCTAGAAGAAACAATTCCTTCCTCATGTTCTTCTCTCAAGGGAAGTTACACACTCTGTGCATGATACGGTAATTCACGGAGCTATCTATACATATATTGTTTGTGCATTTTTCTATAGTTATTGTGGAATTAAAGTTAAGTATGTATATGTGAAAGTTGATTCATAAGCAAGTACATATTAAATACATATGGAATCTATATTAAAGGAGTTGAATAAAGAATCTGTTTGGGTAACACGTTGAGGATATATGGTCAGAGTGGGTTGGGAGTATACAGTTCAGAACCTTGTAAATTGTAGTCTAAGAACTTGGTACTGCAAACAGTTAAGATGCCATTGAAAAATGTTAAACTAGAGAGCAATGGAATTGCCTTGGGTGGGGGGAATTAAAAGTAGGAATAGAACCCATTTTACTAATCCTTTGCCTAAGACAGCTGCCCAAAAGAAAAAAACCAGGGGCATATAAGAAGTGAGAGGAGTGGGAGAATGGTCTAAGCCATGGGAGGTAGAACTAGGAACTCTGAGAATGGGATAAATGTCTGTCTTCAAACATTTTCCTAATTTAGGAATTAGGAAAAACAGGGTATATAAACAGAAAAAAGAGCACAAGCCAACATATGGCTGTTGAGTGTTTAACTCTGAATAACAGGTATATGGGGATTATATCTTCTTTATACTTTACTGTATTTCAAAGCATATATATTTTTAAGAAACTAAAAGGCAGTGTAATTTTCCCCTTTTTCTGTCTTTTCAGAAATGCCTTGCCTTGCAGAATATGATGATGGCTTATGGTATAGAGCAAAGATTGTTTCCATTAAAGAATTTAATCCTCTAGCTGTCCTGGTACAATTTGTTGATTATGGATCAACTGAAAAGCTGACAGTAAACAGGTTAAAAAACAAAAAAGTAAACTTAGTTACACTAGGATTCTTAGTTCTGTGTTCTTTTTTTAATAATTAAAAAGATTTTACTTCAAAAAGCTATTTTAGAGCTACTTTGGGAGTTTGTTTTTACTCTAAAAGTTATTCTTTATTCTGGTAAGATGTACATAACATAAAATTTACTGTGTTAAAGTTTTTAAAGTAAAAAAAATTACCGTCATCCATTTTTAAGTATACAATTAATTGACATTAAATACATTCACAGTGTTGTACAACCACTGCTGTTGTACATTTTCACAACTTTTTCATAATCCCAAACAAAAACTCTGGACCTCTTAGTAACATTCTGTTCCCTTTCTCTCAGCTCCCAGTGAGTCCTATTCTACTCTCTGTATGAATTTACTTAAGTTCTTCATACAAACATAATCATACAATATTTGCCTTTTTATGTCTGGCTTATTTTACTTAGAATAACGTTTTCAGAGTTCATCCAGTTGTAGCTTGTCAGAATTCCATTACTTTTACAATTAAGTAATATTCCATTGTACATATACACCACATTTTGTTTATTCATCTGTTGATGGACACTTGGTCTGTGAATAATACTGTGGTGAACACTGACATAAAAAGATCCATTTAAATTCCAGCTTTCAACTGTTTTAGGATATGTACCTCAAAATGGAATTGCAGGATCACATGGTAATTTCATGTTTAACTTTTTGAGGAAATGCCAAAGTTTTCCATATCAGCTATACGATTTAACATTTTTACCAGCAACACACAGGAGTTCCATTTTCTCCACATCCTTGCCAACACTGTTATTTTTCCAAGTTTTGTTGTTATTTGTAATTATTTTTTAAATAGTGATATAATATACATATAAAATCTATCATCTTAACCATTTTTAAATGTATAGTTAAGTAGTGTTAACTCAATTTACATGGTTAGTGCAACCAATCTCCATAACCCTCTTCATTTTCAAAACTGAAATTAATATTGTACCCATTAAATGATTCCTCATTGTCCCTTCATCCAGCCCATCGGCCACCATTCTGCTTTCCACCTCTATGAATTTGATTATTGTAGGTATATCTCACATCTTTTTATAACTGGCTTATTTCACTTAGCATAATGTCAAGGATCAACCATGTTATAGCATGTTAGAAGTTTCTTCCTTTTTACAGCTGAATAATATTCCATCATATGTATTAAACACATTTATCCACACACCCATCAGTGGATATTTGACTGTTGTGAATGATGTTATGAAAATGGACATACAAATCTCTCTTTACAACCTTGCTTTCAGTATACTGAGAAGTGGAGTCACTGGATAATATGCTTATTCTTAGTATTTGGAGGAACCATCAAACTTCCCCAGCAGCATTTTACATTCCCACCAAATGTCCAGTGGTTCCAGTTTCTCTCTATATCCTCACCAACACTTGTTATCTTCTGGGTGGTATTTTGTTTAATAGCAGCCATGCTAATGGGTATGAGGTGATATCATATCATATGGCTTTCATTGGCATTTCCCTGATGATTAGTGATGTTGAACATCTTTTCATGTGCTTGTTGGCCATTTACAGCTCTTTGAAGAAATGTCGTTTTTAACGTGAACATATATTCTCTCATTCTGCAAGGTGCCTTTTCACTCTATTGATTGTGCCTTTTGCATAGTTTTAAGTTTTGATATAATTGAATTTTCTTCTGTTGCCTGTGCTCTTGGTCTCATATCAAAGAAATCACTGCCAAATCCAACTTCATAAAGTTTTCCCCTAATTGTGACATTCACATTTTTTTAATAGGGGTTTTTTTTATTATTCTTTAAAAAAAATTTTTTTTTAATTTTAGACTTTCTTTTGTGACAGACTGCGTCAAATCCCTCTTCATCTTATGCAGTATCCAGCCCGAGCCATAAAGGTTCTCTTGGCAGGGTTTAAACCACCCTTGAGAGACGTAGGAAAGACAAGAATACCATATTGTCCAAAGTGGAGCATGGAAGCATTGTGGGCCATGATAGACTGTCTACAAGGAAAACAGCTTTATGCTTCTTCCATGGTAAGTATTTGTCTTAACTGACCCAAGATTCTTTTGAAGCTATTTCAAGGCTCCCTAGTAATTTTCTAAAGTGCTTTACATGTAAAATGCTTTAAAGTTTATAATTCTATAAATACTATAGGATTAATTTTAAGGCTGGTTCAAATGATGTCTTAGTTTTATATAATTTATACTTAAGCTTTTGATTAGCCCTGCAATGATTTAAAATATCAGGGATGTAATGACTAAGATAAAAAATGATCCAGATGAATATTCTATAATTAAAGAACGGATAAGTCAATGAGGTTCTCAAGGCAAGAATACTGAAGTGGTTTGCCATTCCCTTCTCCAGGGGACCACATTCTGTCAGACCTCTCCACCATGACCCATCCGTCTTGGGTGGCCCCAAATGGCATGGCTTAGTTTCAGTGAGTTAGACAAGGCTATGGTCCATGTGATCAGACTGGCTAGTTGTCTGTGATTGTAGTTTCAGTGTGTCTGCCCTCGGATGCCCTCTCTCAGTGCCTACCTTCTTACTAGGGTTTCTTTTACATTGGACGTGGGGTATCTCTTCACGGCTGCTCAAGCAAAGCAAAGCCGCTGCTCCTTAGAGCAGCTGAAGTCAAGTGGGCCTTAGGAAGCATCACTACGAACAAAGCTAGTGGAGGTGATGGAATTCTAGTTGAGCAATTTCAAATCCTAAAAGATGATGCTGTGAAAGTGCTGCACTCAATACACCAGCAAACTTGGAAAACTCAGCAGTGGCCACAGGCCTGGGAAAGGTCAGTTTTTATTCCAATCCCAAAGAAAGGCAATGCCAAAGAACGCTCAAACTACCACATAATTTCACTCATCTCACACGTTAGTAAAGTGATACTTAAAATTCTCCAAGCCAGGCTTCAGCAATACGTGAACCATGAACTACCAGATGTTCAAGCTGGTTTTAGAAAAGGCAGATGAACCAGAGATCAAATTGCCAACATCTGCTGGATCATGGAAAAAGCAAGAGAGTTCCAGAAAAACATCTATTTCTGCTTTATTGACTATGCCAAACCCTTTGGCTGTGTGGATCACAACTGTGGAAAATTCTGAAAGAGATGGGAATACCAGAGCACCTGACCTGCCTCCTGAGAAATCTGTATGCAGGTCAGGAAGCAACAGTTAGAACTGGACATGGAACAACAGACTGGTTCCAAATACGAAAAGGAGTACGTCAAGGCTATATATTGTCATCCTGCTTATTTAACTTATATGCAGAGTACATCATGGGAAACACTGGGCTGGAAGAAGCACAAGCTGGAATCAAGACTGCTGGGAGAAATATCAATAACTTCAGATATGCAAATGGCACCACCCTTATGGCAGAAAGTGAAGAGGAACTAAAAAGCCTCTTGATGAAAGTGAGAGAGAAGAGTGAAAAAGTTGGCTTACAGTGATCATGGCATCTGATCCCATCACTTCATGGCAAATAGATGGGGAAACAGTGGCTGACTTCATTTTTCTGGGCTCCAAAATCAGCCATGAAATTAAAAAACACTTACTCCTTGGAAGAAAAGTTATGACCAACCTAGACAGCATATTAAAACGCAGAGACATTACTTTGCCAACAAAGGTCCGTCTAGTCAAGGCTATGGTTTTTCCATTGTTCACGTATGGATGTGAGAGTTGGACTATAAAGAAACCTGAGCGCCAAAGAATTGATGCTTTTGAACTGTGGTGTTGGAGAAGACTTTTGAGTCCCTTGGACTGCAAGGAGATCCAACCAGTCCATCCTAAAGGAGATCAGTCCTGGGTGTTTGTTTATTGGAAGGACTGATGTTGAAGCTGAAACTCCAATACTTTGGCTACCTAATGTGAAGAGTTGACTCATTTGAAAAGACTCTGATGCTGGGAAAGACTGAGGGGAGAAGGGGACAACAGAGGATGAGATGGTTGGATGGCATCACCAACTCAATGGACATCGGTTTGGGTGGACTCCAGAAGTTGGTGATGGACAGGGAGGCCTAGTGTACCGTGGTTCATGGGGTCACAAAGAGTTGGACACGACTGAGCAACTGAACTGAAATGAACTGAAGTCAGTGACACTGTTTCCACTGTTTCCCCATCTATTTCCCATGAAGTGATGGGACCAGATGCCATGATCTTCGTTTTCTGAATGTTGAGCTTTAAGGCAACTTTTTCACTCTCCTCTTTCACTTTCATCAAAAGGCTTTTTAGTTCCTCTTCACTTTCTGCCTTAAGGGTGGTGTCATTTGCATATCTGAGGTTATTGATATTTCTCCCAGCAATCTTGCAGATGGTGATTGCAGCCATGAAATTAAAAGATGCTTACTCCTTGGAAGGAAAGTTGTGACCAACTTAGATAGCATATTCAAAAGCAGAGACATTACTTTGCCAACAAAGGTCCATTTAGTCAAGGTTATGGTTTTTCCAGTAGTCACGTGTGGATGTGAGAGATGGACTGGGAAGAAGGCTGAGTGCCAAAGAATTGATGCTTTTGAACTGTGGTGTTGGAGAAGACGCTTGAGACTCGTCCTTTGGACTGCAAGGAGATCCAACCAGTCCATTCTAAAGGAAATCATGTCAATCTATGCCAAAACCAATACAGAATTGTAAAGTAAAAATTAAAAATAAATAAATTAATTTAAAAAATAAAAAAAATAAAGGAAATCAGTCCTGGCTGTTCTTTGGAAGGACTGATGGATGCTAAAGCTGAAACTCCAATACTTTGGTCACCTCATGCGAAGATTTGACTCATTGGAAAAGACTCTGATGCTGGGAGGGATTGGGGGCAGGAGGAGAAGGGGACGACAGAGGATGAGATGGCTGGATGGCATCACCAACTCAATGGACATGAGTTTGAGTGAACTCCGGGAGTTGGTGATGGACAGGGAGGCCTGGCGTGCTGTGATTCATGGGGTTGCAAAGAGTCAGACACGACTGAGCAACTGAACTGAACTGAATTCAGTGAGGGGAACGTGTAAACCACTAATAGAAGTAGAATGAATTAAGTGTGAATCAAACAAATACAGGTATTTGCAGGTGAGACGTAGGGAGAAGCAGGAATGATATCTATCTGAAGCAAAAAAGACACAGATGTGTATAGCGGACTTTTGGACTCAGTGGGAGAGGGAGAGGGTGAGATGATTTGGGAGAATGGCATTGAAACATGTATAATATCATGTAAGAATCGAATTGCCAGTCTATGTCCGATGCAGGATATGGCACGCTTGGGGCTGGTACGCAGGGATGACCCAGAGAGATGATGTGGGGAGGGGGGTGGGAGGGGGGTTCATGTTTGGGAACGCATGTACACCTGTGGTGGATTCATGTCAATGTATGCCAAAACCAATACAGAATTGTAAAGTAAAAACTAAAAAAATAAATTAATTAATTTAAAAAAAAAAAAAAAGATTGGAATATGGTATTTGAGCCCCTGCCCAGTAGAGTACGACAGGGGAGAAGTAACATTTAAACTGCGTCCTAAAAGTTGGAAAAATTAGAACGGAATTGTGGTCAAAATCAGAGAAAGTGGTTTTCATGGTACCCATAATTATACTAATTTTGAATTGTTTAATGTAATAGAACTGTATGAAAAGGTTCAAATAAGAAAATCCAGGTCATGCTCAGTATTAATATGCTTTCTACTTTAGAGGCTTAGACACAAAAGGGAGACCCACAAACTCTGACCTGTACCCATGTTTAATAACACAGCTGTTTTAAAACTGGAAAATTATACACCAAAACTGCTGTTTTTAAGTGTCATAAAATCTAGTATTTATATATTTTATGTATTATAAAATCTAATATTTTATATATTTAAATATTATAAAATCTTCCGGAATGACAACACAAGTGGTGCCACAACTGTCCCTTTAGATGGAAACATGTTCTTGGTTCAGCTTCATCCTCACCACTATTGTTTCAGCCCAACTTGCACTGATTTGAGGACCTGAGATTTGGGGATTTCTGATATATTGGCTGTGGCAAAAATGAGCTCTTAATGAACTAGTGCTGTTACTAGAAAGTGCTTTTCGAAGACCTCTGTACACATCACACTCCTGTGTGTGCAGTAAAGAGCTTATGCAAGGTTTCTCTCAAGAAGCCAGTGAAAATACTAGCAGACCAAGTAAGTGTTCTTACAAATACATGTGTATTCACCTCATGAACAACAATCGAAATGTGGTGTGTGCATAAAGGTATACTTTATGTGTACAGTGCAAATGAATTTTAACAAGGAAGGTACTATGAGAGCCCACTGGCTCAATCCAGGAAAGCTTTGGGGATGAGTAACATTTCAAATAAAGTAGAAGATGGAAGGAATGGAATTTAGCAAGAAACCATCACAGATACCTTTGAAAGGACATAGTACCAATTTATAAACAAACTTAAGAGAATGCCTTGTCTCTCTTGCCAGCTGTAGGAGGAAACAGGCAGCAAAGACATGATGGTATTTTCTTGACAAAGATCTTTTCATTTTAGGCTCAGGTATCAGAACAAATGGTGACTTTATATGAAGATAAACAGTATCCAATTCATATGTCATTAGTAGAAATGGGGCTTGCAGAACGAGATGAATGATGTAAGTACCATGATTTCTTGTTCATCCTTACAGTCAGCTTCAGGCACAGCACTGACACAGCAGAGATTCACGCTATTTCTCAAAGGAATGACAACCAAGCTCAACAAGAATCTCTCTTCTAGATTTCTCCTTAACAGGCCCTTCTATACTACTGAGTGTCAGTATCAGAAAGGTTCCATAGTTGTGAAAATGCTGGGACCAAACAGCTGTCCTGATTGTTCATGGTACCAGATAGTTTCGGGGTGTAAGGAGGAGAGCAGAACTGAAAATAATTGAGCCTCGTAACTCTTACCTCTGCATATGGTACTACTGGACAACCAGTGTCCTAATAACAAAGATCATTAGGGTTAATCAGTAAACAGCTCATACTCTATCCATTCACATAAGTGTAACACACGATTTAGTAACTAGATTTGAACATTAAGCAGAGGTTTAAAATAACACATTCTGTTTTTCAGGTATACAGTACAGAGCATCTGTAGAAGCCCAGAAGAAAGTTTTCTGTTACAATGTAGACCATTTCAGACTTATTTCCTTCATTTGTTCTGTAATACTGCTGGGCTTTTTTTTTCCTTACATGTTGAACTGTTAACTGTTTGAAAAAAGTTAATAAATATTTGCTTTCAAGTATTTACTTATTTTAATTTTTAAATATTTTAGCCACATTAGGAAAAATATTTCCTATATATTCAGTTTAAGAAATAAGACACTGTCAGCACAGGTGTAGGTGCCTGTTCTACCCTTCCCCAATCATTCTCTTACCTACAAAGGAGGTGAATACTGTGAATTTGGCATTTATTGTGCTTATATACCTTGGAGAAGGGTATGGCAACCCACTCCAGTATTCTTGCCTGGAGAATCCCATGGACAGAGGAGCCTGGTGGGCTACAGTCCATGAGGTCGCAAAGAGTAGAACACAACTGAAGCAACTTAGCACATGCTTATATATGTCTTTATAATTTTACTGTATATGTAAGCATCTATAAACAATATACAGTTCTGTATATTTTTAAGTATGTGCAGTATCACACAGTTGCCTTTCTCCCTACTTTATTTACAGTCTTCTATCCATACTGATATGCATAGCTCTGTTTTATTCACTTGCATTGTTACATCCCTCTATGCACATCATTTATTCTGTTAGATCTTTAGGTTGTTACCAGTTTTTTCTCAATTATTCTACAGTAGGACCCTCTCTGTACCTATGAGTGGTTTTCTAGTGAATATACTTACTAATGGAATTTACTAAGTCCTGAGGTAATTGTTTTTCAAACTAACTCTACCATTAGTAATCTTGAGTTCCTTGCTGACATGCAGTGTGGCCAGACCATTATTTGCCAGTTTATGATACTACTATAAAGAGATACTTCATTTTTGTAATATGCATTCACTGGTTTAGTTGCTTGTTTATTGCTGATTCGTATCTTTTGTAATTTTAACTAGTAAGGTTTCTTAATGTATTTGGGTTATTAATCCTTTGTCAGATATGTGTATTTTTTCCTAGTCTGTGACTTTTTTGGGAGGGCTATCTTTGGACAAACTTTTGACTCATTAACCTTTAAGGTTTATGCTGTGTCTCATTTAAAAGTCTTTCTCAAGGGTGGACCTTGTGATCTAGGGGTTAGAATTTGGCACATTCACTGCCGTGGCCTGAGTTCATTCCCGGGTTGGGGAACCTGAGATCCCAGAAGCTGTACAGTGTGGGCCCCCCAACCAGAAACAAAAATGGCTTTCTATCCTGAGGTTCAGTTCAGTTCAGTCGCTCAGTTGTGTCTGACTCTTTGCGACCCCATGAATTGCAGCACACCAGGCCTCCCTGTCCATCACCAACTCCCGGAGTTCACTCAAACTCATGTCCATCGAGTTGGTGATGCCATCCAGCCATCTCATCCTCTGTCATCCTCTTCTCCTCCTGCCCCCAATCCTTCCCAGCATCAGTCTTTTCCAGTGAGTCAACTCTTCACATGAGGTAGCCAAAGTATTGGAGTTTCAGCTTTAGCATCAGTCCTTCCAAAGAACAGCCAGGACTGATCTCCTTTAGAATGGACTGGCTGGATCTCCTTGCAGTCCAAGGGACTCTCAAGAGTCTTCTCCAACACCACAGTTCAAAAGCATCAATTCTTTGGCACATCTTTCTTCATAGTCCCACTCTCACATCCATACATGACGACTGGAAAAACCATAGCCTTGAGTAGATGGACCTTTGTTGGCAAAGTAATGTCTCTGCTTCTGAATATGCTGTCTAGGTTGGTCATAATTTTCCTTCCAAGGAGTAAGTGTCTTTTAATTTCATGGCTGCAGTCACCATCTGCAGTGATTTTGGAGTCCAAAAAAATAAAGTCTGACACCGTTTCCCCATCTATTTTCCATGAAGTGATACCATGATCTTCATTTTCTGAATGTTGAGCTTTAAGCCAACTTTTTCACTCTCCTCTTTCACTTGCATCAAGAGGCTCTGTAGTGCCTCTTCACTTTCTGGCATAAAGGTGGTGTCATCTGCATATCTGAGGTTATTGATAGTTCTCCCAGCAATCTTGATTCCAGCTTGTGCTTCTTCCAGCCCAGCGTTTCTCATGATGTACTCTGTGTATAAGTTAAATAAGCAGGGTGATAATATACAGCCTTGATGTACTTCTGTTCCTATTTGGAACCAGTCTGTTGTTCATGTCCAGTTCTAACTGTTGCTTCCTGACCTGCATATCGGTTTCTCAAGAAGCAGGTCAGGTGGTCTGGTATTCCCACCTCTTTCAGAATTTTCCAGTTTATTGTGATCCACACAGTCAAAGGCTTTGGCATAGTCAATTAAGTAGAAATAGATGTTTTTCTGGAAGTCTCTTGCTTTTTCCATGATCCAGCGGATGTTGGCAATTTGATCTCTGGTTCCTCTGCCTTTTCTAAAACCAGCTTTTCTAAATCCTGAGATTACATAAATATAATTTCTTATTTTCTCTGAAGACTTTTAACACTGCCTGGTTGTTTCTCAGGCCCCGCCTTTCTCACATGTCCTGTTTTGACCAGATAGATATCACCCTGATTACAGCTGCTTTCTCCTCCCATGAGATTTGCACTCGCAGAATGAACTCTTCCTACCTGTTTGACTGATTGACTTCTATATTCCCTCATTGTTTTAACTTCCCATTCTGTGACCTTGGTGGTAGATAAAATGCTTTAATTTCAGCACTGATTGAGTATAGTGAGTGGAGAAATGATTCCTCCTTCAGTGATGTTTCTGAGCATGACCTTGATAGGGCTGACAGGCAGTAGGAAAATCTGTGTGATAAAAACTATGTGATACTGTATTTCTTGTACTTCCTGGTTTTCATAGCCATCACCAACCATAGAAAGCATCCCCTTATTAAAGTCTATGCTGCTTATGACCATAGAAGACAAGGGAGATGAATTAAAAATGAAAGCTGCCCTGTTCATTTCAAACATAAAAAGCAAGAAGTTTTATGCTCTAAAGTCTTTTCTATTTATTTATATACACACACAGACGCGCACACACAGAGTACATAAATTAAACCACAGAATCCACAAGAAATGTACATTTCTTTTTAACAAGAAAATCAAGTTAGTGTCATTTCATGATGAGTCACACAATTTTCATGACAGTTTTGTGTCCATGAGAACATTACCGTCCTTGTCTTTCATTCTTACTCGACCAGATGTGTACTTGGTCTCCTGATGCCCGTTTGTGTACACAGTTTTCACAGTGCCGTCTGGATACTCCCGTCTCTTGAACTGGGCCGTATGCAGTTCTCTTTGGCCATTATTAAACTCTATGATTTTGTTGCCATCTCTGTAAATTTTAAATAGAATTTAATTCCTTTATAAAAACATGAAGAGTATAGCAGGAGAAATCTGGCAGTTACTCCTCCTCCAAGAGTATCCCTGGTCCTTATTTTAAGAATAATGTCCCATTATAAAACAAAGCTAGGGTGCTGAAGTTGAGAAGCTGTCAAACTTCTCAACACAGAATGTTTTTTTCTATTTTGGTTATTTCTCAAATTTCGTATGAACACATGTGTGGCTCTCTGCCACATACAAAGGTTAGAGAGCCACTGCTCTAGTAAGTATGGCCCTGTGGTGTCTGTATCACCCAAGAGCTCACTAGAAATGCAAATTATTTGAGTGGGGCCCAGCAACAAGCCCTTGAACAGTCCCTCCAGATTCAGATGCACCCTGAAGTTTGAGAATCACTGCTGTAAGTGAAAAACAGCAGTTACCCTGAATGAATTGCACATTTGAAAGCTACCAAGAGAATAAAAGTTTTTATGACAAGAAAAACATGTAATTATGTGTGATGATGGATGTTAACTAGACTTTTGTGATCATTCTGCAGTATATATAAATATCTAGTAAATTTTTGTGGTACACCTGAAACTAATGTCATATGTCACACCTCAATTTAAAAATGATAATCCTGAATGAACTAATAACATTGGATGTGTCTGAGTACAGACGAGAAAAGACTGGCCATGAGATTAAATAGATGGCTCTAGGGAAGTTTTCATAAGAGTCAAAATTGAGAAGTTTCTGATGAAATCTATACTGTACACATAAGCTTTTCCTCAAATTTTATTTAGTTGAGCACCAGATAAAGAGCACCAGATTTCAGACCACAATAAGGGAAAAAGTCATGACCATAAGGAGTTCCTACATTATTGCCAAGTTTACATCACATAGTTCAAGTTAATGGGTACTTAACTGCTACACTCCAGGAAACGAGGGTATAATTAAAAATAGGACTGGATCTGACAAACCTCTATTATGGTTTTAATTATAATGGAACCTATAAGATGCTCTTCACTGTGAATTAAAGAAGTCATCTCTGACTTGAAGAAATTTAACATTCAGAAGGATAAAGAAAAATTGTTAATTTGGAATTGGCTTAGAGAGGCCAGAAGAGTAAAGTGCTTAGGCTGGGACAGGAAGACCCAGAAAATCAAAATACAGAGTCCAGTTATTCTTAACAATTGACAGGGAAGCTTCCCTTCTGTGTCTCACTCACTGTTTTCAAATTTCACCAAACTTATTTCTAAATAAGTATCTGCCATCCTTTTGTGAAGTGTTCTTTAGATATCCTTTAGATCGCTAGGCTAAAGACTAAGCAAACATTCGAATCCATTGGTCTCAAACTTGTCTAAAATTCTAAAGTGCTGCAAACACATCTTAGCTGCTTTCAGATTCTGAACTCAACTAAAATGTTGAATGACTTATTAAAGTTTCAGATTTTTAAACTTCATTACTGATTGAAAGTTGAAAACCAGAAACCAACTTAACAGGTAACATACCGTTGTACTCTGACAACTGTACCATCTGGGAAAATGCTCTCTTCTTGTCCATCAGCAAACAAGTTTTTGATAGTCTGGTCAGGAAATGTGATTTCTTTTCTTCCATCTGGAAAATGTTTTTCTGTAAGAAAGGGGGTTATTATAAATATTTTATTTTTAAAGGAAGGAAGAATTTAATAGAACTGAGAAGGCAGAGCAAGTTCTCACCTATTTGGCCATTAGAGAAATGTAGAACTTCCAGCCCTTCTGGGAATGTGGTGTGGGCAGTCTGCGTGGCTGCATAGTAGTAGATCTGTAAAGACAGGAAGTCAGCGCTGCCACTCCTTCAGGGGTGTTTATGCTACAGAGAAAACAGACCTGTGGAAACCTACCACTCTCCCATCTGGCATGACCTGCTTGATGTCACCGTTGAAGAAAGTGACAGTGACGGTCTCCCCATCTGCACTCACTTCCTTTCGCGTTCCATTTGGAAACAACACAACATGGCACCCATTCTTATAAACCTTCTCTATCTACAAAAAAGAAAACCAAACTAGCAAATATTTCCTGAGACCACATGACAAAAACGTCCCTAATTCTTATAAATCACTTACTTTGATATTTTCACAATAAAAATTAAAATATTTCTCAGAGAGAAAAGTTACAATTCAAAACAATCAACTTCACCTATTAGCACGTCATGTCCATTCTTAAGTCACCTATTCCCCCCAAACTTTTCAGTTGATTTTTTAGGCAACCTTCAGATTATCACTTCAGCTCTAAACACTTCAACAAATCTCTCTACTGGAATAGTAACATAACCAAACTATTATCATCCCTAACACTATATCATAACCTTTACACTGTTTTTCTTAAATTCGCCAAAAAAAAAGGCTTTGTATGGTTTACTTGAGTATGGATGAAAATAAGGTACACACACACTTGGGCTGATGTATCTCTCCAATCTCAGTTTTTAATGGTCCCTTCATTTACCCATTTTAATGCCAACTGTTGAAGGAATGAAGTCACTGAACATATAATATTGACCACATTCTGGATCTGGCAAATTACTTTTCTACTTTTGTGTCAGTTAACATATTCTCATATCCTGTTTTTTGTTAAAAAAACCCAGTAGTTACTCTCAAGGCTTGATTACATTCCAGGTGAATTATTCTGATGAGTGCCTTTTAGGTACAGCACTGGGCTCTGTATGACAGCGTGTCCATAAATTCAGTAAGTACGCAGCTGCCTCATGACCTCAGCACTGACTGGGTGGCATCATGAGACCCGTCAAACTTTCATCTGAGGTTTCAGCAGCCACTGATGACTGCTGCCAAAGACCCTTCCTTTCATTAGACCTTGTACACTGGTGATATCCTAATTTTCTCATTCCTCTTCTAAAAAAGAAAACCCTTCCTCATCAACGATTTGTTACCCGAAAGTAAAGTGTTGCTTTTGAACTGTGGTGTTGGAGAGGACTCTTGAGAGTCCCCTGGACTGCAAGGAGATCCAACCAGTCCATCCTAAAGGAGATCAGTCCTGGGTGTTCATTGGAAGGACTGATGTTGAAGCTGAAACTCCAATACTTTAGCCACCTGATGCGAAGAGCTGACTCATTTGAAAAGACCCTGATGCTGGGAGGGATTGGGGGCAGGAGGAGAAGGGGACGACAGAGGATGAGATGGCTGGATGGCATCACCCACTCGATGCCCATGAGTTTGGGTGAACTCTGGGAGTTGGTGATGGACAGGGAGGCCTGGCGTGCTGTGGTTCATGGGGTCACAAAGAGTCAGACACGACTGGGCAACTGAACTGAAAGTAGAGTGTACAGGAAAACTACTTTAGGATAGAGGTAACAACTTCCTTCTGATTGCTGGTCTTTGTCCTTCACTCATTCCTCACGATGCACAGTGAACTTCAACCTTCTCATTTCTATTAAAGTGGATCAAAGAACCTAGAAAAGTACATGTTCTAGAAACCTAAGGAAAAATCCCCTCACCACCACCTCAGTAACCCTGTTTCTGTCCCTTCCCTTGTCCTTCATTCTTTAACTGGAGCACCTAGCCAGGCTGTTCCCACTCAGAACGTTTCCTAAGCACAGGAATAATACTGTTGGGCTGAGGCAGAGAAGCAGCTAATCCAGGAAATATTTAAGGATAGGTAGGAGATGGAACAACAGACTGGTTCCAAATAGGAAAAGGAGTACGTCAAGGCTGTGTATTGTCACCCTGCTTATTTAACTTATATGCAGAGTACATCATGAGAAACGCTGGACTGGAAGAAACACAAGCTGGAATCAAGATTGCCAGGAGAAATATCAATAACCTCAGATATGCAGATGACACCAACCTTATGGCAGAAAGTGAAGAGGAGCTAAAAAGCCTCTTGATGAAAGTGAAAGAGGAGAGGGAAAAAGTTGGCTTAAAGCTCAACATTCAGAAAACGAAGATCATGGCATCTGGTCCCATCACTTCATGGGAAATAGATGGGGAAACAGTAGAAACAGTGTCAGACTTTATTGTTTTGGAATCCAAAATCACTGCAGATGGTGACTGCAGCCATGAAATTAAAAGACGCTTACTCCTTGGAAGAAAAGTTATGACCAACCTAAATAGTATATTCAAAAGCAGAGACATTACTTTGCCAACTAAGGTCTGTCTAGTCAAGGCTATGGTTTTTTCTGTGGTCATGTATGGATGTGAGAGTTGGACTGTGAAGAAGGCTGAGTGCCGAAGAATTGATGCTTTTGAACTGTGGTGTTGGAGAAGACCCTTGAGAGTCCCCTGGACTGCAAGGAGATCCAACCACTCCATTCTGAAGGAGATCAACCCTGGGATTTCTTTGGAAGGAATGATGCTAAAGCTGAAGCTCCAGTACTTTGGCCACCTCATGCGAAGAGTTGACTCACTGGAAAAGACTGATGCTGGGAGGGATTGGGGGCAGGAGGAGAAGGGGACGACCAAGGATGAGATGGCTGGATGGCATCACCGACTCGATGCACATGAGTTTGGGTGAACTCCAGGAGTTGGTGATGGACAGGGAAGCCTGGCATGCTGTGATTCATGGGGTTGCAAAGAGTCGGACACGACTGAGCAACTGAACTGAACTGAGTGTATAGAACTGAGGCTTTTACAAGTACTAGGGATTACCAAGACTTTCAGTCGTATCTGGGGAAAGAACAAGAAGTTTATACAATGGGACTGTACTCCTCCCCTTGTTGCATCTCTCAGTTAGAAATGGCAACTAAATGCATTTTCATTTATCAAGTGTTTTCAGAGGAGTCCAAAGGTTCAGGCTGAGGATATGTACCAAAGCATTGAAGACCTTAAGCCCCATCAAGTCTCAAAAGTCAATGATTTTAGAATCTGTTTCAATTATATTTTAACCCGTCTTTTTTTTATTTAAAAAAAAAAAAAAGTAACCTTTCCATCAGGATGGCTGATTTCTCCCTCAATTTCCTCTTTTTCATCCTCCTCTTTATAGTCAGGATCTGGAAAGTTCACTGGTTCAGGCAGCTCTCTGGGTGAGGCTGTCTATAAGGACAAGAGGCTCTTAGTCTGTGCTATATGACATGTAATAAAAATCTCAAGCAGCTAACAACTTTAACACTTATGTCCAAAAGCCAGATTTCACTATTATAGGATTCTATGGCTAGTGTTAGTGTTGTATAGAAAATCTTTACGATGTTAAGTAAAAAGCTTCCTTTAGAAATGGAAACTTAAACCAGTCCACTAATCAACTGTAAGCCTAAGAAATATGTCTGAATATATAAAAACAAAGATTTACCTGTCCCTTCTCCGAGCTGCCTAAATCACGAGGCTCAGACTTGGATCTTTGAGATGAATTGCCTGTTAGAATATTATTGTCAGAGTTAGTTTGATTATTTAATTGAAAGATTTTAGTTTACTCAATACTATGGTCAAACATTTCCTTAGTTCACTCTTATTTACCCATTATTTAAGAAAGTTTTATTATTTTTCTTTACTAATTCCTAGTTCTTCATTATATACATTTAAATGCTTATTCAAATACTTAAGTCCTGATGACCAAGAAAGACAAAGACAGTATCCGTTTTCTGAAAGTTTACAACCTCTTTCTGGAGAAAGAGACACATGCTCGCTCAACCAACTTAACAGATAAACCTGAAGGTACTCTGGAAACAGTCACCAGGAGCTTTAGTTAAGAGGGCAGAAATGGAGAACAAAGAGTAGAAGCATCCAGAAAGACACAGAGAATCTGGCTTGAAAAAGAAGCTGGATAGACCTAATGGCTATGGTCTAAACTTTTTAGATCATGACCAATACACCCAATTATACTGTGTATTAGTACACACATTATAAAATAAGCATACATGCGTGTACGTGCTCACACATAGACACCACATCACCACAGAAGCAACAAACTGAAGTTAGGTTAAAAAGGCACTAAAGTTCTAATACTGTCTTCCTATGTGCCAATGGATAGTAGTCCTAAATTTGAAGGGTTTCAAGCTCAAGTGCCAGGATCTGACTTAAATGTAAAAAACCAGAATGGATCCTGAATGCTCCAAGAATGGAGAAGAGCAAAGGTAGAGGGTCCACTAAGCAGGCTGTGGGCATCTGTGGAGATGGCAGTTTGTGTGCTGTGTCAAATAACCGACCCAAGGATCCCAAGTTGCCAGGTACTAGCAATTTCATTACACTTCAACATACTTAATCAATTCAGAAAAACATCAACATCAGAGGAGATTCGTTTAAGGATGGATGGGAATGCAGGGGAGTGGGGAGTAAAGATAAAAGGAATCAAGGAGCACACATAGGTTTTGGCTAAATGACCAACTTCCCCCACGTCACAAGTACAAAAACCACACTGCAGTCTGAGCTCTGTGTTAACATCACCTCTGAATCCTGTAATCACCCTCCACAGAAGAGACTAATATCCTCATTTTATAGGCAAGAGGACTACCCATAAAGAAGTGAAATTCAACTACATTAAAGAAAGAAACTGAGGAACTTTTAAGATGACATCAGCGTCATGGCAGCTAAGCCATTCTTTCCCCTTAACAACTAACTTGACATTTGTAACTGAACAAAACAGCCCCAACGCCTTACACCCAGGGATCTGGGGGGATTCTTGCCCACCTGTGCATCTGAAGATAGACCAGACCTCAGTAGGAGTTGTGGACCCAAGGGACTCAGCAAACCCGTCCCATCCCCACTCACTACGGGAGGAAAAGCCTGGAGAGAGTGGACCTGAAGACGTCCAGGGTAGACGAGCAGGCTACCAGGGCAGGACAGAGACAAGTTTGTACGCAGAGCAGAGGGGAACCCGAGACAGCTGCCCCCAGCCCAGGGGACAGTGCGTGGACCTGAGCTGTGTGGTGGTGGCAAACCACCTCTCCCGAGGAGGACATGGAAAGCTTGAGTGGGGAGCAGCTGCCCAGCCGCCTGCCATGTGGCTCACAAGCTGCTTTCTCTCCAAGAGCACCTGAACTGAGGAGGGACTGGACCTCCACGACTAGGGGGAGTCAGGAAAAGAGGAAGGGAGCAGGTAAGAACATCATTGACATGGAGGGATGCAGCTCCTGCTGTCCACTGCAGGACCTCTAATGGAGGTCCACCCATGCCACTCAAGGGTTGCCCCCTGGGCCCACGGGCACCTCAGGACCCTGAACCCCCACCCCCAGTGCTGCCAGCTCCTAGTGTGTCTGCATAGAGTGCTCAGAAAATAGGCCACAGTCAGTCTGTGGACAGGGAAGGAAGCACAAACTTGAGCTATGGCCCTACCTCCTGGAAAACAAAGGTTTCTAGCAGCCAGCCTGGTGAATTGAAGGAACCAATGAAGTCATAAAAGCTTTGTTAAGGAAGTATCTGCTACTTCAAATTCTGGAGGTGAAGAATTCAGTGACAGATGAAGAATGCAACAGAGAGCATCTACTGCAGAGCAGACCAGATGGAAAGAACAAGTGACTTGGGAACACGAATTCAAGAATAATACAGCTAGAAAAGGAGATGAAACTAAGAAAGCCAACAAGAGCTATTGGATTCCCACTAGAAGGGCAAATACTTGATTAACTTGTTCCAGAAGAAGAGTGGTAGAAAGGGGCACAGAGTTTAAAGAAATCAGAGCTTTTATATTTAAAGAAATAATAGGTGAGAACTTCCTAAATCAATGATAATAAACCTTCAAGGCAGCCAGGGGAAAAAAAGAAATAACCTATGAAGGCACAGTCTTAGGTTCTCAGTGGATTTCTCAGCAGAAACCCCAAAGGCCAAGAGAGGAAAACAACATATCCAAAGTAAGAAACAAAAACTGCCCACCAAGACTACTTTATCCGGCAAAGTTATCCTTCAGATATGAAGGGGGAAATAAAGGCTTTCCCAGACAAAAACTGAGGTAGTTCAGCATCACCTGACCTATAAGACACTGTATGAAATGCTGAAAGGATATCTTCAAGTAGAAACAAAAAGATGCTAACCAGCAACAAGACAACATGATAGTACACAACACAACACACTGGTAAATGTGAACAGTCAGATGATAAAAAAGCAAAAACCTAATCCACCTAATTATAGTATAACGTTTAAAGGAATATTTTTTAAAACTCCAGCTATGGAATTCCCTGAAAGTCCAGTGGTGGGGACTCTGCACTTCCACTGTAGGAGGTAAAGGTTCGTTCCCTACTGGAGGAACTAAGATCCCGCATGCTGTGCAGTGCTGCGAAAAAACCAAAAACACCAGCTACTATAAATAATGTTACTGAAATCAAGAGCATAAAAAAGGCAAATTGTGACATCAAAACATAAAAGGGTGGTGGAGCCTCTATAATGATAAGTTGCTAATAGCATACAGCAGATTGTTTTATCTTTGAGATGTTGACCACAAGCAAAAATCTAGAGTTGATCCACAAATACAACAAAACGAGATGAAGCACATCACCATGGGAAAAAGTTTATAGAGGAAGGCAGAAACGGGGGAAAAGAAACAACGGAAATAGAAAACCAAAAGAAAGCAATCAATAGGATGGCAGTCATAAGTCCTTACATATCAATAATCAACTAATGTGAATGCCCATAGAACAGAATAGAAAACCCCCTACATATACAATCAACTAATACTCAACAAAGGAGTCAAGAACACCCAATGGGGGGGAATGCACAGTCTCTTTATAAAGCAGTGCAAAAACTGAACACATGCAGAAAAATGGAATTGGATCTCTCTCACACCACTCACAAAATGAACTCAAAATGGATCAGGCTTAAACATAAGACCTGGTACTGTAAAAGTTCTAGAGCAAAACAAAACAAAGAAGCTCCTTAACAGTCTTGGCAATAATTTCTTGGCTATAACATCAAAAGCACAAACACCAAAAGCAAAAACCATCAAACTTAAAAGTTTCTGCCCAGCTAAGAATCAACAAATAACCTACAGAATGAGAGAAATTTTTTATAAACCATCTATCAAGAGTTAATATACAAAATATATAAAGAACTCATGTGTGCACTTTAGTCGTGTCTGACTCTGCGACCCTATGGACTGTAGCCCACCAGGCTCCTCTGTCCAAGGGATTCTCCAGGCAAGAACACTGGAGTGGGGTGCCATACCCTTCTCCAGGGCATCTTCCCAACCGCGGGATCAAACCCATGTCTCTTAGGTCTCCTGCATTGGCAGGTGGGTTCTTTACCACTAGCACTACCTGGGAGGCCCTAAAGAACTCATACAACTCAATAATTAAAAAACAAAGCACAAAAAAATACAATTTAAAAATGGGTTTAGGGCTTTCTGTGCTGGTAGCACTCTCGCAAACATGGTTAATGTTCCTAAAAGCCGCTGAACTAAGTATGGCAAGCACCAACCCCACAAAGTAACCCAGTACAAGAAAAGCAAGGATTCTCTGCATCCCCAAGGAAAGTAGCATTATGACAGGAAGCAGAGGGGCTCTGGTGGGCAGACTAAGCCGATTTTCCAGAAAAAGGCTAAAACTACAAAGATTGTACTGAGGCTTGAATACATTTAGGCGTTGAGCCCAACTGCAGATCTAAGAGAATGCTTGTTATTAAGAGATGCAAGTATTTTGGGCTGGGAGGAGATAAGAGAAAGGGCCAAGTGAACCAGTTTTGAGCTTCATGTTTTTTTTTTATTAAGACAATAAAAATTTGAGATTGTTTATGTGCTCACTTCGGCAGCACATATACTAAAAATTTGAGATTGTTTTAAAAAAATAAAAATGGGCAGAGGAACTAGAAAATATTTTTAAACATGGTATCCAAATGTCCAAGAGGTACATGAAAAGATGCTCAACATCACTAATCATGAGGGAAATGCATATCAATGGCTATCAAAAAAAAAAAAAAAAAAAAACCCCAAACGATAACAAGTATTATCCTGTTGGATAACAAGGATGTGGATAACAGGAAACCCTTGTACAATGGTGGTGGGAATACAAACTGGTACAGCCACTAGGGAACAGTATGCACATTCCTCAAAAAATTAAAAACAAATTACCACACAATTCAGCAATTCCACTTCTGAGTATATATATCCAAAGGAAATGGAAACAGGATATTGAAGAGATACATGCATTCCCATTTTTACTGCAGTATTATTCACAATAGTCAAGATATAGAAATAACCTAAAGTGCCCTTCCATGAATAAATGAAGAAAATGTGGTACATATATACCAGGGAATATTGCTGTATGGTATAACTTATATGTGGAATTTCAAAAAGCCACACATTAAAACAGAGAATAAAACAGTGGTTACTAAGGACTAGGAGGTGAAAGTTAGGGTATACCAACTTGCAGTGAGCTGTAAATAAGCCCTAGAGATACAAAGCACAGTGTAGTGAACAATACTATGCTATAATCATCAAACTTGCTAAGAAAACGAGATCTTAATTATTCCAATCACCAAAAAAGAAATCATAACTGTGATTTAATAGAGGTGCTAGGTATGGACAAACTGACAGTCACATTACAATATCTAAATGCATCAAATCAACATGATATACACCTCAGATTTACACAATGTTATGTCAGATATATTTCAATTAAAAAAGATACTTTTTATATCTTTAACATATTAAGAGTAAAAAGACAAGCTAGACACTGGGAAAAGATACCTGCAGTACATGAAACTGTTAGGGTTATGAGGATGTGGGGACCCTCCCACAAACAATAAAGAGACAGCTCCACAAAATAAAGATCTCATCAGTTTCTTCTCTAAAGATGAATTCTGAACAGCTACTAAACACAGGCAAATGTGTTCAACATATTTAGTAATGGTGATGCAAATTAAAACTGAGATACAGATACACTCCTAACAGACTGGCATGAATTTAATTCTGAAAATCAAGTAATAACAAGATGTGGAGCAAAGCAAGCACTTACATTGCTGGTGAGAGAGTAAAATCACTTTGGGAAATTTTTGGCAATATCTGTTAAAGATATTCCTACAAATTACTCAGTAACTCTAGCCCTAGGTATATGTCTTAGAGAAATAAATGTGTACCAGCAATGTATAGCAAAGTTCACAGCATCATTGTTTAACATTCCAAAACTTAAAATCTTAACCATCAACAGAAAAATAGCAAACTGTAATATATTCATAAATGGAATACTAACACTACCTTGCAGTGAAAATTAGTGAACTAGATCAACAAGACTGAATCTCAAAAACACAGTGAAAGAAGAATACCATGGAATACATACAGCATGACTAACTCTTCAGAAAGCTCAAAAAAAGTAAAAGTTTTTTTTTAGGACTATACCTGTGAAAGTAGAAACAATTTTCAAGGAAAAGCAACGTAATATGATCACAGAGGGGGCAGTTCTGAGGTGTTGCTAATTCTTATTGTGGGCAGTGGTTACTCATATTTCCTTTATAATTTTCAAACCACATATGTTATATCCATTTCTATAAATTTCATTTACAGAAATACTTTCTAAAACTTCCAGGCAGATTAAAGACCCAGCTGTGAAAACAAAAGTTCACAGAAGAAAATAGTGTATTTGTGACTTGACGTTTGAGAAGGATTTCTTAGTCACAAAAAGCAAAAACCATTAAAAAAAAAAAATAGATTAAATTCAATATTAAAAGGAAAAACACATGTATAAAGAAACACAAACCAAAAAGCTAAATATAGATGGGCAGAAGATACTGGCAGTGCTTATAATTAACTTTAATAAGCAAAACCTTACAAGCACACACAGAGTTTTAAACGGGCAAAAGAGATGAACAGGCAGTTCTCAAGAGGAAACTCAAATGTCCACTACTAAATATCAAAAGATGTTCACATTACCTCATTGGTAATCAGGGAAATGCGTATTTAAATGACAGTGACTCTTCATTTCACACCCATCTCACTGGCCAAATTAAAGTCTAAGCAGATCAAGTGTTAGCAAGCACAAAGAGCATGTTCTGTTGACAATAAAAAAACTGCAAAGGGAAGTGAAAGTCGCTCAGTTGTGTCCAACTCTCTGCGACCCTAAGGACTGTACAGTCCATGGATTTCTCCAGGCCAGAATACTGGAGTGGGTAGCCATTCCCTTCTCCAGGGGATCTTCACAACCCAGGGATCGAACTCAAACATCTCCTCAACTGAGACAAACCTGATGTGACCCAATATCCTACCCCTGACATTTGTCTAAGAGAAACTCACATGACCAAGACTTGTCCTATTCATTCTGTGACAGACATGGAAAATATGAATGCCCATCAACAAGACAGCTTAACTGTGGCAAATATACATGGAACATGTATAGCTGGAGTTTGTATTTATTACTGAGCGTAGGTTTTAAAACACTGAGAGAGAAAGCAAACGGCAGAGGGATGGAGTATGAAACAATACTACGTTGATTTATGGACACAATGTACTAAAAGAATGAAAAATAAGAAAGGGAATGTGGTCTGGGTGCAAATTAACTGGAAGTAGATACACAGGGGCTTCAATTATATTTAGAATATCTTATTTCTATTAAGTTGGTGTAAATTCTCCACTATTTAAATTTCTAAAATATTTTATAAAAAGATCATGCAACTATCTTACCTTGTGTTGGCAAATAATTTTTTTTGTACTTTTCTACCTGGGTTCCTGAAGAAATCTGACTCTTTTGAAATCGAATTGATGAATTCTATAGTATGAGAAAATGTTGAATATAAAATTAGTTTAGTCTACACATTAGTACAAGGAATGAAAGTAACAGAACTCAGCTTGCAAAGGGAATATTTTAAGTGTGTTCAATTTATGCTGTTTCCATGTATACTGAGTGAACAAGCAGAGTGAACCAGCTGCTCCTAGAAATGGACTACATGCATACTCACACGCCTCCTCTGGAAATACATTCACTCCTCAAGTGAGGCACAGCAATGTGAAACAACAGTTTTTGTGACGTTACCAGAGCGGTCAGAGGAGAGGGCTGGAACTCATGGTCAGACACCAGGAGACTGCACCCACTGTCCTCCCACCCCCAGGGGTTAGAGGTCAATGGAGATGTCCTCCTTGCTCCCATCTCCTCCTCCAGCCAGATCTCCTTCTCTCCTGCCCAGTCAGTCTCATCCACGTACCCTGCTTGTCAGGAGATGATGCCATAGCTGCCACCTCTAGACCACTCTCTCCCACCTCAGCTAGTACTCCAGTGGACAAAGGAGAACTAGTCATTATCAATATCTGCAATTATTAAGAGCTGCAAAAGTATCAATTTCAGAGCAACTTACAAAATAATAATCATTCAAAAAGCCAGTGCCATTTAATAAGTGCCAAAGTATTTAGGGGTGAGATGCCACAATTTCTGCCATTACCTTCAAATGGTTCAGCAAAACACTTTACATGGAAATGTGGCTAAATGTGAATAATGATTGGATCTAGGTGTGTTCAGGTATTCATCATACTATTCTTTCAAATTTGTTTGGCTCAACTTTCATAATAACATGGTAGGGAGGTGGGGAATCTCACCCTCTGACTCCACGTCCTGTCCTCCCAGCTCACCCCGCTGACATCCTCCCTCCTCCAGGGCTTACAGCCTGCAGGGTCCCACGATCCACTGATCGTGTTTCCTGCATCTCCCCAAACCTCTGCCCTTCTTGAGCAGACTGAAATCATGGCTCACTGCAGTCACTCTTACTATATATACTGTCAACTTCCACGCCCCTCTCACTCTGGTATTCACTGGGCTGACATACCTCTGCTAACTGTCTAACATTTACACTCGAAAAGCTGAATAAGCAAAAATAACAATTCCTACTTGAAACATACCATCTCTAACCTCTGTGGAGTCAGACCACATTTCCCCCTCGCTTTGCGCTCTTTCGTCCCTCCCTCCCCTCAAAGCTCCCAGAGCCTCCTCCATCCCCCCTCTCAGCAGAGAGCCAGGCTTCCCACTCCTCTGAGAAAAGGTAAAGGGCTGGGGGAACTTCCCACCAAGGGCTCCTCCACGTCCAGCTCTGTGTTCACCCGAGCAGCCCAATCACCAGGCACTGACGTCCACGCCAGTGCCTCCACCCCTCAAACCCCAGCTCCTCTCCACGTGCACACCGCTTCAACGACCCTCGACCCTCGGGTTGTATCCTGCTTCAAGGTTTTCCTCTCCGCCTACTCAGTCCTACTAATACATAAACACTTGTTAACTTTCCCATTTTAAAACAAAACAAAAAAAACTCCCCCTGCAGCTACTACCTCATTTCCTTGTATTTACTACAAGACTTCTGCACAAAGCTTTACACTCTGTCTGAAGCTTCTCACTCTCTCACCCAGTCAGGCTCTCCTCTGGCAAATTCCTGGATCCACTTTCAGCCCTCACCTTACTCAGCAGCAGCCTCTGAGGCTCAGGCCTCTCTGCCTACTGTACTTGGCCCTCAGGACACCACACTAACCTCCCCACTTCAGCTCTGGTTCTTTCTCCTCACCATCCATACCTTCAGCCCTAATGGTCTGGTCTCTCTCACACATTCTGAGGGCCCCAAACTTCTAGCCCAGACCTGACCTTCTAGATACAACCCAACTCCACCCCATGTCCACCTGATGTCCAGCAGGCAATTCAAACTCACCTGACCTAACCTGAGCTCCTAACATCCACACCCCCAGAAATGTGTACTCTCTTTTGAGGGGACAAGTGATAAATGGACAAAAAGAAAAAAAAACAACACTCGACTTGGAAGCCCACTTTCCTGCTGTCATACCCCATACCTAGTTTATCACTAAATCCCACCCACATCTCCACCCCCCGCAACCGCTCCACAGCCTCAGCCACCAGTCTCTGTTTAAGGCCACAATCCCCCAGTGCTCCTGAACCCACCTCAGTCCACTCTCACATCTACAGCAGGGGGGCCACCCCTCCCATGCATCCTTCCGAGAGTTAAGAGATCTCACTCAGAAGAAAAGGCAGCACTCTGGGAAGTGATTAAGGCCTAAGGAAGGCTGCACCAGCCACTCCAAGCCCATCTCCAATGTCACACCCTGCTCTGTTCCCCAGGATGGACTCTGCTCCAGCCACACAAGCCACAGGGCTCCTCTGGCTCGGGACTCCCAAACCGTCTTATCCTGGCTCAGCGCACCCTCTCCTGGCTGTTGTTCAAACCTCGCTTTCTCAGGAGGGCTTTCCCCAGATGCTGGACAGAAAACTGCAACACCCTCTCCCAACAGGTATCCCGCCTCCTTGCTTTTTCTCCTTAGTCCTCATCACAACCTCACACACCATGTCCAACACTCATCTTTCTCCCACCACTGGAATACAAGTTCCAAGAGGACAAGAAGTCTGTTTTGTTCACTGCTTGATCTCCAGTGCCTCAGTGTCCGCACATCACAGCTGTGAATATAGATGAGTAAAAAAAACCAACAATTGATTCAAAAGGATCATATGCACACACAAAAAAGGATCTCTGCAGAAAATTTACTTACCCTGTTTTAACTGAGTTTACCTGCCTATTGTGTTATAATTCCTCTACAAGAATTATCAAAATGAAGGACTTCCCTGATGGTCCAGTGGTTAAGAATCCATGTGCCAATGCAAGGGAAAACAGGTTTGACCTCTGGTCTGGGAAGACTTCACACGCCACAGAGCAACTGAGCCCACTGAGCCACAACCACTGAGCCCTCAGGCTGCAGCTGCTGGGCCTGCACGCCCTGAGCCCATGCGCCACAAGAGAAGCCGCTGCAATCAGCCCACACAACTAGAGGAGCCCCCACTCGCTGCAACTGGAGAAAGCCCGTGCACAGCAACAGAGACCCAGCACAGCCATAAATAAATAAACAAAAAGTTTTTTAAAAAAAGATTAAAAGTGGGACTTCCTTCATGGTACAGTGGTTTTAAAGAATCATAAAAATGAGTTTGAAATCTTTACAATGCAAAAAGAAGAATTTAACTGTGGTGAAATACACAAAGAACTACCATCTCAACCTTCTCAAGGCAGTTCAGTGTTTAAGTACACTCACACTGCTGTGCAGTTGCACCACCATCTCCAGAGCTCTTACCTCACAAAACTGAGTCTGTACCCAGGAAACAGCAGCTCCTCCTCCTCCCCTCCTCCAGCCCTGGCACCCACCCTCTATATCTTTCTATGAATCCAACTCCCCAAATATTCAGCATCTCCCCAGGGTGACAGAGGCTTCCCTGGAGGCTCAGAGGGAAAGAATCTGCCTGTAACACAGGAGACGCAGTTCGACCCCTGGGTCAGGAAGATCCCCTGAAGGAGGAAATGGCCACCCACTCCAGTATTCTCGCCCGGAGAATCCCACGGACAGAGGAGCCTGGTGGGCTACAGTCCACGGGGTCGCACAGAGTCAGACACGACTGAGAGACTAAATGACAACAGAGACAAGGTGACAAACCTACCAAGAACCCATCTTTCTTTGAGGAGGTCACACACTGACCCATCCTGGCGCTGCTCTCTGTGGCTTCTGCTTTCTTCCACGCATCTAGTCGGAACCTTTCCATCACTTTTATTTCCTCCCGGAGGTCTGTGTTCTCTCTGACCAACATTTCTATCTGGCTTCTAAGACGGCCATGTGTACTAGACCACTTTGCTTCCTTTCTTTTCAGATCTTCCTGTAAATCAGATACCTGCCGCTTCAAAGCCTTACCAAAAAAAAGAAAACACAAAACACCATTACTAGAATTAAAACAATGCAACAGAAGAGACAACACATCAACAAACCAGGATCACTAGCCCAGCACAAAGAACAGAAAAGGGAAGACTCAGCGAATCACATTTCAGAAACATCGGGTTCCTCAGGAAAATGAACGACGTTCAAGCTGGAGTCTCACCTCATACCATCAACAAAATTCCAGGAGATGGTGGGGGGACGGGGCGGGGGAGAGTGTCAGACACCACATAGGAGCCATGTGGTAACTGAGATCTAATCTAAGATATTAACTGAAATAGAAAGAGACAAGTGGGGTTATCTGGTGAAGAAAACAGTAACAGGAATCCATGACTAACTGAAGGAAGAGCGGTGACAAAGGGAATAAATGAAATCAGAACTCCCAGCCCTGAAACTGGGTCTATCTGAAATTCCTGAGACTGAAACTGGGTCTGAGAAAATGACTTGTTTCAGATGCACTGAATGACTAAGTGAAGAAACTCCTGGAGATGTCTGAGGAAGCTACCTGCAACTGTACAAACAGAAATCAGCCACCTGCACCCACATAGGCACAAATTATGGGGAGTGACTGAGAGCAGAGGGAAGCCAAATCAAGAAAGCATCGCCACCACCCACAAGCTCACTCCCGACTGAGGTGTGAATGAGGAGGCCCACCACCTCGTGAACACATATGGGCCTGGACACCCACCCGCCCTCTTACAGCCTCACAGCAGTCAACAGAGCAGCAAAGGCAACAGGGGGAGAACAGGGCTCAGGGGCCCTTCCCAGGTGTGACTTCAGAGACAGACAGAGGCTGGACCCAGGTGAGGTCAAGGCCCTTCCCAGGGTTCGATGTCAGAGAGACAGACTCAGGGCCCAGTTGAGGTCAAGGCTCATATCCCAGTTCTGCGCCATGAAAACACATGAAGCAAGGTCATTACCTCCCTGAACTTCCTATTTATAAAATGGTGGGGTGCAACCAACAAGTGAGCAATTTCTAACTGGTAACCACTGTTATCATGTGGGAAAATAAACTATTCTACTAAAATGGTAACTCATTAATCTAAATAATTTAAGAATCCAAAGCCAAATAAACCAAAAATAGACAAACACTATCGGAGAAGGCACTGGTGACCTACTCCAGTACTCTTGTGTGGAAAATCCCATGGACAGAGGAGCCTGGCAGGCTGCAGTCTATGGGGTCGCTAAGAGTCGGACATGACTGAGCGACTTCACTTTCACTTTTCACTTTCATGCACTGGAGAAGGAAATGGCAACCCACTCATGTTCTTGCCTGCAGAGTCCCAGGAATGGCAGAGCCTGGTGGGCTGCCATCTATGGGGTCACACAGAGTCGGACACAACTGACGCAACTTAGCAGCAGCAGACAAATACTATATAGTATCACTTACACACAGAATTTTAGGGGGGGGAAAGCTGACTTCCAAGAGCAGAATGCTGGTTTCCGGGAACTGGAGGGAGGCGAAATGGAGCAAGGGAGGTCAAAGGACATGAACTTTGAGCTGTAAGAAGAGTGTAAGTTCTGAGGGGCTTTGGTACAGCTCAGTGACTGGTTAACAAGGTTGCACTGTGCACCAGACAGTTGCTCAGAGCAGATCTTCGGCTTTCTCCACACCCACTCACTCAGAGATAACTTGACCTTGGTAATTATTCTACAATGTATATGTGCATCAAATCATCACACAGTATACTTTTAAACACAGAGCTATGAGTGAAGTGAGTGAAAGTCGCTCAGTCGTGTCCGACTCTTTGTGACCCTGTAGACTATACAGTCCATGGAATTCTCCAGGCCAGAATACTGGAGGGGGTAGCCTTTCCCTCCTCCAGGGGATCTTCCCAACCCAGGGATCGAACCCAGGTCTCCCTCATTGCAGGCGGATTCTTTACCAGCTGAGCTATCGGGGAAGCATAGCTATATATTTCAATTATTCCTCAGTAAAGTTAAAAGGAATTCAAAATCAATGTTTTGAATTTATCCATGTCATTATCATAGTCTTTTCTGGGGAAGTCTTTAGTAAAAAAAGAACTGACATATTTTATTCTTCACAAGTCAAGAGTACAGGACTTCTCTGGAGGTCCAGTGGTTAAGATGGAGGGGGCGAGGGTTCGATCCCTGGTTGGGGAACTAAGATCCCCATGGCATAGCCAAAGAGTAAAAAATTTAATAAAAATTTAAATGAAAAGCCGTGACTACAGAAGGTATTTCTGGTATCTCCAATTATCTGCTGAGTCAATGGATGATTAATACATTGATACCCAATTTCTCTTTGACACAAGTAATTGTAAAATTCTTACAAGACTGCCGTCTTTAATAAGTTATGAATATGATAAAAATAACTGACATACTTGTATTTCTTCACGTTCCTTTTTATCTGGAAAAGTTCTTGCAACTGTAGAATACTTTTCAAAAACTTTGCGTTCCTTTTGTAACTTCCTCATTTCTTCCTTTTTAAACTCCTCTATTCGAGCCAATTCTTTTGCTTTCTGTTGTTCAAAGTCAGCAATTTCTTTCCTAAAATGACCAAACCACATTATCATCTAAGGAGACCACCTCAATATCATAATCCACACGTGGTACAAAATGAAGCCCCAGTGACAGCCTGGAATGGAGAAGCTGCTGGTTTCGGTGACTCCACCTTCAATCAACAGTAGTGAAATAACAATCAATTCAGTAAAGCCCCTCTCATCAAGCATTTTCTGGGAACCTACTATGACTCAGGCACTATGCTAAGAACTGGAGAAACCACAGTGAAAAAAATAAAATCCTTAGTCTTACAAAGCTTCTTACATTCTAGTGGGAGCAACAGAGGACAATAAAGATAAACAAGTAAAATATATGGAACACTAGAAATGTTAAGAATAAAGCAAAGAATGAGGTTAGAAAATATGGAGGTCAGGGGACTGGAATTACAGATGGAATCATCTTGCTGAGATAGTACGTGAAGTGAAATCTGAGGGACCGGAAGAGATCAGTCATGAAGATATCTGGACAGAGTATTCCAGGAAAAGGAAACTCCATGTGCAAAAGCCCCAGGGTACGAACATGACTCAGTGTTCAAAGACCAGCCAGGAGGCCAGTGTGGCTAAAGAGACAGAACAGTAGGAGAGAATGTCAAAAACATGGTGGGGCTGGGGGAACCAATAAACGTCATGGTCTCTGGGACCACAGTGAGGACTCTGCTGTTGAGCACAGCAGCACATTGGTCTGGGGCTGTCATAACCCAGGGTCTTTCTGGATGCTGTGCTGAGAGCACACGGCGCGACAACAGCAGGACTGTGGAATAAGGGGTCCCGGCTCACATGCTCCCACACAAACGACAATCTGACCAGCATCTACAGACAAAAGTGGGAACTCGAGGCTTTTGTGGGAACTCAAGGACCCTGGGAGGTAACTAAGAAACCCTGATGAAGCCTGAGATCAAGGACAGCACTTTGAGAATGCAGGTCCACGCAGACCTACCAAATGGCGAACTGACTGCACTACACACAGCCCCACTGCCAAAGGAGGCAGGAGGAGCCATGCCCACCCATGCCCCCGGAAGCAGACCCACAGACCATGGTCCTGCCTACAGATCCTGACACAACCCGGTGACCCAGCTCTAACCCTGCTCTGGGTACGGAGGCAGTCCTGCCGGACCGGAGGCCCAGTAGAAAGATGCTGAGGAACCTGGCAGGAGCCACACCTGTGCTGACCTCTGGAAACACACCTCCCGTTACAGACCCAGCAGTGGTCCAGGAGGCAGCCCATTGACATAGCTTCAGTCCTGCCTGACTGCAGTCCAAGAAGCAGTTCTGTCCACTGGGGATCTGGCAGGAACCACAGCTGACTGCAACACTGGTGACAGGCCTATCAAATGGTGAATCCCTTCACTGTGGATCCAGCACAGTGAACCAGCTACAATCCCACCATGATCCTGGAGGTACCCATCAGTCCAGGAGTCCAGCAGGACAAGGTCTTTACCTGCCAGAAACAGCCTCTAGAGACAGGAGCAGGTATTTGTTCCTTCAAATACAAGGACATCCACACAAGTTTACACAGATCGGTAAGAATCAGGTAAACATGAGACCACCAAAGGAAACTGTTAAGAAAGCTTCAGTAACCAGCCCAAAGAAATGGAGATCTACAAACCACCTGACAAAGAACACAAATTAATTGTTTTATGAAGCTCAGCAAGCTACAAGGGACACAGATAAACGACTCAATGAAATCAGGGAAAAAACATGTGAAACAAAACAAGAACAAACAAATTATTTAAAAAAGAAAGAAAGAAATTCTAGAGCTGAAGAATAAAAGAAATGAAGCGACAAATGCAACAGAGAACTTCAACAGCACTCAAGCAGAAGAAAAACATCTGTGACTGCACAGGCTGGTGACTTGAAGATACCCAGTCAGAGGGAAAAAAAGGGAAAAGAATGAAAAGGAGTGAAGAAAGCCTACAGGACTTATGTGATGTGACTAAATGAATGACACACGCATTAGGGGAAACAAACCCCTAGTCAGACTAAGAAAAAAAGAGAAATACAGGCCTTAACAGATACCTCAGAAATAAAAAGGGCCACACATGAACAATTAGATTCCAAAACACTGGATAACTCAGAAGAAATTGACAAATTCCTAGAAACATACAACCTACCAAAACTGACCCAACAGGAAGAGAAAGCCTGAACAGACCAATAACAAATAAGAGGACTGAATCAGTCATCAAAAACTTCCCACAAAAGGAAAGCCCAGGACAGGTGGCTTCACAGGTGAGTCCCACCAAACACTCAAAGAAGGATTAGTCCCAATCTCCAAACTCATTCTGTGAAGCTAGTTTACACTCTCATACCAAAGGCAGACAAAAACACAAGGAAAGAAAACTATAAGCTAATGTCCCTGATGAATAAGGGTGTAAAACTCAAAAAAAAAAACAACTATCAAACCAAATTCAACAGCACAGTAAAGGCATTAACACACCATGACTGATCCCCAGGATGCAGAGCTGGCTCGTGCAGATGAACACAATATAACTGGCGTAGCCCCTGTGGAACAGCATGGTGGCTCCTCAGCACTATTCTCAATAACCCAGAGGCAGAAACAACCCCATGTTCAGCTGCAACCCAAGCAAGGCCAAGGATCACTAGAAACCAAGAGAAGACAGAAGAGAAAGCACAGCCCTGCTGATGCCCGACTTCAGGCTTTCAGTCTCCAGAAATGTGAGAAAATAAATTTGTGTTGTTTTACGCCACCCAATTTGTGTGCATTATGTCACAGCAGCCCTAGAACGTAATACACTGGCCAAGGTGGCGCTTGGATTCACAGTTCCAAACTGCTTGTCAAACTTCAGTTTATGACCTCATCACTAAGAGAATTCCCCTTTTGACACATCTTTGACCACAATAGGTCATTTTATCTAAATTTATTAAATTCTTTTGTGGTATGTATTTCATTTCCTTCTCTTGCTAGATTAACAGGAATTGTTTCAAATAGTTTAGATATAATCTTAAAGATATAACTGGATCACTGTACATTTCCCCCAACTTACCTGAGTTTTTCCAAGGCACTTTCTCGTTCAATGCGAAGTTTAGCTAAAGATGCGTTCTCAGCTTTAAATTTTTCTATTTCTGTTTCCAATTCAATAATTTTCTCTCTCAAAAGTTGAGATCGAGCATTGCCACCTAGAAGATAAACCACAAATACTGAACTTCACAAAAAGCTTTTAGCAGCACAACACCAGCTAGCTATTACACTAAGAGCCGAAGATATTCTCAATACCTGTATTATTAAAAAGCATTAGGAACAATACTTCTAAAAAAAATTTACAACGGCCTAACTTTGCAGATGGGGCAATCTAAACTTGAAGAATCAAATCATTCTACCTCAAAAAAACAATCTGATGACAAATTAACATCATATATTTTAAAAGTCATTCAAATAAATTTTTGAACAAATATACATAAACAGCTTAAGAACATGAATAAGCATTCACAAGAATGCACTAATCAACACCAAAATCAAAGTTTACCCCCCACCAATAAAAGAAATATAAGACCTTTTCCACATCAAATTTGCTACTTAACAGAATAGCCTATACTTTCGTCCTTCAACCACCCATTTGGAAAATAACCTTGATTTATATCACAAAACTGGAATACATGTATCTCCTCTCTGATCCACTTCTAAAAATCTAGTTAAAGAATGAACTTATAAAATCATACAAGTCATTCTACACAAAAATGTGCATTGCAGTGTTATTTCTAATAGTGAAAAACTGAAATGTTCAACATGAAACTACTAAATAAAATTATGCTACATTAATATTCTCTGCAACCATTTTTTTCTTTAAAGTGCACAAACAGTTTTAATGATATGGCCACAGCACTGCATACATCTGGTCAAAAAGGATAAGGCCAATTATATGTCTCTACCATATTAAAAATACATAGGAAAAACGAATGTAAAGAAATACATCAGTTACCTTAGGACTGACTTCCCTGGTGGCTCAGACAGTAAAGCGTCTGTCTACAATGTGGTAGACCCAGGTTCAGTCCCTGGGTTGGGAAGATCCCCTGGAGAAGGAAATAGCAATCCACTCCAGGACTATTACCTGGAAAATCCCATGGACAGAGGAGCCTGGTAGGCTACAGTCCATGGGGTCACAAAGAGTCAGACACGACTGAGCGACTTCACTATACTATACTATACCTTAGGATAGTCTAGTTATAAACACTTTTGCTTCCATACTTTAAGCTTCCAGCCTTCCTGCAAAAAATACAATTTTTAAAAATAGCTTATATTTTAAAGCACCCATGCTTTGCTAGACATTCGAGTTTATAATATACATAAAAGAACGGAAAACTGGTTTTCAATATAAGTTTAGAAAGTCCATCCCATCAACTAAATACTTCACAGCCATGAAATGGAATAAGACAGATGTGTATCACCACAAGCTTCAAAATGTATTACAAGCAAGGAGCAGAGCAGTATATACAAAGAGTGTTTACATTTGTGTAGAAAGGCAAATTATATACACATTCACACATACACTTTCATATGCATGGAATATTGGTAGAATACACAAATGAAATGGGAAAGCTGGTGTCTCTAGGAGCCCAGGTCTGGGGCTGGGGAAGAGAGGAAACTTGGATTTTAGTCTATTTCTTCTTCATATTTAGCAAGTTAATGCATGAGACCATTAAAAAAACTGATTTAAAATGATGTGCACAAGTGGAGGTAACACAGTAACACCAACCACAAGTTGGGTATTCCTTGGTTGTTGGTGGTGGTTTAGTCACTAAATCGTGTCCTACTCTTATGACCCCATGGACTGTAGCCTGCCAGGCTCCTCTGTCCATGGGATTTTCCAGGCAAGCATATTGGAGTGGATTGCCATTTCCTTCTCCAGGGGACCCAGGATTCGAACCCCGGTCTCCTGCATTGCAGGCAGATTCTTTACCAACTAAGCTATGAGGGAAGCCCAACAGCCCCCTGGGTTATTAAAGAAACTTAAACGTTATCTCACCTTACAGTAATTAATTTTAAAGCCTTGGCAATAAGACACAGGTTAAAATCTGAAAAAATCTGCAATCACAATTCTTCCAAATCGCTTATACTAGTGTGTGCACACACACACGTGTGTGTGACTATTACATTATTCAGGCTCATGAAAGAAATCAATCCTTAACAAACACCTACTAGGTATCTACTGAGCATCTAGAAAGATTAAGATTTTAAGAAACATTCTGACAACATACTGATAAAATAAATTTAAACTTACAACATTTCATTACAATACTCTGACATACCAGGTGGGTGGTCTTGACTTGTGTTTAACTTGGGATCCCTTCCTGAGCATGAGTGTGACTTTGAGTGTGACTTTGACTTCGATTTCAGAGAAGGAAAGAATTCCATCATCAGATCTGAGGTAGGAGGAGGGCTTGGGCCCCTGCTGGATTTGCCCAAGTCTTCTCCCTTCTTGACTGGCATGACCTTCCTTTTTATCGTTTTGTCCAGTACACACATTTCACTCTTGCTAGGGCAGGTTGTCTGGGGAGTCCCATAAATGGCTTCATTCCCAAGAACACCATCATGTTTAAAGGCATTATCTTCAAGGTCAGTCCAAGTTCTTTCATCATCAAAGTCAATTTTATTCACACTTATAGATGAGTGTCTTCCGGAGGAATCAGAAACTTTATTTTTCAAGCTTTCTATAATGAGAGAATCATCACTGCTATAATCCTTATCAGACAAATCTAAATCAACATCTCTCCTTTTCTCTTCATCTTGAGTCGTGGTGTCCCGAAAAGGTCCCTTACCATCACAGACTTGCGGACTATCTTCTCTGCTGCTGGAACTCCTTTCCTTACCCTCAGATGATGGCTTTATAGTGACGTCAAGCTGTTCCTCCAAATCGGTGCTATTATCACTGTCTGTAACACCTTCACCATCGCCTGCACTCCACCTGGTCTGCCTTTCAGAAGGATTCATTTGGTACACTCTCTTCCTGACTTCACAGGACGGTGCCCACAATCCTCCACGTGAGAACACTGAATCAAGCTGTCTGGGAGCAACCTCGCACTCAGCCTTGCTTCTACACTGGGCACTGTCTGGATCCTCGTTTTGGTTATGCTGACTAACAGAACCTGGTGTTGCTGTCTTCTCTTCCCGCACACTTTTGACAGGGGTAGAAGATAGCCGGCGACCTCTGCAGTTCTGCTGGTCCCTCTCTAAGATCTTCAGTACAAATGAGGAGTTACTAGAGAATGATATTTCATCAGCAGCTTTTTCTAAAAACAAAAACTCATCTAATTCAAAATTTTCCTTTTCCTTTTCTCGTTCCCAATTCTCTAACTTTTTCTGAAGAGAATCATCAAGAGAAGATTCTGACCCTTTCAAAGTTTCACTTGCTGGGTTCTGAGAAGCCATACAGCTGATGAGTCCTGTGGAAATGGGAAGTCTGTCTTTACTGCGTGCCTTATTCCAGATTGTGCAACCAACATCGCAAGGTTTTGTACACTCAGGTACATTTTCTTTATTATTAGATTCCACTTTTTTTCCTAAACTGATCTGCTCTCTAAATTGCCCATCACATTTCTTCTCTGCTGGCATTTTCAATCCTGATGGAGAGAGACTTTTCCTACTATTACTCTTAAGCACTTTTGGCTTCTGACTGAGTGTGAGAGAACGACACTTGGTTCTGACTTTACTGTTCTTTTTAACAGGAAGGTTCTCTGTACAGATTTCTTTATTTATAAGAGCAGTTTTCCGCTGGAATTGTTGTTTATCTGATTTAAACACAGGTTGGTCCTCTGAAATGCTCTGAGTGGTGACTAGGTTACTTTCTCTCCCCTTCTGAAACTTAGATTTAGCATTAGTAAATCTGGCTAAACCTTCTCCTCGTTTTAAGAATGGTTGTTTTGGTTTTGCTTTGATAAGCAAAGATCCTTCTGCTTCCTAAAATAAAAGAATATTTGAATTAATTCTGGATAGCCAAGTAATCTCAAAGCTATTTTTTAAGCAAATTATAAACAAATCTCTAAAGCCTTAGATAACTGGATCAAAATAGTAGAAATGCTAACCTTTAGCTGTTTTTGTTGCAGTTCTAGTTCTTCCAACCGAATCTGTTCCTCTAAGTAGTCTTCAAAAGTTTGTTTCCTTTCTCTAATAGCAGCTTTAATAGGCCTAATCATAAAAATAAAGTTATGTAACATGCAAACCATGATGTGGTGAATACTTTACACTTAGTGTGGCTGATAGACACCTCTAACTAAGAACTAACCTTTTCCAACATCACAAATTCCATTTGAGCATCTATTAAAATCTACAATTCCATTCCATCTCCCAAATACAGAAATACATGTCTCTATATGTGATTTGAAAAAGCTCCTCTGAAGTCTACCTACTGACCTCAGATTAACTTTTAAAGTAGCATATTCATTATATAACTAAGATATCTTTCCAAGAATAGTTCATTAAATAAATATTCTTTAAGATCCTTAATAATATTAACAAGTCATTCAGCATTCCAAACATATACTAAAATATTTAAGAAAATAATAACCTCACTATTGATATTTTCTTTGATATAAAAATAAACTTAAAATTCTATAACCACACTCAATTATTATTTATAAGTGATAGCATATGTGAAACTCCAATATATGATCTTTCTCTTCTCCAAAACAGGATTTACCTATTTGAGAGAATATTAGTTTTATCCAGGTATTTCCCTTAGATGAAAAAACTGCTGCTGCTGCTAAGTCGCTTCAGTCGTGTCTGACTCTTAGCAACCCCATGGACTGCAGCCCACTAGGCTCCTCCATCCATGAGATTTTCCAGGCAAGAGTACTGGAGTGGGGTGCCATTGCCTTTCCTGGAAAAAACTGCTAGATTCTCCCAATACAATGTCAAGGCTACTTTAACTGATTATCTTCCCAACCTCTTACTGTTGCTAACAATATGGAATAAGCTGGATCTTCAATCCTATACTTAAAAGCACGTCCAAGCAAAAACAAGAAAACTATGGATCTTTCAAACAAAGAAAGTACCAATAATAATGACTCATTAAATTCCTTTCAACGCAAATGATACCTTTCTTCAATATTAACCACTTCTGAGGAATCACCAATTTTTTTTAAGTTCGTATCGTTCCCTTCCTGAATCTGTTCCGCCATTTTCTCCAAACATGGTAAAATACCTTCTCCTAGAACAAAAATTAGGAGCAATTTAGTTCAGTAAAAAAAGCAGATTAAAGACTTAAAATGTGAGAATTTTACAAGTTACCATGCTTAAAAAAAAAATTTAGGTAAACAATGTATACCAAAGATTTTAAAACACTCAAGGACTTCTTTAATATGATAAAGAAAACTAAAAAACCCTAATTAAAACACAACATCCTTCAAAAAGTTAATGTTAAGGGGGAGAAATTTTCTAAATTATAAAAGACTCAAAAGCTACAGAAAGTGCCATGAGCACTTTTCACATTGAGTGGGAAAAGAACATAATTTATTACACAATACTCACTCTATAATTACAAAATATGGAAAGAAAAAAAAGGCCAGGGAGTGAGCACAGAAACAGGACTTTACACTAGAAATGCCTTGAGCGCTTGGTGAGGTTGGAACAAGCAGACACTAAGAGCCAGCACTCTGGCAGAAGTGTGCCGGGTGCTGGGAACACAGCAATACAGTAAGGGTGTTGGGGTTGGAGGGATTTCTCTTACAAGTAGTAAGTCCCATCACTAATCTATTGTTCACCTGTCACATCTTCTATCCTATTCCCCACCACCAACACACACTTTTTAAATAGATTTCAAACTTTTCCTAAGCTCTCGAGAAAAATGATCCACGCAGAAATTGCTTCCTCCCTTTCTGAAGACCGGATGCTACCACGACAACGTCTGAAGTCAGCAAGAGTCATCCTGCAACTTGTTCCTGGAAAGTGACAAATTCTGTGTCCAAACCAGGCTCAGTGGCTGTACAGAAGTTAGGATCTCTCATTTAAAGACGTAGCATGGACTTCCCTGGAGGTCCAGTGGCTAAGACTCTGCACTCACAATGCAGGAGGTCCGGGTTCAAACCTGATTATGGAATTAGATCCCACATGCTACAACTAAGTGTTTGCATGCTGCAACTAAGACCCAGTGCAGCCAAATAAATAAATAGACAAATATTTAGGAGGACAAAAAAAGACACGAATAGGAGAAAAATATGCAGGACTTTCTTGGTCTTAGAACAACTAGGTGACACTATCCATTAACTATAGAAGAGAAAAAGATAAGTAACTCACCTTTAGAATAGTTATCGTTTTCTTCCTTCAAATCATTTTTTTTCACAAGTGCTTCCTGACACTGTGCCTCATAAAACACACTGGGAGAAGCACCACTTCTTGAAGTTAAAACAAAATCCTGATGAGTAGTTCTACAGAAGTCGTTTTGTTCACTGGATAAAATGTTAGAAGGGTGTTTTTCTTCTTGGCTTTGATTTTGGTAGATATATGATGGCAAGAAGGGCATGGTTTTCTCTACAGTGGTTGAATTTCCCGGAGGTCTGTACTTTTTCTGGCTCTGGTCATCAGGCAGTGGAGTTAAACCTTACAATTAAGAAAATCAACAAAACTGATGATTTTCTATAACATTTTCTGTTCTACCTTTTAATGGCACCTATGTTTTCTCCAAAGTGAGAAAAGTACTTTTTTCCCTCATTATTAGGAAACTGTTTAACAAAGTCATGAAATTTTAAGAGTCTAAAGTGACTTTTGCACGCTTTTGATTGAAAGTGCATTTACACCACAACTCACGTGCAGTGTTCAAACGCCAGAGCTGCAGCCTGCCTAACTGTGGAAGGCATTATTCATCCTCCATCCGTGAGCACTGCCTGGAGCTGTCAACTCTAAGCCCTGTGACAAACAGTTAAATGCAGAGCACCGGTGCACAGTTACAAATAATCTGAACTGTTCCTTCACTATCAATAACTGCTCTGCATTACAACACTTGAAAACATTTTTTCTTTATGTTCCCATTAAGATACTGGTGACCTCCAGTGGTGGAATGATGGGTGATTTTGTTTTGTACTTTTCTGTAGTCCCTAAATTTCCTGTAATACTTTCTGCTTGTTCTGTTTCTTAAGTCTCTGCTTTTGAAATCACCCAATAGACAGAAGATTCCCTTTCTGTGTATCTCGAAGACAGAATTCTGTGTATCTCGAAGATAGAATTCTTAGAGAATAAATGGCAATACTAGCTATCCTGCCTGCTGTACCAGCCCCTTGAAATTTACTACTCCTGTTTTCCCAGATTATGTCTTATACCCTCTGCTTCTCCACTAGCCCACAAATAAAACTGGAAGTCAGGTAGGTCCTCACTGAGTATCAGATTCAACCTGCCGTCTTTAGTAACAATATTCTCCCATCTAAAATATTTTTCACTAATGGTCATCCCACTTCAGCCTAAAGACATCTCTGACAGAAGAACAAAATCCCAAAGTAGCAGTCCTCAAAGTGTGGTCTGTACACTCCCAGTCTCCAAGACTGTCAGAGCATCCACCAACGTCCAAGCCATCTTCAGAACTACTGAGACAGTATCTGCCTTTTCACTGTGCTGACGTGTACCCTGATCACATGCACTATCAGCGAACTTCCTGGGGACCTCACTCAAAAGCAGAACAGCAGTACCCAGTACCCAGAACACAGTGCTCACCACCACACTCTCAGCTCAAAAACTAACAACAGCTTTACTGAAGAATGTTCCAGACAAAGCAAGCAGGAAAAATATTAATTTTTTAGTTAAATTTTAACTCTTCAGTTCATGTCTTCTGAATATTTTATAGGACAAGATGAGAAGTATGCACAAATCACTTCTGCTGTAAACTAAGCCATGGGCTGTGAAATTTTTTCAGCCATAAGCTCAACTAATTGATCTTTCAGGGATTATCTCTATTTGAAAGAATGACGAACTATGATGATTTAAACCACAGTACTTGGCAGAACATTTTCTCAAAAATGAGACAACTGAGCCAGATATTTCAAGGAAACTGACGGTATTTGTTGCCAATGATAAAGTATGAACTTTCAAGTAAAAATCAGAATGTTGGAAAATATGTCCATCACCATGAGCTTGAAAGCTTTATATTTCAAGACTTTTATGATGAGATCTGTGGTAGCATTAATACATATAAATTTTTATACTTTATAATGAAATATAGCAATATTTTTAGAACCTACCTCACTCAGAGAACTATTATTTTCCAAATAACCAATGCATGATTTTACCAAACCATGGATGATGAAAAGTCCATTCAAAATGTCAAGATACTTTAATGTATTTTAATGTAACAGAGCACAGAAAGTTCATTAATATGATTGATTCCATACTGTGAATAACAGCTAAGAAATGACTACTTGTTAAGTTTGGTGGAATATCAAAGAAATAACCACATTATTTGAAAAAGCTTTCTCCTTTTTCCAATCACATGTCCTTGTGAGGCTGGATTTTTTTTTTCACATACATCAACCAAAACAACATAAATGAAGAGATGGAACGTGAAAGTAGATATGAGAATCAACTGAGTTCTATAAGCCAAAAGTTAAGAGATCTTCAAAAACAATGAACAATGCCATTCCTCTCAATTATTTTTTAGAAAAATTTTTTTGTTTAGAAGTGTTATTTATAGCACATAATTATTTTAAAGAAATTAGCTTTTAAATTTCTTAGTTTTAATCTCTAACACAATAAATATCAATAGCTATAGCCCATATAATAATACAAACTCTTTGGAGTCCTCAATAATTTAAGAGTATTATGAGGTTCTGAAACCAAAAAATGTTGAGAACTGTCCTAAAACAACTGTTACATAACTCAATGGAGGTACTTCTCACATTAGTAACTTTAAAATCTGCTTCCCTATTGCTCTACCATATGCTATTTCTACCCAGGAAACTATCACAGGCTATTATGTAAGTGATTGTGATTATTTTTTTTCTGTCCTCCATAAAGGAACCCTGAACCACTCAGTTATTTCCACATATACACCATATTCTCTATATTGTCTAAGATAAACATCCAAATTTCCTGAGCCATTCATTTGCTGCCTTCCTTGTCACCAGTGCTACCACCATGCCCAAGGTACCACCCAGCCACATCTGCATGCACACCGACCAAGATCTTTCTTCTTTGTATTCTCTACGTCCAGGACAGCCTCTTAACAGAACAGGTGCTCCACTCAATCAGCAAAGTGTGTCTCTTAAAAGGCAGCACCAAGTAGCAAGCACACTGCCCCTGACCACTGTTTTTCAAACCACAGGACACAATCCATTTTGAAATGTCCTTGCTACCTGCCAGGCATGTGAATAAGAACTGATTCATGAAATTTCTCTGAAATTATGAGTCATGATTTTAAATGTTTTTGTTACTATGCAATCTGGTCAAAGAACTTTCAAAACTACTGCTCCAGATCAACTTCCAACTGCTTGCTCGTCCCCATTAGTACATCATAGTTTCTATTAACTGATCTAGCATTCAACAGAAAAGCTGTCCTGTACTACCCCAGAAAGTACTTCTGGTATGGCTCGTTAGTGGAGCAGAATGGCTTCTACACATACACACTTTTATGAATGTGCTCAGTTTTTCATTCATCAGGCAGGGGTTGTACCTCAGTAGCCCAGGTCAAATTCAGCTCTGCATCTTTTATTCTGTTACTACTACTACTAAGTCACTTCAGCTGTGTCCGACTCTGTGTGACCCCATAGACGGCAGCCCACCAGGCTCCCCCGTCCCTGGGATTCTCCAGGCAAGAACACTGGAGTGGGTTGCCATTTCCTTCTCCAGTGCATGAAAGTGAAAAGTGAAAGTGAAGTCACTCAGTCATGTCCAACCCTCAGCGACCCCATGGACTACAGCCTACCAGGCTCCTCCGTCCATGGGATTTTCCAGGCAAGAGTACTGGAGTGGGGTGCCATTGCCTTCTCCCTTTATTCTGTTGGGTCTTTAAAAAAATTTTTTTTATAAATAAATGTCAATGCCTTTAAGTAGGGCACATATGTTCCAGAATGGCACAGATCCCTCATCTGTATTATATTACACCACTACCATTCCATAGTTGTCTGTCTGGCTTGAAATTGGAGTTGGCAACATGACAGAGAAACGGTAGGAATAATCTGTCAACTAAAAACAGGAAATGGGTATAACTGCCTACCACTGTACTGACCAAAGGCCTCACAGTAAATAATACCTGGGCGTGTCTGCTGCCCAGACACCAAGGCGAGTAGCTCCTCCTGCTCACCCATGAGCCTCTGCAACTGCTCGAGCTGTCGCCTCTTCAGCTGCTCCTGCTTCTTCTGTTGCTCTTCTTTCAGCTTTTTAGACATAAAATTGATTAAAATTACTATTTCTTTAAGGACCTGTGCTCCTTAACATTAATCTTAATCCCTCCCAGCTCCTTCCTCATATCTTCTCTAAAAAAGAGTTCCAAAGAGGGATCCCAAAGTAACTTAATCTGCCACCAAAATTCTAAACTCTCAACTAAGAAAGAGAAAAAAAAAAATCACATGAATCCTTTGATTCTTAAAGTAGGATCGGTATCAGTCCATTTATAATCAACTAATATTTGATCAGTCATTTCTAAATTAGTTTTTACAAAATGAGGTAGGAAGATATTGTTAAGTGCTATACTTGTATCTTACATATCAATCATGTCTTAATGTTTCACCTCAAACAAAGTATGATATTATGAGTAAAAGATAAACAAAGACCTGGAACAGATGACTTTTCATTGTAAACAGAAACCTGCAATAACTGTGCAATCATACACATACATATCAGATCAAACCCCATTTTACCTGTTCAAGCTTTTTAACAAGTGGGTCTTTGTAAGGCACTTCTTTGAATTCACTCAAAAGATCTGCGATAAACCCATTTTTGCTATCTTCCCATTGTCCAGGAACATCGTGACGTGCCACTAGCTGTGGCCCCTCTTTAGTTAAAGGAAAGAGACTCTGTGGTTCAGATTTATCTGACTGTAACTTGTACGGGCTGTTAGGCTCCAATTTCTGTTCTTCATGAAGTGAATCTTCTTCCCTTATAAAGCTTAAACTATTTGAAAATTTTGTAGCTTTAATAGGAAAGCTGGTAGAAAAGTTCACATTTGCTGGCTTCTCTTCCTCTGCTTCTAAAATAGGAAATCCACGATTTAATATGACCCCAGCCCGAGAAGGATTCGCCATCCACTGGGTTAAGAAGTTCTGCCCACTGTTTAACTCTGAAGAGGTTGGCATCAGAAACATTTTGGTCCAATGGCAGTACTGTATTTAAATAATGTAAAAGACGGAACAGTTATTAATTTCCAACACCTGCAGAAAGAAGACAGAAAACAAGCTATTCTACCCAAATCTCAACCTAGCACAAAAATCTACTGAGTATTTCTTATATAAAAGACTTCAGCAAAGCAATCAAGGAATTAGTTACATATTTTTTTTAATGTCCTTAAAAAATCCACACTGAGGGGATCAAAAATCAAAGTTCCCTCTGATTCAATCAGTTATGGATCAATTTACACAAATGATGATCAATCAAAAGACCTAAAACTAAGGGAGCAGGATTCCCTGGTGGCGCAGTGGCAAAGAATGTGCCTTTGCATGAGAGTTGGGTTCGATCCCTGGAAAAATCCCCTGAAGGAGGAAATGGCAACCCACTCCATTGTTTGCCTGGGAAATTCCACGGACAGAGAAGCCAGAGTCCATGGAGCCACAGAGTCAGACACGAATGAGCACAACACAACAACAAAAAACCTAAGGGAGTTAAAGCTCGTCTAAGTTATTTGATTACCAAAAGAAAAACAAGTCACTATCTATATCCACTACTACCCACTTTAACCACTTTCAATGCTTCTGACTGTAGTCCAATACTGCTTCTTTGCCCAACCAGGGAAGCAGTGTTCCTCCTAGTTCCAGAACAAGTCACCACCACCCCAAGGCTTTATCTGGCACCGTCTCCTGTTGTCCCTTCCTCCTCTTCCTATAACTCCCTTCCCGACCACGAGGCAGTCTCTTATCTGTATCCCTAGAGGTCTCTGACATCACTATTTTGGCATTCCTCTCATTATTACTGGTATTTTGTTTTTGTGTTCATAACCTACCAAGTGAACCATCCTACACTGTTGGTGGGAATGTAAATTGCTGCAGCAACTATGGAGAATAGAATGGAGGTTCCTTAAAGAAACTAACAACAGTGTTACCATATGATGGAGCAATCCCACTCCTGGTCATATATTCAGAGAAAACTCTAATTCAAAAAGATACATGCACCCCAATGTTCACAGCAGCACCACAACAGCCAAGACATGGAAGCAACTTAAATGTCCATTGACAGATGAATGGATACAGATGTGGTCTATATATACAATTGAATATTACTCAGTCATAAAAAAAGAATGGAATAATGCCATTTGCAGCAACATAGATGGATCCAGAGATTAAATGCTATCATTTATATGTGGAATATTTTTAAATGATACAAATCAAGTTATTTACAAAACAGAAACAGACAGACATAGAAAACACTTATGATTACCAGAGCAGATAGGAGAACAGAAGTTCAGGATTAACAGAAAGAGCCTCTTGATGAAAGTGAAAGAGGAGAGTGAAAAAGTTGGCTTAAAACTTAACATTCAGAAAACTAAGATCATGGCATCTGGTCCCATCACTTCATGCCAAATAGATGGGGAAACAGAGGAAACAGTGACAGACTTTATCTTGGGGGGCTCCAAAATCACTGCAGATGGTGACTGCAGCCATGAAATTGAAAGACATTTGCTCCTTGGAAGAAAAGTTATGACCAACCTAGACAGCATATTAAAAAGCAAAGACACTACTTTGCCAACAAAGGTACATCTAGTCAAAGCTATGGTTTTTCCAGTAGTCACATATGGATGTGAGAGTTGGACTATAAAGAAAGCTGAGTGCCAAAGAATTGATGTTTCTGAACTGTGGTGTTAGAGAAGACTCTTGAGAGTCCCTTGGACAGTAAGGAGATCCAACCAGTCCACCCTAAAGGAAATCAGTCCTCAATATTTATCGGAAGGACTAGTGCTGAAGCTGAAACTCCAATACTTTGGCCACCTGATGAGAAGAACTGACTCATTTGAAAAGACCCTGATGCTGGGAAAGATTGAAGGTGGGAGGAGAAGGGGCCAACAGAGGATGAGATGGTTAGATGGCCTCACTGACTCAATGGACATGAGTTTGAGTATACTCTGGGAGTTGGTGATGGACCGGGAGGCCTGGTGTGCTGCAGTCCATGGGGTCACAAAGAGTTCGACACGACTGAGCGACTGAATTGAGGATTAACAGATACACACGACTACATATAAAACAGGTAAACAAGGATCTACAGTATAGCACAGGGAACTACACTATCTTGTAATAACCTAGAAAGGAAAACAACCTGAAAAAGAATATGTATGTATATATAACTGAATCACTTTTCTATTCACTTGAAACACACTGTAAATTAACTATACTCAAATTTTATTTTAAAAAAAAAGCTAGAAAAATTTCCTCCCAGACTGACAAGTGCATTTTCCCTCCGAGACTTGTTTAGATGCACTGACAAACGGCATCACCATTGTGATGCAGCACTCAGACGTCTGCATCTGAAACAGAACAGGGCCCTGTGGTCCTTGCCCTGGCGTCCTCAGCCTGCCAAGTTTTCTGTGGAAAAACTTCAGCCAAAGAATAAGTTCAATCAGAGAAGTAAGGAAAAGCAGAAGCAAAGAAAAGCAAACAGGACAAAACAGTAACAGCTTAAGTCATTAAGCAAAATCAAAGGCCCTGTAGTTCCTTGTCATGGGTTAGTGATAATATTGCGAGCCATTCGGATGAGCTATCTTGGAGAGACTAAAACTCCCACCAGGTGGAAGAAGTTAACTCCATGATGACCAACCAGACACTAGCCATGACACAGCTGCTACAATTCTGAGACCTGGCCTTGAGAAAATGTGAACTGACTCTGAAACTGAAGATTAACTGTACTTAAAACAATCAAGATGACCCCAATCAGAGGACCGTCATGACGGATTTCAAGATGACTCTCAGAGCTGACTGTGCTGTTTCTCCATGTAGGTGCCTCCATCCACCTAATGGAGGGGGTGGTGGGGAAGGTCCTGTCTTCTTTCCACAAAACTTGCCTCTTTATTGGCTTTGAGCAGTGAGCAGGTGGACCCCGCTTTGGGTAATACATCTTTCCTCCACCTATAAAGGAAACCTCCACCGCTTCATGTCAATTTCATTACTATGATCCTGAAAGTATATTTAATGTCAGCATGATGCATAGAAATCCTGTTTTTCCACCATAACCTGTTATTTATTATTGATACTAAGGCCTTGGTAAAGGGAGCATACTCAGCAAAATGCCTAGGACTATCAGCATGTGAACTCGGATTTTCTATTATCAAAATCTGTTTGAAACAGACAGCCTTAAGACCTCCAAAAACTGCCACACAAGCATTCTTTAAAGCACCGGGGGAGGAGTTAAATTCTCTGCAACGCGAAGCAGAAAACGTAGATGCAAACAATTCAAACCCACCCTCAGGTCTTGAAAACAAATTGGTTGCTTAGGGAAGTGAATTTCCGGTCTCCCAAAGAACACGTGATTGAAACCCACCGACCCACAGCAAATCTTTCAAACCCACAGCTTTGAATAACCGCGGAACAGGGCACCCCGCACGGCCCCTCCACGACGAACGGCGCGCCCCCACCGGCCGAGCCGGTCCCTCCGCGCACCGCCGGCCCGCTTGGATTCAGGACGGCAAACTAACCAGCTCCTTAAGTCCCTCCCCACAAGAAGTCCCGCTCGGAGGCCGGGGGGCCTCAGGCCTCAAGCCAGAGCCGGAGCGGAGGCAGCTGCACTTACAAACCACCCGCCACTGCCGCCGCCGCTCCGCCCGCGGACCCAAAGGCTCCTGGAAAGTGTAGTTCCTTCGGCCCCTCTGCGCTTGCGCAAGCGCGCCGTCGGACAAACGCAAACTACAACTCCCAGAGAAGTTCGGTAGACACCCGTTAGCGGGCGCTCGCGGCCAGGCACCTTCCGCCCGGGCGTGGGCTCGGGGCCGGAGTTCAGTTCAGTTCAATTCAGTCGCTCAGTCGTCTCCGACTCTTTGGGATCCCATGAATCACAGCATGATGATTCTGTGGGGGCCGGAGTAGTGGGCGGTTAAGCAGCGGGGAGATGGTTGCTTCAGAACACTTCCGGGTCCGATCGACCCTCTCCCTTGGCCTTTGAAAGCTTCGCTGGCGTTCTCACGAGAATTGAGTCTCCTCGTCGCCGGAAACATGAGGCTGCGGCTGTTCTGATTGGTGGAGGAAGACTTTTTGCCAAGATTTCTTTGGTTTTTGTTGTCTTTGCCAGGCGGGACCGAGTAAAGGAAGGAAGGGCGGTCGGCCACACTATTTCATGGCAAAGACAACCTTGTGATGAATTCACTGCTTGTCTTTATTGCTTGTCTTTGCTGCCTAATGCGTAATTGGCCGTGTGCGCAGTGTTGAAACTATGTATTTTGAACACTGGCGTCCAAAGTTCGAAAACTTTTCTTAATTGCCATCGCAGAGTGCTGCGTAGAAGCGGACTCAACAATGCAAGGTAGCATTGTGTACACAACTTGGGTTTTGTGCCTGTTTATAAATATTTAAAGAAATCAAACGAAGTGCCATTTGTGACAACCGGTATAAGAAAACAAACTAGCGCCTACTGTTGGCCCTGCACGACAGGATAGGGCAATAATGGACAGACAGTTGTTGGGGCAAGGAATGATAACTATTCCAAAACCCAGAAAACAGAGAAAATGGTATACTTGGGCCCCTAAAGAACCATGTTGGCAGAGTTAGACTTCCGACTTCTTTTGCACTAAAAGTCTCCAGAGGCAGGGCAAGGCGGTAAAGTCACCTACTCCTGGTTCTCCTCAGCGTCTGGAGGAGATATGTTAATTTCTTCTTTCCTGCAGTCATTCAGGGGTGGGCCTAATAAGGATGTTTCTAGTCAGGGAGCTTGAAATCGGGGGAAATATATATTTGGTACGAGTTGTACAAAAAGAAAGGTACTTTAGCTAAACAAAGGTATTTTAGCTTAATACCAATTACCTGGAAGGCAGTGCTCCCACAGATGAGTCATTATGTACAATTTAAGCTGATAGGCAGAGGAACCAGCGATCAAATTGCCAACATCTGTTGGATCATAGAAAAATCAAGAGAGCTCCAGAAAAACATCTACTTCTGCTTTATTGACTACACCAAAGCCTTTGACTGTATGGATCACAGCAAACTGTGGAAAATTCTTCAAGAGATGGGAATACCAGACTTACCACCTTACTGCCTGCTGAGAAACTGCTATGCAGGTCAAGAAGCAATAGTTAGAACAGGACATGGAACAATGGACTGGTTCCAAGTTGGGAAGGGAGTACATCAAGGCTGTATGCAGAGTACATCATGCAAAATGCTGGGCTGGATGAAGCACAAGCTGGAATCAAGATTGCCGGTAGAAATACCAATAACCTCAGATGTGCAGATGCAGAGATCTGCAGATAATAACCTTATGGCAGAAAGCGAAGAGGAACTGAAGAACCTCTTGATGAAAGTGAAAGAGTGAAGAAACTGGTTTGAAACTCAACGTTCAAAAAACGAAGATCATGGTATCCAGCCCCATCACTTCATGGCAAATAGATGAGGAAACAATGGAAACAGTGACAGACTATTTTCTTGGGCTCCAAAATCACTGCAGATGGTGACTGCAGCCATGAAATTAAAAGACGCTTGCTCCTTGAAAGACAAACTGACCAACGTAGACAGCAAATTAAAAAGCAGAGATATTACTTTACCAACAAAGGAACATCTAGTCAGAGCTATGGTTTTTGCCAGTAGTCATGTATGGATGTGAGAGTTGGGCCATAAAGAAAGCTGAGCACCAAAGAATTGATGCTTTTGAACTGTGGTGGGAGAAGACTCTCGAGAGTCCCTTGGATTGCAAGGAGAGTCAACCAGTCCATCCTAAAGGAAGTCAGTCCTGAATATTCATTGGAAGGACTGATGCTGAAGCTGAAACTCCAGTACTTTGGCCAACTGATATGAAGAACTGACTCATTGGAAAAGACCCTGATGCTGAGAATGATAAAAGGTAGGAGGAGAAGGGTATGACAGAGGATGAGATGGTTGGATGGCTTCACTGACTTGATGGACATGAATTTGAGCAAGAGTTGGTTAGCAAGGAGTTGGTGATGGACAGGGAAGCCTGGCATGCTGCAGTCCTTGGGGTTGCTCAGAGTCAGACACAACTGAGCGACTGAACTTTCTGAAGCTGGTAGGCAACATCTTTTTAGTGATTAATTTGTATAGACTATGAAAAGGTTCTTTCCTATTACACTGCCACTGAGTTAAAGATAATTTTAAAAAAGCAGGGACTTCCCTGGTGATCCAATGGCTAAGACTCCATGCCATCTGTAGGGAGCCCAGATTGATCCCTGGTCAGGGAACTAGATCTCTCATGCCACAACTAAAAGAATCCACATACTGCAACCAAGACCTGGTGCAGCTAAATAAATAAATACATATATATTTGTTAAAAGATTACTTTAAAGACACTTCATAAAAATTGGGTTTCCCAAAAGTGTTTTGCTAGCTACTTCAAAAATAGTCCTTCTTTCTGAAATCATGGTTTTCTTTTTTTTTTTTTCTTTTTTAAATTATGGATGAAGAAGTCAAAGCCCAAGACTTCCAAAGTCACACAGCTAGATGCCACACAGGAACCAAATGCTCATCCTCATTTATTATAGTCCTTTGGCTTGAAAGCTTGCCCAAAAGTCTTATTTTTTTTTCAGGTGTGTATCTTTTTAAAATAGTCACAATATTTCCTACTTTTTTGCCTATATTTTATTCCTCTATTTTTATTCTAATTCAGTCTAAGTATCACGTTGGTTATTGGTTGAATAAATTAGTCTTTTACTACATTCAGGTCTAACTGACTTTTCAGTCAGTTCAGTTCAGTTCAGTCACTCAGTCGTGTCTGACTCCTTGCGACCTCATGAACTGCAGCACACCAGGCCTCCCTGTCCATCACCATCTCCCGGAGTTCACTCAAACTCATGTGCATCGAGTCGGTGATGCCATCCAGCCATCTCATCCTCTGTCGTCCCCTTCTCCTCCTGCCCCCAATCCCTCCCAGCATCAGAGTCTTTTCCAGTGAGTCAACTCTTCTCATGAGGTGGCCAAAGTACTGGAGTTTCAGCTTTAGCATCATTCCTTCAAAGAACACCCAGGACTGATCTCCTTTAGAATGGACTGGTTGGATCTCCTTGCATTCCAAGGGACTCTCAAGAGTCTTCTCCAACATCACAGTTCAAAAGCATCAATTCTTTGGTGCTCAGCTTTCTTCACAGTCCAACTCTCACATCCATACATGACTACTGGAAAAACCATAGCCTTGACTAGATGGACCTTTGTTGGCAAAGTAAATCAATGTTATATAAATGTTCACCTGTAGCCCAGGTGCCCACTAAGCTTAAAGGTTCTTAAAATCCATCACAAGGTGGAAGAGGGAGAGGGGAGGAACTGCCAGATACAATGAAAAATATTGCATCAATCTTGCTGTAGAGAAAAGTCAGACTAAGTGCTCCCACAAGGGATTTTAGCCACAAATTATCCATTCTGATACAATCTTTTATGTCATCACTGGAGGCAGGAGGGCACTGTAATATAATGGCTAATGGCCCATGCGTTGGAGTCAGGCAGCCTGGGATCAGAGGAGTTCTATTCTCAGAAACTGTTCTCATCTGCAAAATGGGGATGATAATAACACACTTGGCCCTCGCAACTGTGGTTCCACGTCTGCGGATTCAACTCAACAGAGATTGGAAAAAGCAGGGGAAAAAAATTACACGAATTTCCAAAGAGCAAAACTTGAATTTGTTGTGCACCCACAATTATTTACTACATGGACAGAAAAGCCTGGTGGGCTTCAGTCCATGAGGTCACAAAGAGTCAGACAACTGAGCAACTAAGAGTAGGCCTGAACACTATAATTATTTACATAGCATTTACATGTACTAGGTATTATAAGTAATATAGAGGTGATTTCAAGTATAGGGAGGATCTAAGTAGGTTACATGCAAACACTATACATTTTATATGAGGGACTTGAGCATTCAGGGATTCTGGTATCCATGGGTGTCTAGGAACCAGTCCCCCATGCAAACTGGGACACAACTGTGTCTGCTTCATAAAATTATCAACAATGTTAGATCAAAAGAATATGTCTAGGGAGTTCCCTAGTGGTCCAGTGGTTGGTTAAGAATTCGCCTTCTAATGTAGGGGATGTGGGCTCAATCCCTGTCAGGAAACTAAGATCTCACATACATAAGCCCTTAGGGCCTTAACTAGAGGGAAGCCTGTGTGCCAAGGAAGAGCCCTGCATGCCACAGCTATGACTTGACACAGCTGTACATAAGCCAATAAATAAATAAATCTTTAAAAAATAAAAATAAAAAAAAATAAAAAAAAAATAAAAACCACCATACTGAAGTATATGACTAGCATACAAAAAGCTATATATAATACATATAACTTGATGAGTCTAGAGAAGTCCTCACCCAAGAAGCCATCATCACATCTATACCATAAACAAATCCATCAAGGCACTTTCAATTTTATGACTTCCCAACTGTTGATGAACTCAGTTTGTCTGCCAAAGTCCAGCTCGATAGGTCATGTCAGATGGTTCTGCAAGATATAAAAATAATATGTAATTCTCAAGTCATTTGGTAAGAATACTATTTTAATTGGGCATGAAAAATCTTCGGAGAGTTGAGGAATTTTCTTTGCTAGCTATGATAGGAGTGACCACTCTGTCCAGAAAGGACAGAATTTCAGGTCTGGCTATGGGAGGCTTCCCATGGTGATGCTGTCCAGGCTAGAACAGGTGACCCCAGCAAGGGATAGGGGGACCTGAGAGATGCGAGTACCCAGCCTCTAAGCAAAGGCAAGAAAAGCCACAGCCCACTTTACCCGTGGGAAATAGAATTCTTCTCTAAGGTCCTAAGGCTCAGCTTTCCAGAATGTTACCTCATTAAGAAAATTTCTAACAAGTACGTTGGATGCAGAAAGACATCTTAAAAAAAAAAATCTTGTCATTTTAATATGGATAGAACTAGTGCTGGTGGGTTGGGCTTGCAGCAAAAGGTCATGGAAACCTGTGAGTCTAAACAATGAAGGGATTATCACATGCACTACATTCTAGAATGTCCGAGCAATAATGTGGAGTAGATAATAAAGAGAATTCTAGCCTGAATCTGCTGGGATCACAGCAGAGCAATACAATGATAGTTAATTAAGGCTTTACTGTAATTATAGTCTGATGGTTCTTGACACATTCTATGGGTTTTTATGCTTCAGATCAACTTGCAGCATTCTATGCGTTTTAAATGTTTTATTACACATTTTCACAGCAGCACATTTACCCTTCAGAAATAAGATTACTGATTCCAGGAAGGGGAGATCAAGATGGCAGAGTAGGAGGACACAAAGTTTGCCTACACTTACAAACACATCAAAAATACATCTACATGTGGAGCAATCCTCACTGAAGACAAATTGGAGACAGACAGCCTTGTAAAACCAAGCCTGTAAGAAAGATCCACACAGAATCAAGTAGGAAGGGAAGAGAAGAAATTGGCTCAGGACCTGCACCCTGGAAGGGGACACAGAAGAGGAGAGAGATGACACAGACCTGAAGACCTTTCCTGGGGAGGGGGCAGTTTTAGCCACTATTGGGCACCCTAGTCCTGGTATCTGACACTGGGAAGACATACCCCCTTAGGTGGCGTGAAAACCAGTGGAACTAATAGGAAGGCTGTAAGAACCCTAGACTCCACTCGTGAGGGACATGCACAAGCCTGCTTACTCCAGAAACAAGGGGAAGCAGACCGACGCTGCCTGGGTTCTGGCTGGTTTCCTGGGACCGCCCCAGCACACAGCCCAGCACATACCCACAGCTCCATGTTAGGTAAAGGTGCAGCACCTGAGGCGACTGCAAGTCTGTGAGGCACAGAACAGGCTGAGACCCCTAAACAGGGTAGGGGAGGCATTGGTGCACTTGCTGAGGAGCGCATCAGAGGCAGCGCAGCTCTGACTGGTGGTGCAGCCCATGCCAGCCACCTGCTCTAATCCCACCTGCTCCAGCCCTGCGCTCTTGAGAGCAAAAGGGTCCTGTGTGGGATCCTTGCAAGGGTGGGCAGACCACCCAAGTTAAGCCTCCTCGGATCAGTTCCTACCCTCACCCTATTTAAAGAACCAGGTCGCCCCAGCTCCTGGAGCAGGGGCACCTGATGTTTGTTTTCACGTCCTCTTACTGCAGCACAAGGCTGACCTCATCAATTTCTATCGATAAGGAGTCCAAGGGGACTTCCCTGGTCATACAGTGGATAGAAATCCACTCGCCAATGCAGGGGACACCGGTTCCCTCCCTGGTCTAGGAAGATCCCACATGCCTTGTAGCAACTAAGCTACAACCAGAGAAACCACCACAATGAGGAGAGGGTGCACCACAACAAAGAGTAGCCCCCCTCGCCGCAACTACAGAAAAACCCACGCAGTAACAAAGATCCAGTGCAGCCAAAGATAAAAATAATATAAACAAACATTTTAAAGAGAGTCCAAGGACCCCTGTCTATAACATTTATACATCTGCTTGTTTGTTGTAAACCTTTGACTATCTTCTAGGATCTGGTAAGGTAGTTTCTGACAAGTTTTGTCAAGTTTTAAAAGATGTTTCAAAAATAAATTTAAGAAACTGTTTTGGGACTTCTCTGGTAGTCCAGTGATTAAGACTCCGAGGTTCCACTACAGGGGGATAAGTGTTTGATCCCTGGTCAGGGAACTAAGCCCCCACATGTTGCCCTACACAGTCCCCCAAAATTGTTTTGGGGTAGGGATGGACCGTGTGCCATTTTTGCTGAAGTCAGCTAAATTGATTCTCACACAATCTTGTAAGGTAGGGGGACCCAACCTCTGGGATCTAATGCCAGGATCTGAGGTGGAGATGATGTAATGATAATAGAAATAAAGTGAACAATAAATGTAATGCGCTTGAATCATCCCACCCTTTCCGCAGAAAAACTATCTTCCCTGGTGCCAAAAATGTTGGGGATCGCTGCTGTAAGGTAGCTTCTCCATAATCCCCTGGGAATTAAGTAGTAAAGTCAGGATTCAAATCCATATTCTTTCTACATCTTTTTTATGACCATTTTATTCACTATTTTCAGAATTTTATTATTTCCCATTAGGCCTGTCTAGCCAAAGCTATGGTTTTTCCAGTAGTCATGTATGGATGTGAGAGTTGGGCTATAAAGAAAGCTGAGTGGCGAAGAATTGATGCTTTTGAACTGCGGTGTTGGAGAAGACTCTTGGGAATCCTCTGGACTGCAAGGAGATCCAACCAGTCCATCCTAAAGGGAATTAGTTCTGAATATTCACTGGAAGGACTGATACTGAAGATGAAACTTCAATACTTTGGCCACCTGATGTGGAGATCTGATTCATTGGAAAAGACCGTGATTCTGGCAAAGATTGAAGGCAGGAGAAGTGGACGACAGAGGATAGGATGGTTGGATGGCACCACCGACGCCAAGGACATGAGTTTGGGTAAACTCCGAGAGTTGGTGATGGACAGGGAAGCCTGACGTGCTACAGTCCATGGGGTCGCAGAGTCGGACACGACTGAGTGACTGAACTGATCGCCCCTCTACTCAGTGAGTGGCCAGCACCTCCTCTCTGGAATGGCAGATTGCTGTTGTCCTTGTTTAGTCCTTAAGTCCTGTCTGACTCTGTGCGACACCCCCGCTCCCCCCGTCCCCCCCGCCCCCCACCCCTTCCCCTTGGATTGCAGCCCTCCAGGCTCCTCTGTCCATGGGATTCTCCAGGCAAGAATAACTGGAGTGGGTTGCCATGCCCTCCTCCTCCAGGGGTTCTTCCCGACCCAGGGATCGAACCCGGGTCTCCACAATTGGTAGTCCGATTCTTTACCGGCTGAGCTACCAAGGAAAACACATATTTCTAATTACTCAGTAACACTACCAAGAACTACAAACTCTGAGAATCCTGCACTAAAATTAGCCTCATGTTTCCCCAATCTCAAATCCTCTCGAAATTGTTCTTTTCCCGCTCCGGAAAACTGCCCTCCTTCCTTAGGCAGTACCACCACCGCTTTCCCCAAACGACGAAGTTTGGAGACCTCCTCACAGCCCAAATCCCGCCTGAAAGATGAACCCGAGTCCTGACTCTGGAAGACCGCGCGCAGTCCCGACGCCGTCCGCGGCGATATCCGGGTCTTGCCGTGCGCGCCGCGGCCAGTCCAGGGCGGCGCCGGAACCCCAGAACCCGCAGCGGGGGCGCGCCCGGAACCCGGAAGGGCCCGGACCCGGGAAGTCCCAAGTCCTGAAGGCCTGGGAGTCGGAAGCTGAGGACTCGCGGGCGCCAGCGCCCGAGTGGGCCGGGGCCTCAGGCAGGTAGGTGGGCGCCGCTGCGGCCGACCGGTCGGGCCGGGCAGTCAGCTGAAGGTGCGGGGGTGAGGCCAGGAGGGGACCGCGCCGACCGTCCGGGGAGGGCCGGTCCCCTCGCCGCGGCGGCCGCCGCCGCCGGCCAAAAAACGCCCCCGCTGCCGGGTGCCTCGGCGTGTCCCCAGCTCGCAAAAGTGAGCCGATGGAGATAGAACTTAGTTTTTTCTTGGGTGGGGTTTTTTTTTTTTTTTTTGATAGTTTTTTCTTGTTTCCAATGTGCTAAACAGGCTTTCTCCTGAAAGTTAGGTTCCAGAGAAAGAACCTTGCCTAATACTGCATTTTGGTGACTAATCAGGGAATGTAGCCCGACCTGGCGAGTGACAGGGAGCCCCGGACGGAAACACGGAAGGTACCTGTGAGTCCAAAGTGGAAAGCCCGGAAATGAGTAGCTGACGCCTCGGGAAAGCGCACGGACGTGGGTGCAAAGTCTCAGCTCCTTAGAACAGGCGGCTGTGTGTCCTTTGCCATTGCAGGGGTTTTAACAGTCCCTTTAGAGATGTGCGGAATTAATGACATTTGAGCCCAGAAATGCAGGTAGTGTCAGAAAGGTTTTGGGTTTTTTTGTTTTTGTTTTTTTTAATACTCCTAGGCTTAAATTCCGGCTTCCCTGGTGCCTCAGATTGGAAAGAATCTGCCTGCAATGCAGGAGACCCAGGTTCAATCCTTGAGACCCAGGTTCAATCCTTGGGTCAGGAAGATTCCCCTGGAGGAGGGCATGGCAACCCACTCCAGTATTCCTGCCTGGAGAATCCCCGCGGACAGAGGAGCCAGGCGGGCTACAGTCCATGAGGTCACAAAAAGTATGACAGGACTGAACGACTAAGCACAGCAAACAGCAGGCTTTAATTCATGCTTGGAAGAGTTTATAGTTAGCAAGCGTTTGTTGAATGCCTGCTGCTGCTAAGTCGCTTCAGTCATGTCCTACTCTGTGCGACCCCATAGACAGCAGCCCACCAGGCTCCCCCATCCCTGGGATTCTCCAGGCAAGAACACTGGAGTGGGTTGCCATTTCCTTCTCCAATGCATGAAAGTGAAAAGTGAAAGTGAAGACGTTTAGTCGTGTCCGACTCTTAGCGACCCCATGGACTGCAGCCTACCAGGCTCTTCCATCCATGGGATTTTCCAGGCAAGAGTACTGGAGTGAGTTGCCATTGCCTTCTCCTGTTGAATGCCTACTGTGTGCCAAAAGATGTCTAGATTCCAAGGATATAAAGATGACCAAGGACCAGCTGTTCACATAGGCTTGCCATCCTGGAGACACTGATAATGTTAACAGTGCAGGCCTTCCCATGATTACAGAGAGATGTGTGATTAAAGCCACTGCTGTGGGCTCTTGAAGTGAAGGGAAGTGTTAGTCCCTCAGTCCTGTCCAACTCTTTGTGATACCATGCTCCTCTGTCCATGAAATTCTCCAGGCAAGAATACTGGAGACTGTTGCTGTTCCCTTCTTCAGGGGATCTTCCCTACCCAGGGCTTGAACCCAGTTCTCCTGCATTGCAGGCAGATTGTTTACTATCAGAGCCATCAGGGAAGCCAGGGGAGGAAATGCCAGCTGTAAAGATGCCAGATTGGGTGGCAGTGAGCCTCTTGCTCCCAGATGCATCCATGGTTTCTAGATAGAGATGGGATTTGTGAGGGGAGTGCTGGAGTTTCTTCAGACCTGAGGCTGAACTGGGCCTGATGGGTGGAAGACACCCAGAGCTCACATACAACAGAGCAGTCTCCAATGAAGATGTGAGATTGAGTTCATGTAGAGAAAGTTTAAGAAGAAGATCTTGACGGGTGGTGTATGTCTGTCAGGAAACTGCTCACAGGAGAAGAGGCAGGTGTTTGAGGGAGACTCCAGACAGAACCTGCAGGAAGACAGGAGTCAAGGCCAGACTTGAAGTTTCACAAAACTTGGTGTTAGTCTCTCTCCTGCCCATGCAGCCTCTGCTGGACCAGAGGAGGCTCACTGCCACCCAATCTGGCATCTTTACAGCTGGCATTTCCTCCCCTGGCTTCCCTGGTCGCTCTGACAGTAAACAATCTGCCTGCAATGCAGGAGACCCAGGTTCAAACCCTGGGTAGGGAAGATCCCCTGAAAAAGGAAACGGCAACAGTCTCCAGTATTCTTGCCTGGAGAACTCCATGGACAGATTTATTAATATGTTTAAAATCTTTATATTCTGGTTTCACAGTGTGAATGTACTTAATGCTACTGAGCTGTATGCTTAAAAATGATTATTGTTGTTCAGTCATTCAGTTGGACACGACTCTTTGCAGCCCCATGAACTGCTTCCCTGTCCTTCTCCATCTCCCAGAGTTTGCTCAAACTCATATTCATTGAGTCGGTGATGGCACCCAACGATCTCATCCTCTGTTGTTCCTTTCTCCTCCTGTCTTCAGTCTTCCCCAGCATTAAGGGTCTTTTCCAATGAGTCTGCTCTTTGCATCATCAGGTGGCCAAAGTATTGGAGCATCAGCTTCAGCACCAGTCCTTCCAATGAATATTCAGGGTTGATTTCCTTTAAAAATGATTAAAATGGTAAATTTTTTGTTATGTATACTTTGTTGTGCTAGTTATATCCAACTTTTTTGCAACCCCATGGACTGTAGCCCGCCAGCCTTCTCTGTCTGTGGAATTTTCCAGGCAAGAATACTGGAGTGGATTGCCATTTCCTTCTCCAGGGGATCTTCCTGACCCAGGAATCAAACCTGCATCTCCTGCATTGCAGGTGGATTCTTTACTGCTGAGCCACCAGGAAAGCCCATGTATACTTTACCACACAGGAAAAAAAATGTATAATGAACAATTTTAGATAACCAAATACCTGATGACAGGGTAGGAGTTAAATAACAGAAAACTTATGCACCACTACAAATTCTTTCAAAGAACATTTAGTGCCATAGGAAAATTCTCATGAAAAGTTAGAGAAACTATCCATAAACTTAAGTAAACAATATGAATAAATAACATTTTATAAGAATACTGTACAAAATAGTAATGATATGGGGAAAATAATACCAAAAAGAAATATCGCAGTGTCAACAGTTGGGGTTGTTTCTGGATGGAGGGATCACAGGTGCTTTTTCTGTAATACATGTGTATTACATACACGTGTGCAGAGTTGGTGGTATAGTGGTGAGTGTAGCTGCCTTCCAAGCAGTTAACCCAGGTTCAATTCCTGGCCAACACAGTGTTCTCAGTGTTGGAGACTGAGAGCAAGGTGGATGAACCTGAATAGCATAGTCTCATATCTTTCACAGTGTCTATCAGCATTCTTGTCTGTGCACAGTGCTAATTATGAATCCATCTGCATGTGAAAGATAGTCAACACCTGTGAAGTTATGGAGTTAGTAAACATTAATGCCACTGAAAGGCAGAGTTAAATCCAGGCACTTCTGTTTAACCAGATCTTAGACCATGTAAGAAACAAGAAATGTGAAGCCCTAGTTTGTTGATTGTTGGGCAGACACCACTAGGTCCTGGGTGTGATACACCAGTGTGAGTGGCGGCAGTGGGAGGGTCCTGGGGAAAGGAACAGTTGTGTGGAGGCCCTTAGGGTTTGCCAACCTGAAGAAAAGCCACCTTGGCCAGGATGAGGCTGCGGGGAGGCCATATCTTGAACTCTGACAGGAAAATTGAATTTCATTTAAAGCATAATTTTCAAAATAAGAAAATGGTTGTTCATGCTTCAGTGTTGCGAAGGAATGAGAGGCGCAGGGGAGCGGAGGTTGGCAGGGGAGCGGAGGTTGGCAGGGGAGGGAAACAGGTTCCTCTGCTGGGGGTGGGGGGAGGTTGAGGGGGTGGGGGGTGCTATAGGGGTGGGAGGGAGCCTGGCTCCAGGGCTGGGGGGAACAGGAACAGTTGCCTATGGCAGGTGTCCATGGCAAGTGGGGCCTTGACCTAGGACCGCACCCTGGTGGGGGCTAGCCAGGAGGAGATTGGACATGTCAGGGGCCCACGCTGAGACACAATAGACCTTCTGTGTTAAACTGGGGGTCGTTGGCACACAGGTGCATTCTGGGTCTCCCGTGGGCACTACAGCCCAGCAGAGGGCCTAGAGTGGGACTCCAGCCAGGGAAACCCAGTGATCAAGGGCAGGTGCAGTGGAGGAGGCCATCCTGAGAGGTCACCTGCTCACTGACCATCTTCAACCCAGTGGGACTTGTAGACTTCTGAAAAGTACCAGCTCACTGTGGACAAGCTCTCAGAGAGACTCCAAGTTCAAAGCCTGGCAAATAGCTACTGTCTATTAAACCCAGTATCTCACCATTCATTAGTTTATTATTAAATACACATAAAAGTTCTTTCAGTTAAAAATATGTTTATTTTTCTTAGAAGTAATTCTTTTTTTCTATGTTATATCTAAAAATAACAGTATTTTTATTACTAATGGTTCACACTTTTTTCCCCACAGTGGTTTTACAGAAACTTGTGTAACTAATGAGTCTCTTTAAGTTTAGAGAAGAATTATATGTAAAAATTCATGGCTTCACTGTCACATAATCGTAGTTTTTAATTTAGAAATAAATGCTTCTATGGTCTTAAAATGGGCTTCCCTCATAGCTCAGTTGGTAAAGAATCCACCTGCAGTACAAGAGACCCCGGTTCAATTCCTGGGTCGGGAATATCCACTGGAGAAGGGATAGGCTACCCACTCGAGTATTTTGAGGTTTCCCTTGTGGCTCAGCTGGTAAAGAATCCGCTTGCAATGCGGGACACCTGGGTTCGATTCCTGGGTTGGGAAGATCCCCTGGAGAAGGGAAAGACTACCCACTCCAGTATTCTGGCCTGGAGAATTCCATGGATTATACAATCCATGGGGTCGCAAAGAGTTGGACACGACTGGGCGACTTTCACTTTCATAGTCTTAAAACACACCCATTTATAACTGAAATATGCTACATTTTCATTAAGATGAGTATCATGAGTCTATGCAAAAGGATCTTGGGGTGTTACTAGCCACAAAAATTAGAAACCAACATACAATTTACAAATTTGAATAATCAGATTTTGTGATTATAACATGATTGCAATATCTTTTTTAAAAAAATAACGTCCAACTGCCCCACGGTTTTCCTGTAAAACAATTCTAAATTCACTGTCGACTGTATTCACTGGAAAGAGAATCCTTAAGAACTCTGACTTGAAACTTTTTTTCCTACAGGATGACTGTGGGACTCTTCACAAACTGTACCTTCTGTTTGAAAGTCAAGCACTTAACTCGTCAACAGAAGAGAAAACTACAAACTGATATTAAGGAAAATGGTGGAAAATTTTCCTTTTTATTAAATGCTCAGGTATTTTCAATTTTATGACAACTGTATGATAAACATTGTGCATTACCTGAGGGCAAGTCATGGTTAGAAGGGCAAGCAGAGAAAATCGGCAGCAGGAGAAAGCCAGAAAAGGCAAGAGAAAGTGTGCAGTTGTTTCCAGTTTTCACTGTTGTGGACAGTGGTGTGCTGGATGTTTTCCTGTCCCATCCTCATACGTTTCTTTAGTTATTTCCTTAAGAGTAAAATGAGCAGTTCAAAGGTGCTCATTATTTATTTTAATTTGTTTATAATTTTATCAATTTATTTTTCAATAAATATGAAGTATCTACACATTGTAGAATATCTAAAAACTAAAATAATAATAAGTTAACTTATTTCCCACCATGGTTCCCGACTCTGGAGCTGCTCTCTGCATAGACAGCACACACGAGGACACATGAGTGCACATGAGCACACAGCTCTGTTTCAGCCCAGACGCAGAAAACACACATTCTGCACTTACTTTTCCACTTCACAATTTTGAGAGATCATTCCTCACTGTCATGTATCAAACTACTTCCTTTGTTATAGTACCTGGTGTGCATATTTCAGATGTTTATATATATTGAAAAATAATGTCCAAAAAGATTGAAAAGTTTCTAAAATTAGAGACCATGTTGGCATTCTCTACCCAGAAGATGGACTGAGAATAGGCAGGAATTATTTATCCATCCACAGAGATGGTGAGATAGGTTAAGTTATGTGATTCTGCCTAACTGGTGGCAAATTGGGACATTTCATTTCTGACATTCACAGGCAAAGTATTAAATACCAGAGAAGCACCCAGTACCTCCTGGCTGGAACAGAACGTGTCTCGTAGAACAAGCAGGCTCCCTGTGGGCTGTGGTCCAGGAAGGGGCAGGTGAAGTCGGCGCCCCCAGTGACCCAGAGGGAAGCGCAGCCTAGGGGCAGGCCCTGCATTTCAGGCCTGGGGTCTAACAACTGGACTTCAAGTTTTACTTTTTATGATGAGGTGGTTAGTTGGTTAATCAATTATGGTACACCCATATCCATACTCTGTTGAGTTTTTAAAACTTTTATGTAACTAGAGATTGTCATTCATAAGAGTTTTATAAATCTGAGAAATATTAGTACCAATGGGGTGAAAAACAGGTACAAATAATTTATTAAATTTTTGTTTTTACTAATGCATAATTACTTGTTTTTTCTCAGTGCACACATGTAATCTTAGACAATGCTGATGTTCTGAGCCAGTATCAGCTGAAGTCTATTCAGAAGAACCATATTCTTATTGCAAACCCAGATTTTGTATGGGAATCTATCAAAGAAAGGAGACTGCTGGATACAAAGATTTATGGTCCCAGTGAGTCACTGGACATCACATCAGCTTCCAAGGAAGAATGGAGCAGCTCTAGTAAGTATTTCATGTCAACTGCCTAATGTATTGGGCTTCCTTGGGGCTTCCCAGCTGTTGATAGTGGTAAAGAACCCACCTGGCAATGCAAGAGATGTGGGTTTGATCCCTGGGTCAGGAAGAGCCCCTGGAGAAGGAAATGGCAACCCATTCCAGTATTCTTGCCTGGAAAATCCTATGGACAGAGAAGCCTGGTGGGCCGTAGTCCACTGGGTCACAAAGAGTCATACACAACTTAGCGACTGAGCACACACACTTAATGTATTAGAGTTCCTACAGTAAACATTTTGCTTTATCAAAGATATTATTGACAAAAGATTATCCAAATACCATGAAACTAAGCAGGCTTCTTGTCATCCCAGAAAAGGGTCAGCAAACTAGTGAAGGGCAAAAGACTACTTTAGCAATAGAAATAGATTTCTCAATATTCCGTCTGGTACACTCAGATTCAAAATGACTACAAAAACACTGGTAATTTCAGAAAGCTTGATGTGTAAAATCTGTTCAAAATTTTATTGTCATACAAAGGCTACATTAGGTTAAATACAACAAATACTATGAGGCAATTTTACATTTATTAAACTATTGTTCAAAGCATAAATTTACACATTGTATATACACTGAACACATCTGCTGAAGTCAGCATTGGTCTTCCATTGACATTTGATACATCTTAGTGAAAGATGTTGACTTTACAAGACTTTTTAATGTGAATCCTTAATATGAAAATTTGTACTACTTGTATGTAAATTGTTTAATGGAGAATCCAGTGAGTAGGCTTCCATCACCACCATATCCTCCATTTTGTTGCATATTTAATTTTAAATGCATATAAGGTAGGGCAAAGTGTCAAGTTTAAATCTGAACACATTACCTAAATCTCCCAGTTACCCACAGTGAATTATAGATGAAAGCTGGTTTGATCTGGTCCCAAACACCTAATACTAATGGTTTTTGTTTGCAAGAGAATTAACAGAATAAAATTGTTCACATTGTTCCACACTGGAATGTAGACTAGACAAACTTCACCTGCTACTTCAGATCTTTCTAAAGAAAGTGCTGATGCCTGTTGAAGTGGAGAAGCTGTCTTGGAGGCTTGGCTGAGTGGGTGAAGGCACAGAGAAGAGCTTTCATCATTGTGTCCAAAGTGATTGCAGCATCCTCCCCTCTTGCCAGTCACTGAATGACATCCTGTGATAAACGGCTGGCTCTGAAAAAGCGTTCAAAGCAGATGATTTGTGGAAAGAATCTGCTTCCATGCTATCAGAGAAAAGCCAGCCTCCCATATTCAAGAAGAGAGTTTTCCACAGTTTGATCAAGCTCATCACAGGATGGACTTCATGGGCTGCTTATAAACTTCATTCTTGTATTTCTTGTGAATCTTCGGGATGGTATTTAAGTCCTTAGACAGTTTACTTGCAAAAGAACCATAAACCCCATCATTCGGATAATACACAAAGTCTGGCTCATCACTTCTGGTATTTTATATTCCAAAGAAAAATGTATCACTTTCAATAGCTTTCTTTTCAATGATGTTAATAGCAAATGTAAAGGCAGAAGACACCTAGTATCTTCTAGGTCCTGAAGTTGTCTTAACGCTAGATCCTCCTGGAAATTGGAACATCCAGCACTGGGCTGGCAACATACGAACCTCTTTCAGCTGAACCTCTTTTTAGTTCCTGTGACCGTCCCCCCTCCCCCTGTCCACAGTGTATAGTGTGTTCATTGTGAGGCTGAGTTCTGCAGCCACGTCACACACTGGGCATCTGATAGAGCATGGGTGTTTACTTGAGAGTCTTTGCAGGCCCTTGAAACATGAAATTTGACCTCAGTAATTTAGACACCACGTTCCTTAGCATGTTCAAAAAAAACACCTATTGTTCTTCAGGGTAGTGCCGCCCTCAGTGTTACCTTCTGCTGCAGTAGGTAGTGAGACCTCAGAGAAGGGGGGATGCGGCAGGGCTGATCCACGCCCACAGCAGCACACGTCAGGCCTGCAGACTGGAGCTGCGTGGACGGTGCCAGTCTCCCCAGACCCAGGACAGGAGAACCAAGTGAGCCTCACAAAGTACAGTCTAGATTACAAGTCTTTTATGTCTCCTGCATTGGCAAGCAGGTTCTTCACCACTAGTGCCACCTGGGAAGCCCATAGCTAATTTAAAGTGAAAGTGAAAGTCACTCAGTCATATCTGACTCTGCAACCCCATGGACTGTATAGTCCATGGAATTCTCTAGGCCAGAATACTGGAGTGGGTAGCCGTTCCCTTCTCCAGGGGATCTTCCCAAGCTAGGGATCAAACCCAGGTCTCCCGCATTGCAGTCGGATTCTTTACCAGCTGAGCCATAAGGGAAGCCTGTAGCTAATTTAAGGACACCTAAGAAAACATAACAGCATGGCAAGATTTATTGTTAACTAACTGTAATATATATTTGAGTATTAAACATGCTTTGTTTGTTTTAATTCTAGAAATGGAAATGAATGATTCTTCATTCCCGGACAGTTCCACAGAAAGGGAGAACACTGTTGAACTCACTAAGTAATCTACTTCTGCTCTTTAAGACTTGACATAGTTTGTGAAATGTTTTGTAAACCTCAGTGTTAAAATGCTATTAGTACATCAGTGTTTTTATAGTATTTTAATTTATCTTGCTTATCTAACTATTAAGTTTTTAGTTATTCACTTACCATAGTGATAATTATTTTTATCTTATCAGTATTATATGAGACTAGATGTAATTGTTAGATTGATTTTAAAAAAGAAAAACCACTGGAGATGAGATTTGGGCAGTCTGCTCTTTCTGTTACCTTTCTGAACAGCGTTCAGAGTAAAGACCATTCATTAGTCTCTACCTGATACTTTAAAAGACCCTGATACTGGGAAAGATTGAAGGCAGGAGGAGAAAGGGACAACAGAGGATGAGATGTTTGGATGGCATCACCAACTCAATGGACATGAGTTTGAGCAGGCTCTAGGATTTGGTGATCGAAAGGGAAGCCTGCCGTGCTGCAGTCTGTGGGGTCACAAAGAGTCAAACATGACTGAGCAGCTGAACTGAACTGATATTTTAAATAAATAAATAGAGATAGAAATAACACAACCTTCCCCAAATGACGTATATGAGTCTAAAGTTCTATATGGCCTCTTAAAGTGTACATACCCTCAGCTGCAGTGTCATTTAAACATCACAATTGATCCCACTTTATTGTTAATCTTCATGTTACAAGACAGAACAAATATCAAAAATACAGATTATGAGGAATCTGATACCCTTAATTAATTAGTTACTTTGTTAATTAGCTAATTTATTTTAAAGAGGACTTGAGTGTAGTCTGGAGAGGTATGGGTCCCTCTGGAGTGACCGGCTTCCAAGGGCCAGAGCCCAGGGTGAACACAGGTTCCCCCGCCCCCATCTCTGTGACACATGTCACCCCCCCTCTGCTGCAGACTCACAGCACTCAGAGCTCTAGAATTGTGTACAGAAGGGATCAATCCATTCTTTCCACAGGACCTTGTTGCCATCTTTACACAGGACCTTGTTGTCATCTTTAGAATATCTAAGGAGGTGTTAAGAACTTATAATATATTTTGGATGGCATTAGGAGAGCTATAAGAATAATTTTATGAAAAGTCTGTTTAATCTAAAGCTTCATTTTAATGTTAAAATTGTATTATACAAATTTCAGGTTTTATGCAGAGGATGTTGAAATTCCTCATTTTCATCAAGATTTTGAAGTTGCAAAATATAACATCTTGGAAAAAGTAAGAGTCTAATTTTTAGTTGAGGGAGCAAAGCTGTTTGAAGTCTTCTGATTATTTTTCCTGTTTGATAATTTTCCCATTTTTGAAAAATTATGCATTTCCTGAATAAATACTCCTTAATATATGAGTTGATTTTTAATAGTAAAAAAACTTCACATTTAAAATGTTTGATTTTAGTGTTTTTATTATAAAAGAAATGCATGCTTATAATAAAATATAATAAAAATATAAATAGCACAAAAACTTAATATGACATTAAAAAGTGAAGATACTCCTCTCTGTTAACAGTTTCTTGTATTTTAAAAGAGTAGATTTCACACCAAGTATTTACACTATGTTGAATTTCCATTATTTTTCATTAAAAAGAAAAACAAAAATCTTTTCCTCTGACATCATATAAATGCAAAATAACAGTAGCATTTAAAATGATGCTCCATTTGTATTTTTAAGATATTTTAATAAAATGTAACTTGAAAATAACATTTCCTCTGTGATTAAGAAAATGTGAAAAGTGGAATGGTTTAAACATATACACGTATATTTATAACAAAAATTCCAGAAGTAAACATAGAAAAGTAATAATGATTACATATCTGCAGTAGGACTCCAGATGATTTTTATTTTCTATTTACTTTCTAAATTATATCTGCAAATGATATAATTTGTATCAGGTTTATAATCAACGTTTTTAAATGGCATGTGTAGTTTGTTATTTAGTGAATACAGATTATGAAAGAGCAACGTGTTTTCCAGGTTGTGACAGAGGGAGGTAAGGAGACCGCTGTGGTGGAGCTGCATTGCCTCCAGGGCCCTGGGGACCGTGGCTTTCTGATATGCACACACTTCCTCCTGGCCACCGGCACCCAGGTAAGGGCTTCGTGGTGACACCTACATTTTTATTGTCCACCTTGTTGACAGCGAATTTTGTAAAAACTGGTCAGTTGAACCAGCCAATCTGTTAGTGTCTCTCTTTTTAGCTAGTACCATTTTGAAAAATGGAGAGGTGCTCTTTTGGGATATGGAGGTGAGGAGTGCAGGCTGGGAGCCAGGAGAACATTCCCTGGGGTGCAGGTTCCTGCTCCTGCTCTGAGTTACTTACAGAAGTGTTCTTGATGTTTGTACCTTGGCACTGGATCCCTTCACTCACTTCATTAAATACCTACTCTGTACCAGGGAGTCGCCTAGAGGCTACTCCTAGTGTGAGTTAAAAAGACAACACACCCACCCTTGGAAATTGGGAGGGACAGCAAATCATGGTCCCGCCCCCGCCGTGACTCAGCTGCTACTGAAATGTGTGTGAAGTGCCTGGGCTCAGGGACAGCAAGTGGGGCTGCCCATGCCCGTGACCTTCTCGAGGTCAATGTCAGGTCAAGGGCAGGGTTCTGACCTAAGACAGGTAGGGAAAAAAACAACCCAGAGCCTACACCTGAAGTTCCAAGTAAAACCTGCAGTCCTGTCAGAGTCTTCTGTGAGACGCTAACTGACCGGAGGCTCACAGGCTCCCCTTCGAGTGACCACACAGTGGTTCTCTCGGGCTCAGGACGTGCCCGCTTCACCCATTCCCCACAGTGGGGGTCAGCTGTCGTCTAGGAAGGAGACATCTCAGATCCCAGACTGCTGGTGATGCCCCCGGGTTCCTGATGCCCGGCAGGGAAACAGTTACACAGTCTTGGGCCCAGGGCTCAGGCTGGCCATCTGTCGGTGTACACTGCTGACCTCCAGTCCTGGTATGGGACTCCATTACCCAAGTAGTTCTGCCAAATATTACAGCTGGTATCCCACACCTGTCAAGATTCCATGAGGACATAAAAGATTAACCCAAGGTCAAGTGTGTCCAAGAAGGAGAAAGACCTTGTTAACCTTCTACCCAAAAATGTAGACCGTGTTTTGTGGAGAATTTAGGTATGTGGGTAAAAAGTAAGTAAAAATCAAGTTGAAAACCATGTAGAATGTATCAGAGCTACTTCTGCTTTCCCAGCCTCCCTCCCCCAGCCTGGCCCTTCTGCTCCTGGGTGAGTCTGTTCCCTCAACGGGCATAACCTTCCCTGATGAGACAGCCAGAGCTTCTCTGGCCCTTGTCCTTTGTTAATCCATTGTGGCAGAAATCTTCCAAAATTAGGTTAAATTTTACCTTAAAAAATTTTTTTTTTGTAAAAATTGATTTATTGAATCTTGGCCCTTGTTCATTTTTGTTTTTAATTTGCTCTGCTTGAATGGAGTGACATGGACGTGGTATGTGTCCTGTGGCCAGTGGGGCAGGGTTATTGGCCCCATGTGATCCAGCCCTGATGCACAGCCTGCAGGGTCTCCACAGCCCCACTGGGCAAGCCCTCCATGTTCACTGAGATTGGGACGGGGCAGCATTTGGGGAGGACAGACACCCCATCAGGACAGCAGGAGTGACCATGGTGTTTGCCTCTGCCTTTGTCTGCGTGACCTGCCAGCACCTCTCCCTTTCTCCTTGGCTAGGCCAGTCCTTTCGTTTAGGCTGTGCCTGTCTCTAACGATGCCTCATCTCTGAGGTATTTTTCTTTCCTCGCCTTGCCCGGTTTTTCTCATTTCTGGAAGGCTAGAAGAAGCAAGACTTCAAAGCAGGGTAGGATGGTGTGTAAGGTCAGATTCTGGGCTCTGAATACATGTCCTGAGGCTCTTTCTTGAGTCCAGTGCTTCTTTCCCACCTGCCTTGCCTCTCAAACTTTCCCCCCAACTTGCAGGTTTTAGGCTGTTTTGTCAAGAATTGAAAATGTTAAGTAATTCCTTGAAATACTAGTTTCTCAGCTCCGTTACAGCAGGAAACTGGCAGCAGCGCCGTATCTGTGACCCTGTTCCCCCACCCCCACCGCAGCACCCGGCAGGTGTTCAGGAAAGGTCGATGTGCTAATAGGCTTCCATGAGCTCATGTCCTGACACTGTGCTACGCGCTGTAACTTACAGACCAGGAAGCAGTCCTCTGTGAAGAAAACCTCTGCAGACGCAAGTGAATACTATGAGAATTATATTGAGGAACTGAAGAAACAAGGCTTTCTACTGAGAGAACATTTTATACCTGAAGCAACCCAGTTAGCATCTGAAAAACTGCAAGCAGTAAGCTTGATTTCTACATATTCTTCTGTATTACTGATTAAATAAACAGAAATATTTTCTTCATGACAAATGAAAAGCTGGCAAGAGACGAGAATAGGAGTTAAAAGAAGGGAAGAGGGGCCCACAGAGAGGCTCAAAGTCGAGTGGGGAGTGAGTCCCAGGATGAGTCACAGACCTTCCAGCTTCCCAGAGATTTCACTGGGAGCCAGGCCAGGAGCCAGGCCGGGTCCTCAAACCCTTAATGCCACTTGATCTTTAATGCCACAGCAGGCCTAAAGAATTGCAGGGTGCAGAAAAAGGCAGGAGGGACAACAGCATGGGGGTGAAAGAGAAGAGGGTTGAGAGAGGAGGACAAGGAGCAGGGACAAGTTGGGAGGGGCCCAGGGTTAACGGTCACCCTCTCCTGGGATGACATGGGCTGTTTCCTCTCACACCTCTGTTCATCTCAGATTTAAAAGGGCACACTCATGAACTCTTTGTGGGTGTTTCTCTGTGGTTGCAGTTGCTTTTGGAGGAGGTAATAAACTCAAATGCCCTGAGCCCCGAGGTGAGCAGCTTGGTGGAGATGCTTTGGACAGAAGCCCTCGGCCGCCTGGAGGACACGCTGCTGATACCCGTGGGCATGATAGGCCTGAATGACGTGAGTGCCGTTTCCTGGAAGCAGGTTCTGCCAGGCAAGCCTGCCTTCTGCTTGTGGCTTAGAGGCCTGTACCTCGTCTGAACCAGACTCCCGCTGTGCTGCTCCTCTTCCTTCTCGCACTGGAGAGAGGGGTGTGAGGGGCGCTGCTGGGAAATGGGCTTCCGAGGAAGAGTCCCATCTGCAGCATCAGCCTTGGGAGCAGCACAGGGCAGGCCTGGGACATGGGCACTATGGGTCCTCAGGGAGAGGTACAGACCACTCACTTCAGAGTGACCGTCTTGAGCCTTCGACCAGGTGGGGGAGGGCAGGTGCACCTGCAGCCTTCAGGAGGCTCTTCTTGACTGTGTACAATTGAAGGAGCAGGTGAAGAAGGCGTTCCCAGGGGTAGAGCGTGTGTGGCTGCTCTAGCACATTGAAATAACTCATGGAGAAAGTAATGGGGTCAAGTCCAAAAGCGCTTGTGTGATGAAAAAGGTGTTCTGGTGGGCTTCATCCCTGAGTCTGATCCAGATGTCTTCCTAAATGTCTCGTATGGAAGGAAGTCCCCGAGTGAGAGCTCCTCTCTGTGGACGTGGACGTGGATGCAGATATGCTGAACTGAAGACTCTGGTTCCCTCTAGTTAAGCCCGTCCCAGTTTGGAAATGAGATGCATTTTCGAGAGCATCAAGCTTGCTTTATACATGTCCAGTTGAAAGCTAATAGTCATGATGTATCTAAGAACCATTTTAGGTATTGTTATACAAGTTACTTTACCTTTTCTAGATTATCAAGTTAAATTTTAATAATCATGTGTCATCTTCTATTTAAAGGTGAGCAAGGCAGAGGGAATTCTCCTCCTGGTAAAGGAAGCAATGAGAAATGGAGAAACACAGGAGCAACTGCAAACGATGCTGACCGAGTTCTACAGATTAATCCCTCACAGAGCTGCTGTGGCCGAGAAGGTCAGCCTGAGCCTGCTGGCTAAGAAGGAGGACCTGTGCCAGGTAAGCCTCTGCACCTTGGGGTTCAGTTTACACCTTGTGGGGACAGGGGAGAGGGATCTTTCACATCTGACTGAGATAACACTGGATCACGAAATTTGGCTCTCGAGATTCCTCAAAAACAAACAGTTGAGCCATTTGGGGGTGATTGAGGTCCTTACGGAAGTTACCTGAATCACACTCCCAAAGGAGCCTGTGTTGGAAGAGTGGTGCAGGAGCAAATGTTTAGAATTGTTACGCTGGGGACTTTCCTGACGGTCCAGTGGTTAAGCATCCACCTTCCAATGCAGGGGATGTGGGTTCAATGCTTGGCCTTGGAACTAAGATCCTACCTGGTCCCAGGCAATTAAGCCCACACGCTGTATCTAGAGAAGCCTGCAAGGAAGACCCAGCACAGTACCCCCAACACACACACACATACACTCAAACACACACAAAAAGAATTTTCAAAATTGCTATGTTGTGAAATGACTTTCCGAATCAGGAGATAAGTAGGATTATTTCCTAGAAGAAACAGAAAGCTGCTCCTGACTTGAACAGTGAGGAAGCTTGTCACCCTGTAGGATGAGAAGTGCAGCTGTGGGGTGGCCACAGGTCCAGTTCACTCAAGGCTGCGACCTCACTGGAGCCTGGCCTCTTCCCACCTCTGTGCTTCCTGCAGGAATGGCTCCCGCGCACCTGCCAACTCCCCTTCCCATCAGCTCACAGCATCCCTCCTAGATGGTTTTTTCTTATGTCTCTTGGAGGATGCCCCCAGTACCCTCTTATTTTTCTTTTTTTTTATTATTTTTAAATTAAGTATAGTTCATTTATAATATAGTGTTAGTTTCAGGTGTACAGCAAAGTGGCTAGGTTTTATATATATACATAGCTGTATATATATATATATATATTTTACACATATATATACACATGTACACATATATATACACACATGTACTTTTTCAGATTCTTTTCCATGATAGGTACTGTAAGATGCTGAATATAGCTCCATATGCTACAGTAAATCCTTGATTTTTTATTTCTTTTATATGTAAGGGTATGTATCTGTTAATCCCAGACTCCTAATTTATCCCTCCACTTTTGTAACTATAAGTTTATTTTCTATGTTTGTGAGTCTGTTTATGTTCCATAAATAAGTTCATTTGGCTTCCCTGGTGGCTCAGACAGTAAAGAATCTACCTGAATGCAGGAGACGTGGATTTGATCCCTGGGTCGGGAAGATCACCTGGAAAAGGGAATGGCTACTCACTCCACTGTTCTTGCCTGGAGAAATTTCATGGACAGAGGAGCCTGGCATGTCACAGGCATGAACAGAGGAGTCTATGGAGTCGCAAAGCGTTGGACATGACTTAGCAACTAAACAACAACAATATTAATTCCACATACAAGTGACATCATAGATATTTGTCTTTGTCCGACTTACTTCACTTAGTGTGATAATCTCTAGTTGCATCCATGTTGCTGCAAATGGCATTATTTTAGGCATTATTTTATTCTTTTTTATGACTGAGTAAGCATTGTCTAAGTTCAAGATTTACAGTGCAATCATCTAGCACACAGTACTGTGAAATGACTACCACAATCAGATTAGCTATCAAGAACATCTCGGAGAAGGCAGTGGCACCCCACTCCAGTACTCTTGCCTGGAAAATCCCATGGACAGAGGAGCCTGGAAGGCTGCAGTCCATGGGGTCGCTGAGGGCTGGACACAACTGAGCGACTTCACTTTCACTTTTCACTTTCATGCATTGAAGAAGGAAATGGCAATCCACTCCAGTGTTCTTGCCTGGAGAACCCCAGGGACAGGGGAGCCTGGTGGGCTGCCGTCTATGGGGCTGCACAGAGTCAGACACAACTGAAGCGACTTGGCAGCAGCAGCAGTATTCCATTGTATATATGTACCACATCTTTATCCATTCATCTGTCAATGGGCATGGGTTGCTGCCAGGTCTTGGCTATTTCTTTAGCCAGAAGCGAGTCATGTGTGCATAGCTAAGCCAGTTTTTGCTGAGGAAAACAGTATTACTGAGATTGCTCGGAAGTGGGGAAAGGAGCTGTTCTTTCACAAAGAACAGCAGGAAGGCAGACAGGGCTCACCCTGTCCCGGGTGAGGCAGCACCCTCTCTGACTCTGGGTTGCCGCATCTGAGCATGAAGGATTCGCGACAAAATCAGAGATCCATGACCTCTAGACTTCAGAGGAGTTTGTAGATGTTAAATTTTGCGTGTTTGGGGGAAATTACAGCTTCCCACAGATTCCCAGGTGGTGCTAGTGGTAAAGGACATGATTGATGCTACTTAGCATGCATGCACGCACAGATTCCCAGAGGAGTCTATAATCCAAAATATATGAGGAACCAACAAATGAGATGAGCTAGTGAATGAGATGACGAAGGACCTCTATGTTTAAAGTTCCATGATTTCCTCAACACTGAGTGTAACTTCAGTTCCTGGTTTTGCTACTGAGAGGGTGTGTGTGCTGCCCACCCAAATACTGTTAACCTGGATTCTGTATTTTCAGTAGGTCACACATCCTCATGATTCAGAAGTCAAAATTATATTTAAAAGCTGTACTCTGTTGCACCCTGTCCCCACCACCCCTATTCCAGCTCCTCTTCCCCAACACATAACCATGCTTGTTAGTTTCCTGTTTGTCTGCACCATTTCTTTATGCAAATAAATGTGAAAATGAACAAACATACTTAATCCTTCCCCCTTTTTCTATGTAAAAAGTCATATACCCTCTTCACTGTCCTACACCTGTTTTCTTTACCTGACATAATGTACTCTGAGTGTGGAGACCACCCTCATTCTAGTCCACAGTGGCCCCTGGGTGGGCATCCTCCACCCATCCCTGCCAGACACAGTGAACGACGCCACGGGAAGTAAACGCTCTGTGTGTCTGGTGTCTTGTTCTTGCGCAGGGGCATCTCTGAGAGGCAGTCCCTAAGGGAGAAGTGCAGCTCTAAAGAATAAACACATCAGTAACTGGGGTGATTTTGTCCGGTTCCCTGAGGGTTTCTCTGTGCTGGCCTCTCATGGCCGTTGAATGACAGTTTCCGTTTCCTGTCGTCTTATGAGCTGTGTCTTTGTCAAACTTCACCATGTGTATGGACTAGAAACAGCTTTGGTGTAGTGAGTCTGAGCACCTTTCCAGATGTTTTAGGGATGTTTGTGTTTCTTCTTCTGTGAACTGTCTGTTTGTGTCCTTTGCCTCTTTCTCTCTTGGGTCTTGATGTTTTTATTCATGGTTTTTAGGACCTTTGTTAAGTTAAGAAGCTTAATCTGTGTTGTGAATTGCGAATATTTGGCAGTTTTTGCAGTTTATTTAGGTTTCTTTCTTTGCTCATACTGAGTTTGTTGGTGATGAAAAAAGCTTATTCAACCTTTTTGAGAAATGCAGTATGATATAAATTATTTTGATATGTGGTCATTCTGACATGTCAGAAGTAGAAATGACTGTAATCATTTCTACTTACAGCTAATAAGAGACATGGTTAATGTCTGTGAAACTAATTTGGCCAAACCCAACCCACCGTCTCTTGCCAAATACCGAGCTTTGAGATGCAAAATTGAGCATGTTGAGCCGAACACTGAAGAATTTTTGAGAGTAAGAGAAGAGGTGCTGCAGAATAATCACAGGTAGGATTACAGGAGATAGGTGAGGGTCTGCTCTTTAACCTGCTTCAGATTCTGGTAGAGCAGATCTTCACACACCTAGATAATTAATCCTCACTGCAGGGTAATCACAGTGTGATGACAGATACTTACTTCTGTGTCTATAATAGGGCTCAGAGCTATATTCTGTGCTTAAACACTCCCCACTGTTGCAGTCCATTCCAAGTTCACCTACTGTTGCACAGAATTAAATTCTAAAAATTGAGATGAGAGAGTATTGGAGTTTGTTCACAAATGCAGTGTTTGAGTGCTAAAGGGTATTGCACGGGAAAATCCACTCAAATTAAGATTTTAAGGTGGATCTCTCTCTGAACCTGGCTGGACTGCTAAGCATCACAGAAGGTCAGCTGTTTATTACCTTCTTGATCTTGTCTCATCAGGGTGTCAGCTTGGCAAGGCTGAGACGGATTTTCTTACTTCTGTTGCTGGTAGAGTGCTTAGCACATAGTATGTTTGTTGAATGAATGCAGAGTATGTTTGTTGAATGAATGCATGAATAAAGGAACATATTCAATTCGTATATTCTGTATATTATATGTTTGATAAAATATGGGATATTTTGCATGATGTTTTATAACCTACTTATAACACTTACATCTTACTATAAGTTTTGTTTCACATCCTTACTTATTTTTAAGAGAGTATTTTTTAATGGCTGTATAGTATTTCCAAGAAATGTTGCATTGTGATTCATTGAATCAGTTCTCTAATAATGGACATTTGGGCAGTTTGGGGTTTTCTGCTGCTGCTAACAATTTTTTATTGTGCTTTCAATTATGTAATCTCAAAGTTTTCTTCTAATTCTACAGTAAGAGTCCAGTGGACATCTTGCAGATATTTAGAGTTGGCAGAGTGAGTGAAACCACAGAGTTCCAGGGCCACCTTGGCAATGTCAGGCACTTGCTGCATGGGTCTCCTGTGCAGAGCTTCATGGGAATCCTGTCCCGGTAAGAGCACACCATCTCTATTTTCCAGACTTTTCAGCTCACAGTTAGACTTTTTTTCTGTGGTACGTGGATCTATTCCATTAAAGTCAGCCAGCTTATTGAATTGCAGAGAAAACAGAACACTTGATAGTTAAGTATGTAATTTAAGTCATATGTTATTTATTATATATTTTAAAATGCAGTGCATGGAAACAAATTGCTTCTTGAAGAAAGGGGATTTTCTATGTCCTGACTCTTCTCTGTGTATCTAACTCAAAGACAGTCTAGAAATTAGAACTCCCAGATGCCATGAATTATGTATTCAAAACATAGCTCTAATTTCTGTTAGCTTTGAATAACACTTAATATTGGAGTTGAAACTGAAGTCACAAGGAGCAAGGGAAAGCATGGTTAAATCTAGATGTTAGTTAAATCCCCTACCAAAGACTTATAAACATGCAGGCTCCACCTGGAAAAAGCTTTAACTGCTTCAGAAGAACCCAAAGACAAGCTGATTAGAAAGATACAAGTTTTCCTTGAATTGACGTATGCATTTTGTGCTATCACAATAAGAATACTAACAATTGACTTCCCTGGTGGTTCAGTGGTAAAGAATCTGCCTGCTAGTGCAGGAGATACGGGTTCAGTCCCTGATCTGAGAGGATTCCAGATTGTGCGGAGCCACTAAGCCCATGCACCACAGCTATTGAGCCTGTGCTCTAGAGCCCAGAAGCTGCAACTACTGAAACCTGTCCACGCCAAAGCCCATGCTCCGCAACAAGAGAAGCCACCGCAGTAAGAAAGCCGTGCACCACAACTAGAGAGTAGCCCATGCTCGCTGCAACTAGAGAAAGCCCACGAGCAGCAATGAAGACCCAGCACAGCCATAAATAAATAAGTAATAAACCTACTAACAAGATTTTTTTTTTAAGAAAAGAAAAGCTGATTCTATAGCCTATATATTTTTTTAATTTGAATTTACCAGGGTAATTCTGAAAAAGAAGGATAACCAGAGAGGATTAACCAGTCAGATGTTAAAAACATAAAGCTTTACTGGGTAAAACAGTGAGGTGAGAAATGGATGAGGCAGCAAAATAAAAATCCACAAATAAATGCAAAAACATAGGGGCTTTAATATATGATAAAATTAGCTTTTATCTCTATGGGAAAAGTTTATTTTCTTCAGTACCATATATGGATATAAATGGTTAACTGTCTGGAAAAAAATATAAAGTTGGATCTTTACTTCATTCCTCACACAAACTCCACGTGGAGTGAAGATTTGAAAATTTAAAATAAAATGAAGCAGTAAAAACAATCTTTGAGAAAGAAAGATTATTTTAAGTACATCCCCAAAGCCATTTTACAAAATTGATTCTATTTTATAACACAGAACATAAACTTCAGATTTAATAAAAGGCAGGAGTTTCTCTTCTCCCACCTTCCCAGAAATAATCTGGTTTGTTTGATTGCAGAGAGTTCTAGAAAGCAGGAACTTGCAATGGGAATACAGTCAGCCTTGGCCTCATGGCTGTTCTGCTGAGCCCTTCATGGGCCCAGCCTGAGGGTGGGCAATGGCTAGCTGGCCAGCCAGTCCAGATGGTGATGAAAAACAGTGTTGGCTGTCCATTTCAATGGCACCTGGAATTCCTACTCTGAGGTTACTTTGAAATACATTTTTCTTTTCACTTCATGCCAATTATTTATTTATTGACTTTCAGTTGGTATATTTTTTCCAGGTTTGTAGAGTTATGATTGACAAATAAAAATTGTATATCTTTAGGTTGTACAACGTGATTTCTTAAAGTTGTACAATGTGTGGTTTAATATACGTAGTTATTATGAAAAAATCTCCACAGTCAAGTTAATTAGCATATCCGTCATCTCACAGGCTTACCTTTTCTTTTTCTTGTGAGTACAGAAGACCTAATACTATGTTAGCAGACTTCGGGTGTACAGTATCATCACAAACAGTTAACCACTATGGGCATTGCATCCCCAGAGTGTTTTTGTCTTGTAACTGGAAGTTAGTGATTTTTTACTAGCACCATCCCCTGTAGCTTCCCCCACCCCTAGCCCCTGGAAACCACAACTCTACTCTCTAGGTTTATGAGTTTGACTTTTTCAGATTCCACATACTAGTGAAGTCTCATAGTATCCGTCTGTGTCTGGCTTGTTTCACAGAAGTCGCTAAATAGCTCCTTTCTTGGCCAGAATTGTGAGGCTATAATGAAAGATTCCTTTTTTCTAGTATATCACTATAATGTTCTTTTCCAGTGGGTTGCTTTTACCCAAAGTAGTTGAAGATCGTGGCATGAAGAGGACAGACATTGGAAATCTTGGGAGTGGGATATATTTCAGCGATTCACTCAGGTCAGTATCATATCTTTTTAATCACATCATACACACCCGTCACCAAGGAGACGTGACCAACACTTGCTACAAGTTTTTACCAAGTTTTCACCTGTCTTTGCTTGGTGAGGATTTCTCACCAAGAACAGATAATTAAAGCAGCCAGTTTTCTGAGTATATTGTAGAAGCCTGTCTTGTGGTGGATATTTGGGAAAATTATATTTGAAATCGTCTTAGTGATTGTACTATCCTAAGAGCTTTTACCTGTATTTACTCACTCAGTCTCACAGCAAACCTCTGAGGTCAGGCCTTGTGACTCCCACCCTGATCACAGATGAGAACACTGTGGGACAGTGGGGGTGACTTGCCGAAAGCCACACAGAACATTGTCTTCTCCAGAGCTGGCGGTCCTGATTTCTCCAGCACATGACCTCGCTCACAGACAGGGCCTGGAATAATAACTGAGTCTGTCTTCATTTCAGCTACAGCATATTGAACTTACTAAGCACCAGGTTTAGTGCTTCAAGTGCGTTGTTTGATAACCTCACAGTGGTGCTGGGAATCATTTTATGAAGATGAAACACATTCATGGAGTTTAAGTAACTTGCATTCAGGTCACAAAACTAAGAAAATGACAGGTTCAGGCCCAGGACAGAGGATGACTATCCAGGAATTTAAGGAGTCCCCCCAAATCAATGAGAGGAGGAATACCCAGTATGCAAAGGGCAAAAGATATGAAAAGGAAACATGTATGGACACACTTGAAGAAATTAGTGATCAAGAACATGCAAATCAAAAAAGAATGAGACCATTTCACACCTGTTGTATCGAAAGACACTTCAACACCTTTAGGTGTTGGTGAGTCTCCCCTCCTGGAAAAGGGTCCCGTCATCTCATGGAGCTGAAGAGCAGCTGTGATGATGTGACTCGGCGGCTGGGGGGCAGTGCACCCCATCCTGGCTGCATGTGGAATCACCCACGAGCTTTCAGACAGTGTTGGTGCAGACTTCACTCAGATCAGCTCAGTCAGGGCTCACGGGCTGAGATTGGGCTCCCAGTAGTTTATCTGCTCCGTGTATGACTTTAACATACAATCTGGGCTGAGAATCACCACCTAATAAATACTGGTATACGTAGACAGGTGGGGATTGGACAGTGGGGTGGGTGTTGTGCTGGTGTGGTCCGACGTTTCCATGTGTGTGTGTGTGCGCGGGTGGGTTAACCAAGTGCCCTCCAGCTGCATGTGTCAAATGGATGAGCCTTAGGACCAGACCACAGAGTGACTCTGTCCACATAACATTATTACCGAGGGGCATGTGCCTGTGTGCTGACACCGAGAAAGACAGACAAGATAATGATGCTCTTTTTTCCTGAGCTGGCGGCAGCTACGATACCTGTCTTATTATTATTCTTGAGACTTAACATTTATAGAATAAATGCTTTCCTATGTACAAAGTATTTCCAAGTAAGCACTTTTATATGTTAAAATATTTTTCAAAAGGCAAACTGCCAGTCAGTTGAATTTAACCAAATTGAAGTCCTCAGTGGATATGGACAGTAGGGTTTTAGTGAGAAAGTGCAAACAGACCAGACTGCAGTAGGTTGAGAGCTGGTTCGCAGACAAGCCAGAGAGACAGTTGCTGATGGTGAGGGGTGAGGAGGGAGGTGGGGGCCGAGGGGAAGGAGAATAGATGAGCAGGAGGAGGGTGGGGTAGTCGGGGTCCTGTGTTTATAAATATAGGGCACCCATTAGCACAGACAGAAGTGCAAGTTTTAGAGGTGTGTCCTCAACAGTGCCCCCCAAGGCCCCCAGCCTGAACTCTTGACACAAAAGTTATTTTATTAAAGCTGTTGGTTGGTTCCTAAGAAAGTTAAATGAAATTGCTTGTTTGGGCCTCACTTGACATTTTGTTTTTCCACTTGGATCCAGAACGCTTCATGAGGGTGCAGCATTGTTTGTCCCTTGACCAGTTCTTACATGGCATTTCATGTTCTTTCTGAACTTCAGTGCCAGGAATTAATCCACTTTTTCTTCTTATCAGGTGGGCTTCTTCCTTCTCTTTCCTCAGTCTGTACATTTTAGTAGCTGATAAAGAGCTGCCTAGCACAGCAGAGGAGCAATAAATGTGTGTTTTACGTAAAAATTTTAAATAAGTAAATAGAGTTCTAAATGGAATCTTCAGAGATCCTTCAATAACAGTAAAATTTGGAATACTCTACTAGCAAAGTTGTTTGGATTCTGGTTTTCCTACATGTATAAAATAGTGTTGCCATGTAACTGTAAAGTAAAACACATATGTGCTTACTTCCTGTGACGTGCAGTACAAGCATCAAGTACTCGCACCCTGGACAGACAGATGGCACCCGACTCCTGGTCGTCTGCGATGTCGCCCTCGGCAGGTGTATGGACCTGCACAAGCGAGACTTCTCCCTGACAGAGGCACCACCCGAGTACAACAGCGTCCATGGGGTGCGGGGAACGGATATGGTCAGCTCGGACTTTGAGGTATTTCTATCGAGGCAGACAGACAGGCTCCTGTTTTTATCAAATATGTTTAAGTTTAAATAATTACTGTATAGCTACTGTCTGAATTCAACAGTTTATAAATTAACAAACATGAAATTCTGCTTTTATGAAAACATCTGTCAATAAAGTTTTTTTTCCTTTATTATTAAACTTTTGTTTTCTCTAGGATGACGAATTTGTTGTATACAAAACCAATCAGGTTAAAATGAAATATATTGTTAAATTTTCTGTACCTGGAGATGAAATAAAGGACTTTCATCCTTGTGATAATATGGAATTAGAGGAAGACAGGCCTGAGTTTTCAAATTTTTCAGCAGTTGAAGGTAAGATGGCTTTTTTGACTGCTGTTCTCTGTGATGTTTATAGAACTTAAACATTGTATTTTCAGTGAAATTTGTATTCATGTTTGGTAACTATATCTCTGATTTCTTACATAAATACTTAATTTCCTTTTTTATTTTATAAAAACAAAACCCGGAGTGATTGAGAGAGAGCCCCCTGTTACTTCATTAACGCACTGAGGCTGAGCTACCGCCTCCCTGAACCAAGTCTAGGTGTCGTAATGCAGAAGACACAGCCTTAGAGTTCAGAAGCTTGCCAGTTACCAGGCTATGCAATCTCAGACAAACCTGATAACCTTTCTGGGCTCAGCTTCTCCCCTGTGGGAATGACATCAACACCTGCATTACGGTGAAGGGGCTGCAAAGTCGCCATGTGCAGCTTGTGTGTCAGCAGAAGGTGACTGCTTCTCAGAAAATTGTAAATTCAAACTAGTATAATATTAATTGATAGCATTTAAAAACACATCAGCATTTTAAACTGTGATCAAATTATTTTTTATCAGAAATATATGGCTTCATATAGAACATGACCCCTGTTTTCCTCTGGGAGTCATTAAGTGTGTATCTCATGAGAGTGTATCTGCCTCTTTAGCCCAGTCCGGCACCTTCCCCACGTGACTCGTGAGGACAGGGGCTTCCTAGGACTGAAGTCTGAGAGACCTCCTGTCGCTGCAGCTCTATGGCACAATGACAACGCTGACTGAGCAGGGGGTGCAGAAACCCAGATTCATACTTGAGATACACTTAATAGGTGTTCTGAAGACCTGTGTGTACTTGTGTACGTTTAAACTCTGAATTTGCGAGATGATGCCGCATAGTTGGTAGACTTTGAAAAGACAGCATGCCCGTTGGGAATGCTTCCCTCACCCCATCTCATGTGGGTTAACTTTTCAGAAATGGTGACTGAAAATCATAAAATGCTATTTGTCCACTTACCCTAAAATGTAAGGTTTGAAGGGAAGGGGAAGGAATAAAGGTCAAAGTGACAGAAACACACAGTGGAGGGAAGGCTTTCAAAGCTGATATGAATGTTTCTGACTTGCAGATCACCAGCTTCCAGGCAGCACGCCTTTCCCTGACATCAAGGCCGGCCTCCAGGATGCCTCTGGGAATTCAGTTCCTCTGGAGGATGTTCATATCAAGGGGAAAATAATAGACTTTGTAGCCCAGGTATGTTCTTCGTGGTTTTGTGATGCTTAAACTAAATGAATGTAAATCATACACAAGAATTGGATTACAGTTGTGTGAACTAAACATGTACATTTCTAAAATTTGTTTGTTCATTGAGCACCCAGTGTGTGCCCTGGGGCCGTCCTAAGCTCTAGGTGAACCGCAAGGAGCAGCCTAAGGAAAGCCTGCCTGGTAGAGCAGAACCAGGCAGTGAACTCGGGAAATAAATCAAATATGTAACATGGGCCTGCTGGAGAGAAAACCAGGGCAGATAGGAGGGGATGGAATGGTGAACACTGTGGCCAATAAGTCCTCCTGAGAAGGGACATCTCAGGTGCCCATTCCAGGTGGTAGAAGGGCTTGTGCAAAGGCCCTGAGGCAGGAGTGCACCTAACATGGGGTGCAGCGAGGATCAGGGTGAAGAGGGGGTGGGGGAAGCAGTGAGCAGCAGTGGGGGCACCAAGGAGCAGGGTGGAAGGGATACTGAGGATCAGCATGGAGGGTGGGGGCCCCTGAGGAGCACCGTGAGGGGGCCTTGGTTGGAAGTGCGTGAGGAGGTGGCAGGCACTCCTGTCAGGCACAGACAGACACTCGGTGTGAGCGGGAAGCCTTTGGAAGACATTTGCAGTGACCTGTCAGAGCTGTGTTCTCACGGGATTACTCCGGCCCCCACCCTCCTCCGCAAGTTGAGGACAGTCAGGATGACCAGCTAGGAGACACAGGTCTGTCCAGGAGCACACCGTGCAGGGATGTGGGCTGGAGCAAGGCCTGCAGGGGGAGGAAGACGGGCTGGCCGGAGAGACTGGCTGTGGTCCTTCAGAGGAAAGTGGGGCTGGTCTTTAGTGAGCACCTGCCTGGGGAAGGTGGGGGTGGGGCGGGGAAGAGCCTACCTGCCACCCCTGAGGCTGACACCGCGTGGGTGTGTCTGACCTCCACCCCCACCCGTGCTGACCCACCCCAACAGCCCTGAAGCCCCTGGGGGCACCGTGTCCAGCTATGGGAAGGACCCAGGTGTGGACTCCAGGCAGGGCACTACAGGCGCTCCTCTCTGTGGGGCCATGTAGTAGCTGTGAGCCCATGACTGCCACTTCCTGTGACTCAGGCTTCACCTGCATGTCAGTTCTTCCCAGACTCCACAGAGTGAGCGCTTGTACTGTTGTTTGAATGAGGAGGCACTGAACAATATGATAAAGACCAGTCTGAACTCGTCATTCCAACTGGGATGGATTGAGTTGTGGGGGAACTGGTGTTGACTGCAGCGGAGCCCTGGGGTTTGAGAGCCCAGTTTGGAGTTCATGCTTCTCCTTCTCCAGCCTGGTCATGTGGTGGTTTCCTCAGGTGTAGATGAGACGGTAACGCTGGGCTGCCCGTCGGTAGTGGCTGTTCCCTGATGGTTTCCTCGGATGTAGATGAGATGGTAACACTGGGCTGGCTGCCCATCGGTGGGGGCCGTTCCCCAATGGTTTCCTTGGATGTAGATGAGACGGTAACACTGGGCTGCCCATCGGTGGTGGCCATTCCACAGTGGTTTCCTCAGGTGCAGATGAGACGGTAACGCTAGGCTGCCTGTCGGTGGTGGCCATTCCATGGTGGTTTCCTTGGGTGCAGATGAGATGGTAACGCTAGGCTGCCTGTCGGTGGTGGCCATTCCACGGTGGTTTCCTTGGGTGCAGATGAGACAGTAATGCTGGGCTGCCCATCGGTGCCTGTTCCGCATAGTGAACATGAGGGTCCCAGCGCACACAAGTGTTGCAGGAGCAGCCTGTGTCCTCCGTGTGTCACTGTGGATTAGACACTGTTTGATGAGGCTTTTCCGTGGAGAAGTTTGCCCCACACATAACTCGTGGTGCAGCCGTGAACCTTCCTCTCATTTCTGGATAGCTGGCCTGTTGTTTGACTTGAGTGTCCACACAGGCCGGCAGCAGGGAACTTGGCTGTACATAGCCCACTCTGGACTTCTCGGAGTGAGCTTAATGTTTTCAGTTTAACAACTAAACTGAACTCAAACACTAGTTGCATTTGAAGGAGGAATATTAAGATGTCAAAAATGTGTACAGCATATTAGTTTCTGTTGTAAGTCCTAGTAAAAATCCTCCATCATCTTTACCTAAAATTTCTTTCTTTTTGGTGCCTGTGCATCATCAAAGGCAGTGACTTGGATGGGGTCCTGACCTCTGGGGCCTCACATGCACAGCAGTTTCCATTAATAGCTGTTCCTACCAACATCATTCCTGCAGTTTCATCAAATATACGGGTTTTTCTTCTTCAGGTCGTTGTTTTTCAAACATACACAAACCAAAGTCATGTGCCCATTGAGGCAAAATATGTTTTTCCCTTGGACGACAAGGCAGCTGTGTGTGGTTTCGAGGCGTTCATCAATGGGAAACACGTGGTGGGAGAGGTAAGGGAGAACCCCAACTGTTCTGTGGGATGGGCCATCCTTAGTCCCTTAGTTTTGGGCTGAGTAGCAGCCTGGTCATAAAACAGAATGTTCCTGGAAGAATCAGGCCCTTGTATAGCCAGCCTCCACTTAGACATCTGGCGTCCCTCCCTGGTTAGCTAGCCCTGTTCCTGCCTGTCCAGATTCCTTGTCCAGACACTTCAACAAACAGTGATTTCAGTATCAAAAGTTTGAGAGACACATTGGAAAATTGGTGAAGCCCTTTATGTATTTTTGCAAAAATACTGATCCTTTGTATCCTGCTATAAAAGCCAACTGAAGTGAAGAAAAATATGTCCAGAAGAAGTATAAGGTGATTAATTCTTTGTTTGTTCTAATAGTCCACAGTTGCAATAGTAACTCACATTTTATCAAATTTAAGACAAACTTAATTTTTTATTTATTCAGAGTAAAGCTCCAAACTTCCTTTTCACTATCAACTCTCAAATATTTTGGTCCCAGCTTTTAAAGAGCATCCTCTTCAACTGGCCTTTTCTGATTCAAATTCTTATTAGATAAGTACATTTTTATGATTGCTGTATGTAAGTTTTCATTCATCTTGGATGCTTAGCTTTCTGTTTTTACCTGGATTTTAATAAATGTTGATAAAGTTTTCCTTATTAAAGTCCAGTCACTGTTCATATTGTGACTGGTACAACATTGTCTTTTTCAGATTAAAGAGAAGGAAGCAGCCCAGCGAGAGTACCGAGTGGCGATCAGTCAAGGCCACGGCGCCTACCTGATGGATCAGGACACACCTGTAAGACTTGATGTTCATTCAAGTCAGTGGAAATTGATTTAGAATATGAAATTCTAATTTTCACTAGAAATTTAGCATATGAAATTCTAAATTTCACTAGAAAGTGGAATCATTTTTACTGGTTTAGGCCCTGGAGGTTCATGTAGTTGGGAAGGGAGGTTGGGCTACTGAGACCCATGTGCTTGTTTAGATAAAAGAGGAAATGGCCAGGGTTGCCAGCGGATCCTAAGAGCCATTTCTGTCCTTGGGAACTGTGTTCCCCAGACGTGACAACAGAAAGAAACCATGTGGGCACATAATTTCCATCTTCCCATAGAAGGGTAAGATATTTACATTTCCCCCAGAACTAAGCTCACTTAGCAGTTTATCCAGTTTTCACCAGTCGTGTCTCAGGGAGGCACATCTGCAGGGCCTGGACTGGGTCCATGGTTAGGGTTAGGTCTTCACGGGGTCAGATGTGGAGATCTGGGAGGAGGAGCCACAGGGCCACATCCATGCGCTTCTTGCCTTAACTGTAAGATGTTTTAAGTATGCCTTAGGCAGGTGCTGGGCCGCGTGCAGCCTCTCCTGACATGTAGACATGTCAGTCATTTGTAAAAATAGGCCATGTGCTTCAGACACACCTCTGAGGAGGACTCATCGCCAGAATACTGTCAAAATGTGATGTTTGGAGCAGGCAGTTATTAAAATTACAATAGATTTAAGGGATAAATCTGCAGAATGGGGATTAACAAGAAGAGGTGATTGTTCCACAGGGAGCTCGCTGCCCCTGTGCTCAAGTGCTGGATCCCCTGGGGTCCCTAGAGGGGCATGGTGGCATTACACAGGCCCCTAGTGCTGTTTATCCGGAGAAGGCAATGGCACCCCACTCCAGCACTCTTGCCTGGAAAATCCGATGGATGGAGGAGCCTGGTAGGCGGCAGTCCATGGGGTCGCTAAGAGTCGGGCACGACTAAGCGACTTCACTTTCGCTTTTCACTTTCATGCATTGGAGAAGGAAATGGCAACCCACTCCCGTGTTCTTGCCTGGAGAATCCCAGAGACAGAGGAGCCTGATGGGCTGCCATCTGTGGGGTCACATGGAGTCGGACACGACTGAAGCGACTTAGCAGCAGCAGCAGCAGCAGTGCTGTTTATCCAGGTGGAGGCCCAGCTTGGAATCCCAGTGTTTAAGCGGTAAAGTAACAAGAGAGGTTAGATTAAAAGTTAATGGAAAAACGAAGAGAAAATTTGAGTGCCAAAAGCAAGGCTGGAGACAGTGCCTCTGTGAAGAAGGCCTGCAGGAGTTGGACCCCTGTGTCAGGAGGCCCAGGTGCCCTAACCATGGGTCCCCTCTTCCTCTGAGGGATTCAGCTGAAATTCAGTTCACCTGGCTGCCTGGCAGCTCGGCATTCCTTAGGGTTTGCGACAAGTTAGGAATCTGTAGGGGACCCAGGTGACACCACATGGGTGACAGCTGGCACCCATCCAGATCCTGTATCAGCAGGGCTACCATACACCTCCAGTGGCACCTCTCCAGGAAGCCCTGGCCTCCATACCCTTCCCTTGAGGCTGAGCGCTGCTGCCATGTGATAATCCTGTCTTCGTTGTTTATTCCCACCTTGATGTCAAAGGTAACAACAATTGACTCCTCAAATCCACATTATTCGTGATATCATACACCCCTAACCTAAGCACACTGAGTTTTCACAGCAGCACTGTTGAGTGAAACAGAGCACTGGCTTGGCCCTGTCAAGAGGCACCCAATGAGGGTTCAGTGGAAATGATCCAGCCTCTTTCTGACCTCACTAAGCATGAAGTTGTTTCCTTACACAGTGATTGGCAATACTCACTAAAAGAAAGCAAAGCAATTATTCTGAAAAGTAAGATGATGAATTTTCTAGAAAAGACTTAAATGAGGGCCAAGCTTGGTGTGACAGGCTCCAGCTCTATAGCCAGCAGGAGCCTGCTGGTATATTGTGTCCACAGAGAGGCCTTGGGGTTAGGGAGGTGGTCTCCAGGGAGGGGCGGGCAGGCATCCTGGGCAGACCCCTGTGGCCACAGAGAGGCCATAGGGTTGCAGGTGAGGTGGTCTCCACTGGAGCAGAGGCCACTGGGTGCAGCCCCTCAGATCCCAGACCACTGGGGAAGGGCCCTGGGTGGTTCTTCCACACAACCAGTGCTGGTCTGGAGGCCACGTCACCTTCTCTGAGGAGGAAGCAGGCAAGTTGTGATCAGACCATTTATGTAACAGGAGGGGCTCGCCTGCAGGATGGAGATGCTTCTGTGACACAGGATAAGTCATATACTTCCATTTCAGGACATCTTCACCGTCAGCGTCGGGAACTTACCCCCGAAGGCCAAAGTCCTGGTCAAAATCACCTACATCACGGAGCTGAGCATCCAGGGTGCCTGTGCGGTCTTCTTCCTGCCAGCCACCGTGGCACCCTGGCAACAGGACAGGGCTCTGAAGGAGAACCTTCAGGTTCGTTTGGCAACAGCAGCTTTGTTGTGATTTATGCAGAGGGAAGAAACAGCATCTAAATAACCTAACCTTTGAGCCATAGAGTCAATTGTAGTGACATTTAGGGATTTAGACACAATTGTAGTGACCTTTAGGGATTTAGACACATGTAACGTCTGCTTTATTGACTATGCCAAAGCCTTTGACTGTGTGGATCACAATAAACTGGAAAATTCTGAAAGAGATGGGAATACCAGACCACCTAACCTGCCTCTTGAGAAACCTATATGCAGGTCAGGAAGCAACAGTTAGAACTGGACATGGAACAACAGACTGGTTCCAAATAGGAAAAGGAGTCCGTCAAGGCTGTATATTGTCACCCTGCTTATTTAACTTATATGCAGAGAACATCATGAGAAGCGCTGGGCTGGCAGAAGCACAGGCTGGAATCAAGATTGCCAGGAGGAATATCAATAACCTCAGATATGCAGATGACACCACCCTTATGGCAGAAAGTGAAGAAGAACTAAAAAGCCTCTTGATGAAAGTGGAAGAGGAAAGAAAAAGTTGGCTTAAAGCTTAACATTCAGAAAATGAAGATCATGGCATCTGGTCCCATCACTTCATGGCAAATAGCTGGGGAAACAATGGAAACAGTGTCAGACTTTATTTTTGGGGGCTCCAAAATCACTGCAGATGGTGATTGCAGCCATGAAATTAAAAGACATTTACTCCTTGGAAGGAAAGTTGTGACCAACCTAGACAGCATATTGAAAAGCAGAGACATTACTTTGCCAACAAAGGTGGGTCTAGTCAAGGCTATGGTTTTTCCAGTGTTCACGTATGGATGTGAGAGTTGGACTATAAAGAAACCTGAGCGCCAAAGAATTGATGTTTTTGAACTGTGGTGTTGGAGAAGACTCTTGAGAGTCCCTTGGACTGCAGGAGATCCAACCAGTCCATCCTAAAGGAGATCAGTCCTGAGTGTTCGTTGGAAGGACTGATGCTGAGGCTGAAACTCCAGTACTTTGGCCACCTCATGCAAAGAGTTGACTCATTGGAAAAGACCCTGATGCTGGGAGGGATTGAGGGCAGGAGGAGAAGGGGTCGACAGAGGATGAGATGGCTGTATGGCATCACCGACTCAATGCACATGAGTTTGGGTGAACTCCGGGAGATGGTGATAGACAGGGAGGCCTGGCGTGCTGCGAATCATGAGGTCGCAAAGAGTCGGACACAACTGAGCATCTGAACTGAACTGAACGTCCGTGAGATGAAGAGAATAAACACAGATATGCTCAATGACATCCTGTTTTTATTCTGTTCAGTCTCTTTAAATTTTATGTTGGTACTGGGTGCTCATTATGAAGAATTTTGATAAGCGTAAAGAACGCCAATAAGCCAAAAAGGAAACTTTAAACCATCCTTAATTCCGTCACCAGAGACGCCACCAAAGCTGCTGTTGCTGCTTTCCATACAGTGTTCAGACCCCCTGCTTTGTGTGCATCTGTATAAATTGTGTACTTGTGTGTGTGTGTGTGTGGATTCTTGTGGTGAAACTGAGCAGATACTTAGTTGTGCGTATGTATTTTTCTTTTCACAGGATACAGTGGAGAAGATTTGTATAAAGGAAATAGGAACAAAGCAAAGGTTAGTACCCAAAATACAAAACCTGTTAATTATTCAGTGAACATTCATTTTATAGCTGAAGTTATCATTTAAAATTACACAGAAGAGCTGTATATAATTGGTCAGTAATTGGGATGTTGGACTGAGCCACCTCTCTGTTCACTTCGGTAGCTTTTCTCTGAGCATGTCTATCGAGATGCCACACATGATTGAATTCATCTTCAGTGATACACACGACCTGAGAAAAAAGGTTAGTAGATCTTTGCTTTTACTTCTTAAGAACTCGTATTTTAACATGAGTTTTCCAAAGCAATACATGCAAAGAGTTGACTCATTGGAAAAGACCCTGATGCTGGGAGGTTGTTCACAGTATGACTGGGGACGCCAGCCTTCACTTCACTGCCCTCTGTGTCTGTGCTTCATTATAGTTAGGACTCCTGAGTCTGGACTCTACTTGGTTAAATTTCTCAAAGTAATAAATCTTCAGTTTCCATTAGTGAGAACAGGTGCCAGCTGCTTGTTACCAAGGGCAGAGAGGGGACCTGGGCTAACAGCTCAGGGCATGATCCGCTCTCCAGTGCCTCCGAGGGGTCCTTCCCAGGGAGCTGCAGGCCCTGAGCCCACAGCTCAAGGCCGCCCTGCCATGGAGCTTGGGCAGTGGCTTCCTCTCCTCTGGCTGAATCACTTAACACAGCTCTGTCAGTTCTCCATCTTATTGAAATTTGCTGGCATCTTCTCTGCTTTTTCCTTTGTTCCCATTCTCAATATCTTTATGCCCTTTTTATTGTAGAGAGTTTTGGGATCTTGCTAGGGAATAGAGTTGTCTGTGTGCTCAGTCATGTCTGACTCTTTTCGACCCCATGGACTGTAGCCTGTTAGGCTCTTCTGTCCATGGGATTCTCCAGGCAAGAATACTGAAGTGGGCTGCCATTCCCTTCTCCAGGGGATCTTCCTGACCCAGAGATTGAAGCTGTGTCACTTGCATCTCCTGCATTAGCAGGAAGCTTCTTTACCACTACACCACCTGGGAAGCAAGGGAATAAAGTTAAACACATGTAAATAATACATCCTTAACAAGAACTCCTCGGCATCAGAGAGCTTTTGCTGTGTAACAAACAATCCCAACATCTTGTGGATTAAAACAATAAGTATTTGTTGTTTCTCAAGCTTTCCTCCTGTTGCTGGGGACAGGATGGTCTGGGACAGGTGGCTGGTGGCCTGGTGTCAGCTAGGGTGCTGGCCCTTGTCTCTCACCTGGCATAGGTTAGCTCAGAGCTCAGCACAGCAGACAAGGGCAGCCTGTTCCACAAACACAGCACAAGCCCCTGCCTGCATTCCATCTGCCATTGTCCCCTTGGCCACAGCACATTCAAGGCCAGAAAAATAGGCACGACCTCCTGAGAGGAGGAGCTGGAAAGTTTTACTACAGAGGGCAGGCCCAGAAATCTACCACACCGCCTTTGTCACTTAAAGCCTCCCCTCTGTATTTTCAGAAAGTATTTTATACTTATAAAAACACTATTTTACAATAAAGGCATAATTCTAAAATTCCCATTGGGTTTTCTGTTTTACTATTCTGTGTTGTATCTTCTGCATCCAGATAATGGGATACACAGACCAGTCACCTTTGGGTCCAGGGACTGAGACTGTCTCCAGGGGGCTGAGTTTGCTTGTGTATATCCACAGTAGATGGAGAAGGAAATGGCAATCCACTCCAGTATTCTTGCCTGGAAAATTCCATGGATAGAGAAGCCTGGCGGGCTACAGTCCATGGGTTTGCCAAGAGTCGACCACAACTGAGCGACTGAGCACATGTATCTTAGATTAGAACCAAGAAGATAAAAATGTGATCTGGCAAATGGATAGGAAAGCTGTGGTACATATACACAATGGAGTATTACTCAGCCATTAAAAAGAATACATTTGAATCAGTTCTAATGAGGTGGATGAAACAGGAGCCTCTTATACAGAATGAAGTAAGCCAGAAAGAAAAACACCAATACAGTATACTAACACATATATATGAAATTTAGAAAGACAGTAACAATAACCGTGTATGCAAGACAGCAAAAGAGACACAGATGTATAGAATAGTCTTTTGGACTCTATAGGAGAGGGCGAGGGTGGGATGATTTGAGAGAATGGCATTGAAACGTATAATATCATGTGAAACGAATCACCAGTCCAGGTTCGATGCAGGATACAGGATGCTTTGGGCTGGTGCACTGCTATGACCCAGAGGGATGGTACAGGAAGGGAGGTGGGAGAGGGGGTTCAGGATGGGGAACACATGTACACTTGTGGCGGATTCATGTTGATGTATGACAAAACCAATACAATATTGTAAAGTAATTAGCCTCCAATTAAAATAAATTTATATTAAATAAATTTTATTCTTGTTAAAAAAAAAAAACAACGTGATATTGGTCACACTTGTAAAACCTACAGTTCACAATTTGGGGAGCTGTTGACACATGTTGATTTTTAATAGAGTTATGTAAATCATGCACGGATTTGCTACTTGATAGTATGATGTAATTCACTTATTTACTTAGTTCTCACTCTTGTTTATTTTGCAGAGAACAGACTGTAAAGCTGTGATTAGTACTGTGGCAGGCAGCTCCTTAGACAGCAATGGATTTTCTCTCCTCATCGGTTTGGTTGATGTGTATCTCCCAAGAATGTGGGTTGAAAAGCATCCAGATAAAGAAAGCGAGGTATACTCCTTCTTACTTAGAAGTAGGAGATACTGTTGAAAAAGTATTTTAGGATAGATCATTTAAATTTGGAAATGATTGATAGTCTTGAAAAGCTAGCATTACAAAAAGAGCTCTCACCACCCCAAGATTTTACAATTAAAAATATTCGTGATAGAGGAGATTCCCTGGCAGTCTAGTGTTTCCACAGCAGAGGTTTCAGGTTCACTTCTTGGTTGGGATCCCCACATGTGAGAGGCACAACCAAAAAATACTTACGATATCAAGAATGAAAAATTTTTGTGGTTTCAAGCAAAGCCCCCATGTGGCATATTTCCCATAAAAATTGTCATTTTTCTTTTGTTTTTGTTTAGTAGCTAAGTTGGGTCTGACTCTTTTGTGACCCCATGGACTGCAGCCTACCAGACTCCTCCGTCCATAGGATTTTCCAGGCAAGAGTACTGGAGTGCCTTCTCCGAGATGTTCCTGCTAGCTAACCTTATTGTGGTAGTCATTTCACAGTACTGTGTGCTAGATGATTGCACTGTAAATCTTGAACTTACACAATGCTTTATGTAAATCGTGTCCAGTAAATCTGGAGGAAAGTTTTAATGGAAACTAATAGTAGTTCTATTTTGAGTGTTAGTTGGTTATAAGATAAAAGGTCAGGCTGTGCGTTTCAGTCATCACACACCACGGTGGCAGAGAGTGGGACATATTCATTATTCATTCATCCTGAAGGCACTTTTGATATCACAGCAATGTTCATATATTAATTCTGTATTAGTTCTGAATCCCTCAGGGGTTTATGAGGTTCACGTTGGGAACCCCAGCTCTGACATTCTGCTTTTTATTTGATCTCCTTTAGGCCATCTCATTTTTGAATAAATCTTATTCTTTTTGCCTTTATAGTATTATTTTGCCTGATGAGAAAGTTTTCAGATTTTACATGTAAATCTTTTCCAATAAACACATTTATGCCAAATGTTGCAAATCCTAGGTACATGTGTATCTTGTTTGTACCTTAGAGGGTTATTATGTGAGATACTGCTGCTGCTGAGTCACTTCGGTCATGTTCGACTCTGTGCGAGTCCATAGACATCAGCCCACCAGGCTCCCCCGCCCCTGGGATTCTCCAGGCAAGAACACTGGAGTGGGTTGCCATTTCCTTCTCCAATGCATGAAAGTGAAAAGTGAAAGTGAAGTCGCTCAGTCGTGTCTAACTCTTAGCGACCCCATGGACTGCAGCCTATCAGACTCCTCCGTCCATGGAATTTTCCAGGCAAGAGTACTGGAGTGGGGTGCCATTGCCTCCACTAGGCGTGTACAAACTCAAGGGTCTTTGAAGTGCCACAGCTGAGTGTGGTTTAAAGTTGCTGAGCCCTTTAAGTAGCAAGAATTAGTACCTTTTCATTCATCTTGCCTGTGATGTGGGTTGTTGTACACTGGCTATGCTCCTGATGAAGTGCACACTCCTATGTACATTAGTGTGGGGTGTATCTCCCTTCTGGAGGATTAGAGGATTTTTTTTTTTTGCCAGCCTTTCCCACTGGCAAGTGGCACATTCCCATGAGGGTCTGAGAAGTAGTGAGAAGCCATGGGCCTGAGCCCACAGAGCCTCATTGTTTAGGCTCAGTGCTTTGTAACTGTCCCAACTATGAGTCCATCGTTTAGAAAAGCTGTGGCGTGGGTTTTAGAGTGGAGTTCTGGGTCTTTGGGTGCATGTAAATAACCAGATGAACTCAAGTGATAAGAAGCACCAGCCTAGCTCCTGTTTTTCTCCCTCTAGGCCTGCATGCTTGTGTTTCAACCAAATCTTGGTATTACCGTCCCTGACGAAGCTGAGAGGAGTGAAGTGATTATTTGTCTTGATTGCTCCAGTTCCATGGAGGGCGAGACGTTCCTGCAAGCAAAGCAGATTGCCTTGCACGCACTGTCCTGTGTGGGAAAGGAGCAGAAGGTGAACGTCGTCAAGTTTGGCACAGGTGAGTGCTCCACCCTGTGCCTTCTCCAAAGCGTCAGGATGTCAGTGGAAAGGGGTGACTGTGACCTCTCTGTGCATTGAGAGGCAGCACAGCAAGGTTCAAGAGCAAGAACTCTAGAGCCAGGTCCCAGCTTGAATCACAGCTCTGCACCTGAGCCCTGGATGTGGCCTTGGGCAGCTTACTGGAACTTGGTTCTCTCATCTGTAACAGGAGAGAAATAGTCCCTCCTCATAGTGCTGTTGTGAGGGTTGAGCTCATGTATTTAAAGGACTTTAAACAATGCCTATCATATAGAAAACACCAGATGAGTATTACTATTGTTATTGTTACCAGTTGAACTGAGTGTGAGACCCTTGGTCTGATGAGTTCAAGGGTCCAAGGATCAGGACAGAACCTCTGAAATCAGCACGGTGGTAGAGGAGCTATTAGGAACAGTCTCAGGAGGCACCAGATAAGCCCCACTGAAGAAAGGACTGTCCCCTTGAGGTGGGGTCCAGGGGCCTCTCAGCCCCTCAGAAGGAGCAGCATGGGGTGTGGGGACAGCCACACCCTGCTGATTCTTATTTACTGTGCCGTTTGGCAGAAGAGGCAGCCCCTTCACAAAGGAGGAAGGAGCCGGGGTCTGCTGCTGCTGGTGGGGAGAGGTCAGATGAACAGGGACATGCCGAGGGCCGGAGGGCGACATGACCTGCTGCCTGGGCTGTCCCCGTGTCCTGTGTCTTCCTCTGCACGGAGTTGGCTAAGGAGCAGACTCCTCATGCACAGCCTGACCCAGGTCGTTTTTGCTCAGTAAAGTGCGTCATTTGAATGCAGCGGAATTTTTTAAAGGAATGCTGTGGTGAATTTTTTTTATGTATTAAAATTACCAACCATTATTATTGTTTGTTAGTGGTCAAAAAGTGAATATTTAATGGCAACATCTTAAACCAGTCTTATCACACAGGTTACAAGGAATTATTTTCATATCCTAAGTGCATCACGAACAATAAGACGCCCACAGAGTTCATCATGGTGAGTACCAGTAACTGCCTTTGTCCTCTGTCTTCTCTCCATCAGGCTTCAGTGGTTCTGCCAGGTCTTTCTCCCCAAGAAGCCCTAGTCCTTCCATTTCTGTATGCGGATGGGCTCTTTTAGTTCATTAATGAAAGTGATATGAACTCATTAAGAAAATGGAAAATTAAAAAAGAAAGAAAAAGTCTTTCACAGTCCCAACATCTGAATACAATCAGCATTAACAGCTTTGAATGTTTTGCTCTGTTCCCTTTCTTTCTTTCTTTTTTTGCATTGAACAAACTAGGAATGACCAATTGTGTCCTCAATCCAGACTAGCTGGCAATCCCAGGGGTGTTTTGATGTAATAGTTCTTAGAAAACCATAAACAAACACCAACTAATAATATTATAGGTACTGTGTGACATGAAATAAACTAAAAGGATAGTTGTTCCACAAATGAATCATTAGGAAAGAACTTCCTTTCAGTGACAATAACCCTCACTAAGGGGTGTGCTTCAGTAAGTGATTACAGTTGGTGGTCAAGACACCCCAAAAGAAGTAAATGATTTTGCTTCATTTCCTCCAGTCTGCCACACCTACCATGGGAAACACAGATTTCTGGAAGACACTTCGATACTTAAGTTTGCTGTACCCTTCCCACGTGTTACGGAACATCCTCCTCATATCTGACGGGCACCTCCAGAACCAGAGCTTGACCTTGCAGCTCGTAAGAAGAAGCGTGCCACACACCAGGCTGTTCTCCTGTGGGGTCGGGTGAGCACAGGCAGGCCGGTCCCACAGGGAAAGTCAGCAGGTGGGAGCTGCTTGGTGCAGAGGGGCCGGCTCTGGGCTCCTGGCCCCAGCCACTGCCTGGGTCTCAGAGCCTGAGCAGCCACAGGTTAGCCGTGACTCTGGGGGGAGGGGGACCTTCACCCTCTTCTGTGAGGTGGAGATGACAGTGGGTCTAATAGGCTTACTCTAGAAATCTCGTGAACTTGTATACATGGAAACAGCCAGCAAGCTCCACTTCAGTGTTGGAGACTGTTACTTGAATAATTGAGCCTAACCTGACAGGCCGGGCACACCCAGGCCTGATGGTGACCCCACCCCACCCCCGGCTGCTCTGTCCCTTCCCTGCACCTCTCTGACTGCTGCCATTTTCTCACTGGCATTTGCTCACCCTGCTGTGTACAGGAATCTTTCTCTAGAGAAGCTAAAACCCATGACTGTTGGGGTTCACTCCTTCCCCATTTATAGTTAATGTTTTTGCATTATATTGAGGATTATGGTGTAAAAATAAGACAGCGGAGAGTGGGGGCCATGCTGGCATTTGTACACAGCATACCTGACCCTGCCCCCTGTACTCCCCCGCTGTGAGGTCACTGTCCTGGCCAGTGGGCATCGGCCTCCCTGGGCAGGACATCCCGCTGCACAGGCGGGGGTGAGGAGAGATGTCCAGGGCTCTCCTACCCATAGTCATAGAGCAAAGGGAGCAGATCGTGACTAGGGAGGGAGGTGACCCTGAGCTTGGACACAGTTTGTCCAGTTTTTAGTGTTTTTCTATGGGTTTCTTCTTCATTTTATATATATGCATTTGTGTTCACATGCTAACCACATTTCGTGAGTCTTCAGGAGCAGAGACTGTTTATCCTGCCTGTTTAACAAGTGGTCCTCTCAGGCCCACACGGCAACCTCACTAACCCGTAAAAGCTGTAAATACATATAGACTCTGGCTTAAGGATTTTCTAATCAGTATTGTAATCAAATCATTTAGTTTTGATCACCGAAGACCTACCCACGTTATCAATAGGCTGATGTATATTTCCAAATATCTTTCTCAAACTTTTTCGATATTTTCTAAATATTTTTGATAATTTTGAAAATTATCAATCACTTGTCTAATATTTCAGGAGGAACTTCTCTAACAAAGTACTCTTGATTAGTTGTAGAATAATTGAGAGAAATGTAACAAAACATTGTCAATTAAATATCAAAGATTACATTTGCTGGAAAGAGAGTTACTTCCTAGTTCTTTGTTATCTAAATGTGGACCAGATTTTAAGATGCAGGCTTGGTTAACTCTTCTGTCAGCCTTGACTTTAGAATCAGTTGAGGGCAGCTTTGACATTCATTGAGAGTGGGTCCCAGTCACCATCCCTGTCACAAGCACTCCACAGGTTTCTCAGAATCATCTCCTCCCTCCTCCAATGAATCAGAAGCCAGAAATGTATGCTTTTTTCTCTTGTGGAAGAGACATGAGTCTTCTGATACGTGGGAACTTGGGTTACCCAGACCTGCAGATGTTTCCTACTTTCTGGCCTAAGTTTTATATCTGCCTTCAGCTGCAGAACATAACGTGTCTTCCACTGAGTCCTAAGCTGTGTCAGTATTCACTACATGTACTTCAACTTGTTTCTAAAATTTGGTTAAAACGTGAAATGTTATCAGTTCTACAGCAAATCGTCATGTCTTACGGAGTCTGTCCCACTATGGCGCTGGAGTATTTGAATATTTTAACTCAAAATCCAAACATAGCTGGAAAAAACAGGTATGTGTCTCATACATCTTATTTCAGTCTTATGTCTAAATGTGGAAATCTTATCTTCTTAGAAATCTAGTGACAGTAACTTCTGTATTTTCATCAATGGAAAAGGGAACTAGAAAAAGCCAAAAAGGTACCCAAAGCGTATGCAACCCACCCTTAGTTACCCCTAGCCTTCCCCCCCACCCTTAGTTACTGCTAGCTTGCACAGGAAACACTCCAGTGGGGCGTTCTTCTAGCTAACTTTTTTTTTTTTCCAATTTATGTATTATTGCATGGTTGCAAGCCTTAACCCTGGTTCTGACAACATGAATTCCTCTTCCCATCTCTAACCACTGATTACTGTAAACCTCGGCATACTGTTTATTTTAGCCACACGGAGCCTGGCCATTTATTCCATCTTGTCATCTGGATGAGCTTCAGATTCAAAACACACACTAACCAGAGCTCTCTGGTTTGATTTCTGCTTTATATAATGTCATGGGTTGGTTTTTAAAAGTGAAATATTACACTTATTTTTTGCTCGGATTAATTTTTTATTGTGGCAAAATATACATAAATTTTACCATTTTCAGGTATACAATTCAGGGTTATTAAGTGAACTCACAGTATTGTGTAGCCATCACCATGATCTAGCTCCAGAACATTTCCATCATCCCAAACAGGAAGTCTATCCCTATTTCTTTTCTTTTTTGGCTGTGGCATGTAGCAATCTTAGTTCCCTGACCAGGGATCAAATCTGCGCCTCTGCAGTGGCAGCACAGAGTCTCAACCGCTGGGGACCCAGGGAAACCCCTCTACCCCCAGTTAAACAATGACGCCTCGCCCCTGCACCCCCAACCCCTGGCACCCACCCTCTTCTGTCTCTGTGAATTTAACTCCTCTAGAAACCTCATATCAGTGGAATCCAGCAATGTTTGTCTGTTTGTGCCTGGCTTATTTCATTTGGCATAGTGTTTTTGAGGTCCATTCACGTAGTATATGTCAGAATTTTCTACCTTTTTAAGGCTGAAAAATATTCCATTATATATATACACCACATTTTGTGTATCCATTTATTGTCATTAGACCCTAGGGTTGTTCCTGCCTTTTGACTGTGAATCATACTGACATGATTGGTGTACAGGCATGTGTTGGAGGCCCTAATTTCAATACCCAGAAGTGGGATCGCTGAGTCATGTCGTAACTGCACTTAGTGTTTTAAGAGCTGCCATACTGTTGTTCACTGGCATTTTATATTCCCACTAGCAGTGTGCCAAGGTTCCAGTTTCTTCCACATCTGCATCAACACTTATTTTCACACTTTTTTATTTTATATAGCCCTCCCAGTGGATGTGAATTTGTATCTGATTATGGTTTCGATTTGCATTTCCCTTAGTAACAACATCTTTTCATGTGCTGATTGGCCATTAGCATATCTTCTTTGGAGAAGTGTCTATTCAAGTCCTTTGTAGGGTTAATTTTTATAACTGGAATCTACTACACGACAAAGTTGTTTATTGGTAATTAATTAATAGAATAATTTTAAGATGGTTTGTGAATTTAAATTGTGTGCTAGTGCTATTATTAAAAATTTGACTGAATCCTTTTGGAAATGTATCCTGTAGCAGGAATGAGGTAAAAAAAAAACAAAGAGCTACAATTCCCAAAGGACAGAATGTAAAGTCATTTTTAAGTGTTAGGTAACTATTTCTGAATGTAACACTGAAAGAGAAATAACTCCTCTTGATAAATAGATAGAAGCCCAGATGGATAGGCTGAGTTCTCCCAGTTGCCACTCGGTCTCCATCAAATGGCAGCAGCTGAGCACGGACGCACCCGTACCCCTGCAGGCCCCCGCCCAAGTGCAGTCCCTGTTTCACAGCGAGCGACTCCTTGTCTACGGGCTCACTCTTCACTGTACACAGGTGAGGAGCACGCAAGCGTTTTATTATGGGAACAGCAATGTGTTTTGCTAATAATTTTATTTTTATTTTTTCTTCCCTTTCCTTTACCCCCAAGTCATAATATGCTGCACAGTTTTTCCTGGGATCACAGCGGTTGGTTAACCAAGGGCACTGGAGAGCCTCTTAATTCCCATTAAAATCACTGAAAGAATCACTGTTGAACTAATCAGGACATTATGAAGTAGAAAAACTATAAGGAATTTTTTTCCCATTTCAGGCAACTCTACATGCGCTAATTCAAGAGAGAGAGTATTCTACAGTGGTGTCAACTACTGAACTTCAGAAGACAACTGGAACGGTGAGATTGTAAAGTTAAAATAATTCTGTTATTTTCATATTTAATGCACCACATCCTTCCTGCATTGTTTTCTGTGTTGACATCTTAGAACCTGATGTGATGTGGAGGGTTGTCATCTCCACAAGCGAGGACACTGACCATCATTTTCTAAGGCAGCAGCTCTTCATCCGGGGTCTTGAGTCCAGGAGTATCCACAGGGCCATCAGTGGGCATAAATAAGTGCAGTTAAACCTGGTGTTTTGTGAATGAAACCTTTAAAGGTGGTTCTCAAAGATGCGCATGTCTCCCTACAAGTTCAGTGTACCTGCAGTGCCTGGTCCTTGCCACTTATTTTAGAATACTGAGTATAACTGTACTGGATGACAAGTAAAACATTGTATATTGAAGATGTGTTTTTGTTTTTTCTATTTTGGGATTAAAAGCAAATGAATTTGTAGTATTTGCATAAGTACCAAATCTGCTATAGTTAGATCTGGAAAATTCCTAACCTGTCTATGCTGTAGGCCTGGAGAATTCCATGGACAGAGGAGCCCAGTGAGCTACAGTGCATGGGGTCGAAAAGAGTCAGATACGACTGAGGCAGTAACTACTACTACTATTCACAGGAGTATTTATATAATCAGACAGCCATTCCTTATTTATATCTATATAACCACATTGCTGTGGCTCAGTGTTAAAGAATCCACCTGCCAATGCAGAGGACACAGGTTTGATCCCTGGGTCAGGAAGATCCCCTGGAGAAGGAAATGGCAACTCACTCCAGTATTCTTGCCTGGGAAATCCCATGGACAGAGGAGCCCAGCAGGCTACAATCCATGAGGTCACAAAAGAGTTGGACATGACTTAGTGACTAAACAACAACAAAAATAAAGCAAAGCTTTCATTTTGGCATTGAATGAAAACACTTAACTTATTACTTGCCAATGGCTTATGTATAGAATTTAAGGGCATCTTTGTATTGTCTGAAAAACTGAATCTCAGTGGGATTTTACCTGGGAGCAGGTCATTTTCCATAAAGTCACAATTTTTATAGTTGTCCTTCCACTGTGAATCATGGCCTTACCAGTAAAAAAATGGCAGGAGTTGAAATTGTCACTGATGGGAGATGCTGCCTTTGGAGTCCTGTTGTTTCAGCCATTTGAGGAAAGGGCGGTGCCCTGGCCCTTGACTTCCTGGTGCTCTGTCTGTGGCCCCTTCAGAGTGGAGATCACAGTCAGGCCTCACAACCCTGGGCTGGCTCTTCCAGTAGCGCAGTTCACACGTGTATAGAAAATGCCAACTATAGGGACAGAATGGAGACGAATGGGTACCAGAACTGGAGGTGACTGCACAGGGACACGATACAAGGTTTTAATGGGAAGAAATCCCCTCCTCTGTGTTTCAGTGGTGCTCACACACCGTCTGTATGCATGTATACTCAGTCACTTGAGTCGTGTCTGAATCTTTGTGACCCCATGGACTGTAACCCACCAGGCTCCTCTGTCCATGGGATTCTCCAGGCAAAAATACTGGAGTGGGTTGCCATGCCCTCCTCCCAGGGATCTTCCCAACCCAGGGATCAAACCTTGGTCTTCTGCATCGCAGGCAGATTCTTTACAGCTGAGCCACCAGGGAAGCCCCCACATACAGTCTGTGAAAGTGAAAGTCGCTCAGTCATGTCCGACTCTTTGCAGCCCCATGGACTATACAGTCCGTGGAATTCTCCAGGCCAGAATGCTGGAGTGGTAGCCTTTCCCTTCTCCAGGGGATCTTCCCAACCCAGGAGTCAAACCCAGGTCTCCTGCATGGCAGGTGGATTCTTTATGAGCTGAACCACTAGGGAAGCCCACACACCATCTACATTAGTTAAAACTCATCAACCTGCACACCTAAAGGGGGTGAATTTCATTTTATGTAAACACATCTCAATTATTTAAATGATTTCCTATGTATGACATGGATTAGAATCTTTTTTCCTTTGGTGCCTGAACAGATGATTCACAAGCTGGCAGCGCGAGCTCTGATCAGAGATTACGAAGATGGCATTCTCCACGAAAATGAAGTGAATCACGAGGTTTGCTTTTTCACATGAAAGCCATCGTCTGTTTTTTTTTGGCCTTTCTTGAGTTGCTTTATCCGTGGAAATGTGAGTGAGGATCAGCAGGTGGAAAGGGACCCCTGTAATCATTGCCATGTTTTCCGTGCCGGGGTGCAGGGTGCCCCATAGTTACTTGATTTAGTTTTTATTTAGCTTGTTGAATGAATTATTGACAGAACAAAGGAGACTCAGACGCCTCCCTCAGTGCCTGTAAAGACATCACCTAGGTGCTTGTGTGTTGTAGGGTGAGTGTCTCCATCTGTGATGAAGAGGCCGGGTCTGGGGGGCTGAGCCGCCTGTGTAGCTCAGCAGAGCCAAGCCCACCTTGCCCCCGCATCACTGAGCCACTGAGGCCCTGGCAGGGGACTCCCTCTGCTACCCCATACCCAGATGACTGCTGTCAAATGATGGCTGGAACATTAGCACTCAGCGCACTCCTCCCCAGGCAGTTGGTTCCCTCAGAAGTCAGCACCCTCCTTCCCACTCTCAGGTCAGCAGCCTTGGTCCTGCTTTGCTCAGGGTCCTTTTCCATCTGAGGGCAGCTGACCAGCTGCATTGGCAGACCAGCTTGGACCAGTCCCTCCACCTCCCAACACCCCTGGGCTCCTCTTCTTTACAGTGAGAGACAGACTCAATGTGACAGGTCTTGGCAGCTCAGCAGCCTTGACCTTGAGGGCTCCTTATAAACACACCACAAAGAAGCTCATGAGTATGAATTGCTGTTTCTGTACTTTAGCCTCTCATTGAGCCCATTTTTTGCAGGAAATGGTAGGTTAGCCACTTGAGATACTTAGGCAGAGCCATCGACTCAATGTTGCAATTATAAAATTATCTACTTCTTATAGAAAGACACCTTTTTGTATTATGTAGTACTCATTTAATTGGTCGTATATAGCTAAATAGTGAAAAATAGGACATGATTTCATTTGTTATTCATTATTATTCTGTCTTATTATTCATTTTTCTTAGATGAAGAAGCAAACCTTAAAATCTCTGATTATTAAACTCAGTAAAGAAAACTCTCTCATAACACAATTTACAAGCTTTGTGGCTGTGGAGAAAAGGGTATGTATTGTTAATTCACGGTCATTTTATCTATATTTGCACGCTAAGAAAATGACTCTTGCCTTCACTGTCACTGGTGGCCCCTGCGTCCATGAAGAGCAGCAGAAAGCCTCTCATCCACGCAGGGCAAGGGCTTGCGTGATCTCTGCATGATTTACCTGTGCTGTTATTTTAATGTTACAGTTGAATTAGTACACAATAAAGATGAGAAATGCCAAAAATGTAACAAATTGTTGAATATGTGAATTTTAAGATATACTACAATTTGTTACATTTTTGGCATTTCTCACCTTTATTAATTCTTGACCCTCAAAAAATAAGAGAGGCCTAGGCTCCTCTTACCCTATGAGTGGCCCTTTCTTCTACAGTTTGAGAGGAGAGCCCTCCAAGGCACTTGGTGCAGCGCCACCCAGCGGGTGCTCTGTGAAGGGGACCCTCACCCCAACCTGACCATCTTCTCCCCCAGGACACAGGATCCAGTCCGACCCCCAAACTTTCCAAACCAAACATTCATGAGGCTTTAGAATTTGTAATAATAATTTAATGTGATAATGTCTGTTTTCTCTTTACCTGATTGTGATTCAATATAGAATGGTAATGAGTCACCTTCTCCTGATATTCCAAATACTTTGGAACTTATTGCCAAAGAAGACATAGATTTTCTGCCATACATGAGCTGGGAGGGGGAACAACCAGATGCCAGCAGGATGCAAGTGAGTGTTGATTACAAATCAATTGATACAATTGTGTGTACAAATTGTGATTACAAATCAATTGATACAATTGATCAATTGTGTGTTCATGCTTTTATGATGGTAAGGGGAACCCTTCGCTAAAATAGCACCCTTTTGATCTGTATACACAGATGCAGATGTCTCCCTGATGATGGGAATTTTTGCACATTTTAAAAAATGCTGTTATGTGACTGAGAAAGGCTCCATTTACAAATGTAGCTATAAGATGCAGAAGAGGAACAATTGTGGTTACAGACAAACTGTGGTTCAGGAAGCCAAAGGCCTTCCCTCTAAGAGTGACAGGCAATTCATCCTGAAAGTAGTGATAAAAGCCTATCTAATTATCTAACTTCACCACCAGTATTTATTAAAGTTTGTAGTGCTTTATGCTGTGGCCTTTGTGACCACATAATAGAAGCTGAGAAGCACAACTTAAATAACTGGAAGATGTTCGTCACTAGTCGTGTCCAACTCTGTGCAACCCCATGGACTCCCACCAAGCTCCTCTATCCTTGGAATTCTCCAGGCAAGAATACTGGAATAGGTTGCCATTCCCTTCTCCAGGGAAATAAAACCTGGGAGACATATACAAAAGCAAAGGAACAAAACAGTAGTAGTAAGACTCTGGAGTATCCAAGTTAGAGAAGTAAAACTGCCAAAATTTAAGGATTTAAAATCCAAGGGAAAAAATTTATGTGCTTCCAAGGTGGCCCTAGTGCTAAAGAACCAGCCTGCCAACACAGGAGACATAAGAGACACCAGTTTGATCCCTGGGTCAGGAAGATCCCCTGGAGGAGGGCATGGCAACTCACTCCAGTATTCTTGCCTAAAGAATCCCATGGACAGAGGTGCCTACAATTGGCGGGCTACAATCCATGGAGTTGCAAAGAGTCTGACACAACTTGGCAACTAAAGAACAAAGTGTAAAGGATCTTGGCCAGCTAAAACAACTTTGAAAAGGAAGAAGAGGTTGGAGGCCTTACACCATCTGATATCGAGGTTTACTGTAAAGCCACAGTAAGTAGGAAAGTGTGGTATTAACATAAAATGGACATCTAGACCATTGGAACAGCATGGAGAATCTAGAAATATATCCAGATATATAGGGCCAATTGTCTACAGAGGCCCAAGGCTATTCAATGGGGGAAAACCATCTTTTAAAAAAATGATTCTGAAAAGGTTGTATAGTCATGTACCAAAAAACAAAGCAAAACCCCTCTACCCTTAGCTCACTTCATAAAAAAAGATTGACTGGATTATTGGCTTGAATGTAATAGCTGAAACCTGAATATCTGGAAAGAAAACAGGAGAAAACCTTAATGAACTAGGGTTGTACAAAGCTTTCCTAAATTTAAAGAACAAACTACAAAATAAATTGGTGAACTGGACTTTATTAATATCAAAAACTTTTATTCTTCAGAAGACACTGTTAAGAAAATGAAAGGGCAGACCACAGACTGGGAGAAAATGTTTGCAAAACATATCTGACAAATATGTTTATCTAAAATATATAAAGAAATCTTACAATCCAATAATAAGAAAATAACCCAGTAAAAAAAAAAAAAAAGCAGATCATTTTAGAAAACTCTCAGTTTCTTAAAGAGCTAACTATACACCTATCATTTGACCCACCCAAATGAAATGAAAGTATGTGTTTACACAAAGACTAGTGCATGAGTATTCATTGCAGCTTTACTTGTAGCAGCCAGAAGTTGGACACAACCATCAGGAGATAAATGAATAAACAAATTGTGGTATAGCCTTACAAGAGTAACTACTCAGCGGTAAAGAGGAGAAATAGTGTTAGTCTCTCAGCCATGTTTGACTCTTTGCATCCCAATAGACTGTAGCCTGCCAGGCTCCTCTGTCCATGGGGTTCTCCAGGCAAGAATATTGGAATGGATTGCCATTCCCTTCTCCAGAGGATCTTCCCGACCCAGGGATTGGACCCAGATCTTCTGCATTGCAGGCAGATTCTTTACCATCTGAGCTACAGGGAAGTCGTGTAGTTCAAAAAAAGGTTAAAAAGGAGAATTAACCATTGATATATACAACAACATGGATAAATGTCAGGGCAGTTATACTGAGTAAAAGTCAAACAAAGAATATAAGCTGTAAGCTTCCATTGACACAAAATATGTGCAACCCAATCTGAAGTTACAGAAAGCAAGGAGGAGGAGTGAGATGGGTCACAAAAGGGCACGGTAAAGGAGTGTGTGCTGAATATGTCATTCCCCTTGTTGTGACAATGGTCTCAGGGATGTATATTTACACCAGAACTCATATGACTCTAAGATGCAGTTGTTTATATCAATTATACCCAAATAAATCTATTTTGAATATCTAATTAGCTCTAACCAAATTGCCTCTTTGCGTGTCCAACTCGGTGGCCCCATGGACTGTAGCCCATCAGGTTCCTCTGTCCATGGAATTTCCCAGGCAAGAATACTGGAGTTGGTTGCCATTTCCTACTCCAGGGGATCTACCCAGCCCAGAGATCAAACCTGCCTGTCTTGCATCTCCTGCATTGGTAGGCAGATTCTTTATCTCTAGAGCCACCTGAAAGCCCAGATTGCCACTACATAGGTTATATCAGTTCACTCTCCCATCAGAAGCACTTGAGAGGCTGTTACTCTATTCTCTCTTTAACCCGGTATATTATTCAAATTTTTTATCTTTACAGATCTGATAGGTTAAAAGCATATTAGTGATATTTTAATTTTCATTTCTTTATGAATGAAAAGGAACATGTTTTCATATTCCTAAGAGCCCACATATTCATCTTTTCTAGGTATCATCCATTAATGTCTTTTACCTTTTTAAATTGTGAGATTAGTCATTTTCTTATTTATCTTAGGCAAATTATATTTTTTAGGGAAATTAGGCCTTTATGATACAAGTTGTAAAAATTTGTTTCTCAGTTTGCCATTTGTATTTTGATGTTGCTTATCATCATTTTGTCATGCAGGTATTTTAATTAAGTCAAGCATTTTCATTTTTGGGTTTCTTTGTTTTGTATTGCTTTGTCTTTTGTCATGCTTAGAAATCTTTCCTTCAGATATTATGCTTTATAAAAATTTCCCATGATTTCTTTCTTTAAATAGTTGTATGGCTTCACGTTTACGTTGAAATTTGCATCCAATCAGAATCTTTCCTGGTATAAGATGGAACATATGGGAACAACTTTATTCCCTTCCAGATGACTTCCAACTTTCCCCAGCACCATTTATTAAATAAGTCTTCTTTTCCTTGAATTGATTTGAGGAATCTTTGTTGTCTTTATCATCTCCTAACTCCCCACATGTGTTAGGATCTGGTGCTGGACCCTGTATTCTGTTTCCTAGATCAGTCTGTTATAATTGTAATTTTATAAAAGTCTTTAATGTCTGATGGGTCTGGTCCATCACTTGCTCTTTTTTCACTTTACTCATCTAATTAAGAAAAATTTAACCAGATATGCATTTGTAAGTATTATTTTGAAATGTATGTCTTGTCCTGTGTCCTGCAGTATTAATTATATGTGCTGAGCTGTGCTTAGTCACTCAGTCATGTCTGACTCTGTGTGGCCCCATGGACTGTAGCTTACTGGAATAGGTTGCCATTCCCTTCTCCAGGGAAATAAAACCTGGGAGACACATACAAAAGCAAAGGAACAAAACAGTGGTAGTAAGACTCTGGAGTATCCAAGTGAGAGAAGTAAAACTGCCAAAATTTAAGGATTTAAAATCCAAGGGAAAAAATTTACGTGCTTCCAAGGTGGCCCTAGTGCTAAAGAACCAGCCTGCCAACACAGGAGACATAAGAGACACCAGTTTGATCCCTGGGTCAGGAAGATCCCCTGGAGGAGGGCCTCTGTCCTTGGGGATTCTCCAGGCAAGAATACTGGAGTGGGTTGTCATGCCCTCCTCCAGGGCATCTTCCCAACCCAGGGATTGAACCCAGGTCTCCCACATTACAGGTAGATTGTTTACCCTCTGAGTCACAAGGGAAGCCCAAGAAGACTGGAGTGGGTAGCCTATCCCTTCTCCAGGGAAGCTTCCCAACCCAGGAATCGAACTTGGGTCTCCTCTCCTGCATCACAGGAAGATTCTTTACAAGCAGAGCTACCAGGGAAGCCCCATTAATTATTTAAATATACACATTTATCTGAACTGGGAAGGGACTACTCCTTTAAAAGAAAAACTCGTTTACATTGGTAAAACTAAAAGCTGATTATTTCCAAGATATCTCAAGGACTAATAATTCGTATAAAATTTGATTTTGTTTGCATGCATGTTTTTAAGGAATACTCTTTAAAATTTATTCAGATAATAGTAGTGACAGAGCATCCCTTATTCTCTTTTTTTTATACATTTTCATATTCTAGTGTGAAAGACATTAATTTACTTAAAGCTTTGGAGATTTTTTTTTTTCAGTTTTCTCATTTTCTTAATATTGCTATAAAGCAGTATAAAAGACTGGAATAATTCATTCTATCAGTTTATTTTAGGGCTGCTAAGTTGCTTTAGTTGTGACCAACTCTCTGTAACCCCATGGACTATAGCCCACCAGGCTCCTCTGTCCATGGGATTCTCCAGGCAAGAATACTAGAATGGGTTGCCATGCCCTCCTCCAGTGGATCTTCCCAACCCAGGGATTGAACCCGCATCTTTTATGTCTCTTGCATTGGCCGGTGGGTTCTTTACTACCAGTGCCACCTGGAAAGCCTTTTAGGACTAATTTGACACTATAATATTGCTTATTGTCAAGTCTTTGGCAAGTCCCTTTTATGGTCCTCAGTTTCCTCTTGTGGAAAATAAGGAGTGTTTAAAATTCTGTGATTCTAAGAACAGAGAGAGATTAAGATATTTGGTGTATTTACCGCTGATATTGTCTCCTGCTCTCCAACTCCGTGTCTATAAATGAGGGCACTATAGATAAGTGACCCTGAGTGTCTGGTCTTCTCAGTGCCCTGGGACAGACCGTTTCATCAGTGCTGAGAGGTCAGCTCTAGGAAGCCTGGCTTCTTGATCATCATCCACTTGACCTGTGCTTTCCTTATATTGTCACTTCTCTTTTTGGCAGACACTTTCAGCATCCTCTGAATGGAACCAAGAACCCAAACATAAATGTAAACGTAAACGGACTAAAAAGAAGCATTCATCACTTAAGATGAAACTTTCTGAAGATTTTGAAGTCTTTAGCTTAGATGCCCCAGAAGAATCTGAAGCGGTCAGTTTTGTCTTCATGGATGCGGAGGAGCTCTGGGATTTGGGTCCGATGAAGTCATCTAAACAAACAGAAGTTAAACCACAATTCACAGAAGCCATCTCACAGAAAATGGCCGTTTCCAACATTCCTACTGCCCCTAGTTTCTTATCTGCACCTCTCCATGTTGGCTCTGCTTTCCACCATCATCCCAGCTCAGCACTGTTTGGTTCTCCAGCTGGTCCCAAACACTTCAGTTCCCCTAAGAAGTACCTGGAGATGGGCAGTGGTGCCGACTTTTCCCTGGACATGGAGTCTTTTCCTAGGCTGCATCTCCAGGGCTCACCTTTGCAACTTGCTGCTGCTCCCAGGGCCTCGTTTAGCTCCAAGTCACAGCTGCCCAAAACTGATCAAGGGGGTGCCACAGGCTTCGGTGCCCTCACTGCCCTTCAGCTGGATCCTCTCCCGCAGCCGAATCTTTTTTCCTGTCCTTCTGCAGGTCTTCTCCCTTGTCCACTTGTAAAGTCTGTCTTGTCTTCCCCTGCCTCTCCTCCCTCCCTACCCAGGGGTGTTGTTCCCCCTCCTCCCCCTCTACCTGGGGGGGTTGGTGTTCCCCCTCCTCCCCCTCTTCCCCCTCTAACTGGGGGAATTGTTCCCCCTCCTCCCCTTCTACCTGGGGGGGGTGGTGGTCCTCCTCCTCTCCCTCTTCGCCCTCTAACTGGGGGAATTGTTCCCCCTCCTCCCCCTCTATTTCAGGGGGTTGGCATTCCTCCTCCCCCTCCTCCCCCTCTACCTGGGTGGAGTGGTGTTCCTCCTTCTCCCCCTTTTCCCCCTCTATCTGGGGGAATTGTTCCCCCTCCTCCCCCTCTATCTCAGGGGGTTGGCATTCCTCCTCCCCCTCCTCCCCCTCTTTCCTCTCTTCTTCCTTCTCACCATATCCCATCTCCTAGGAGTGCCAGTTATAAGCTGCCAGTGGCTCCATCTGGCCCTGCTGAGGATGCCCAGCTGGACATTTGTATGTTAGCTGTGTATGATGAACCTCTGTCATTAGACTCCTTCCAATATGATTGTTCATTTTTTGAATGTTCTTCTGAAATGGAAAGTGATAAAACAGGAGGGCTTCTGGCGAGTAGGATTTTTAAAAATCTGGCAGAGTATGACCTAAGTGGCTTTACTACAAGCACTCAGGCACAAAAAGATGAGGATGGCCTAGCTGGCAAAGCAAGCTGGAGGAATTATGTGCCTTTGACTGAACTCTTCAGGCTTCAGACCAAGGTACTAGTCTTATCTCTCCATATATCTGTGCTTCATTAGCTTCAAAGTTCAGGATGGTGCCACACAAAGTAGCTCCTCACCAGACTGCTGCTGGTCCACACTGACATGAGGAGCTAGTGCCAGAACGCAGCTTCCTTCACTGAGAAGCCAGCTGAACAAACAGTGTGCTTGAGAAAAGCTGGTGCTTACCTACCTATTTTTAACTGTTAGGCCAGAATATCATGGAAGGGAGTGTTAACATTCCTCAGTTGAAGGTTAGCATCCCTCAGTGGGTCCTGGGGTAAGACATTAATCTCCTAGGTTCTAAAACTGCTGAACTGCAGTTCACACCAATTTCACATTGCAAAGTAAAGCACAAGTGTTGTAAGTACACTCTAAGTATTAAAAGTTCTCAGGAATATGACTCAACATGTGAGCTTATATTAGAGGTTAGCATTCCGTTTGTGAAGCTAAATCACACTCTGTAAATTTAGTTCCTGCACTGGTACTAAGACCCAATCTTATGTCTGTAATTAACTTGTTTTGATGAAATATGCTCAGTCGCTCTGCCATGTCTAATTCTTTGCAACCCCATCCACGGTAGCCTACGAGGCTCCTCCATCTGTGGAATTTTCCAGGCAAGAGTATAGTAAAGTAGAAAAGTAACTTGGTTTAGTGTCAGTTCAAGTCCCAACGCTTCCACTCTGTGATCCAGGGCAAGTCAGTCTTTCAGTCATCCATGAAATGGGAGTAATAAAAGTGTCCAGCTCGAAGAGAGGTAGACCAGCTGCCAGCAGCCCCCACCTGGAGAAATGCATGTGAAAGCAGCATAGCACACAACACTCTCTGAGCCAGAGTGTTGGGGTTTAGGTCCTGCTGTGACTACTTGTCAGCTGGTCACTTTGGACAGCTTGCTTAAGTTTTCGTACCTCAGTGTCCTCATCTGCACAGTGGGTTCAGTGACAGTACTTCACAGGAAGCAGCTCACAAGATAAGAAAACAGCACTCTTTACTAGGTGAGGGCCAGCTGGCACATTCTGTCAGTCCTGTTAGTTTTCAAATTGTTGCCATAGATCCTTTCACCCATGTGCTTGCCTGCACCCCACCTTCCCCTCCACGCCCTGTGTTAGTTCACCTTGGACCTGGAGTCTGTCTGCTTCTCAGTTAGGATCCCAGGATCCGCCTTGCAACACTTCTGTAAGCATGTGATGAAGATCCGTCTTAGCTGGAGTGGACAGGGTATGTGAGCACAAGGAAGGTAGTTTCAAAGAGCATGTTCAACATAATTTTATCTTTAGTGGAAAAGAGTCATTTTCATATTTCATCATAAGGACACATTTTAATGTTGAACAAAAGGAACCATGTTATTTAAAAGTTTGAGAAACATTGTTTCAAAGAATTACTAGAAGAAAAAAATGTATAGTACTATTTTTAAAAATCTCCATACATGAACCCCTCTACTGCTTTATTACAAATGCCACCAGGTATAATACTTACTGTCCATAGTGTTTATGAGATTCCCAATAATACTGTTTGCACATGAAGAAACTTTGATTTTACAGTAAAGATGTCTTAATTCCCTGAATTGAAAACATATTATTGATCACATAACTCATGTAATGAAATTGTAATAATGTGGCTGAAATTTTGTTTTCCTGATTTCATAGGATGGATGCTGGAAACTTACACAAGAACTGGGATTTATATTAAAACTTAATACAAATATTTTAAACAGCTTTCTTGAACAAAAAGGCATTCGATCTCTAGGTATGTCACTATTTTTCTATTTATAAATGTCATGCTCTTAAATGTTACACATTTTTGTAAACCAGTGTTCTAATATATTTGTTACATGTGAAAGGGATTACATTTGTTAATCATCAAAGGATGGGACGAGTTTCTAGTCATCTTTACCATTAAGTAGGGTACTACCTGTACAGATCTATTAGCATGAGTAGCAGTGACTGCTGTAAAAAGATCCAAGTAGCCTAAACACAAAGATCGTTTTCACGCACACCTCATAGTCAGGTGTTGGTCCACAGGAAAGTCCCACTCCACACAGCAGTTTGGATACATAGACTCCTTCTATACTGCAACTCGACCGTCACCAACATGTCTTTACAGTTACTCCTGGTAAAAAGAAAAGAAGAAGAAAAGATTATTCTGACATCATCCACCTGGTAGACCAGAGGGAGAGAGAGGAAATGTGGCAAGGATGAGCCTCTGAGCCCCACCCAGATATTAACACAGGGAGTTGGGAAATGTACTCTTTGAATTGCACTTCTTTGAATTGCACTTGACCAAAAGTAATGATGAAAACTTGCACCAGCAGAGTGTTCTAGTTTCTGGAGTGAAAGAAGAGCTGACTAACTCCTGCCAATAACATTTATTAACCCTAGACAAAATATTTTAAAACCACTCTCTGAAGGCCTGGAATATAATCAGAAGCAGACAGAAACTAGCAGGGACACAAACCTTGAAAGAAGAGAAACAAATTAGGTGAGCTCTACTTTTATCCAGCTTTTCACCTGAAGGCGCTTCTCAGTTCACAGGCACATGGAGGTTAGGACTGAAACAGAAAGTGTTCATGCGATGATGGCACAGGGGTCAGCATTTGAGGCTGAGAGCGCCTCAAAATTAAAGGTGAGAATACTTAATGGAGGGGACCGCAGAGCAGGGAGCTCTGAAAGCTGCATTGAAAGCTCCCTCAACTTTTGTTTTGGGATTGTGTGTGTAGTTTTTGTTGTGTTGATTTATTTGCTTGTTTTTAGAGAAACAAACTGCTATATCTGCTAGTGGAAGAAAATTGTTTTGCTCTGAAGATTCTGCAATTGTTCAGGCGTATCATAGTTCATAGATTGACTAGAATAATGCTAATTAAATGCCAGTGAACTTTATTTATTCTTTTTGTATGGCATGTACAAATTGTGGGGGGTGATAGTGTCAGTGGTCCCTCTAATTACCTTATGTAAAACATTCTCATCAATGTTGGCATCATCTGTGTAATACTCCCAGTAGATTTTCTCAAAGTCTGTTCACTTAAAATTGCATGGAATGACATAATAAACAAAAAAATTTGACTTATGCACACACATCTCCCTCAGATCCTTGGCTGTCCCCTAACATATACATACACCACTGTGCCTTCAAGGAATCCAGATAAAAGCAACAATCCAGAAGCTAGAGGGCTGAGCAGAGATTTCACCTGTCACCAGGTGTTAGGAAGACAGGATTTGGTGTTCAGATTACAACAAATTAGACTTGATAAATGTCTCAGGCTTTCCATTGAAACCCGAGAAGAGCCATAAAGACTGTATCTCATGATCGAGGACTGTCCGACAGGATGAGGGGGAAAAAACTGAACAGTCCCACCCTAACAAGGCCTAAAGCAAAGCCTTCAGAGGATCCACCAGAACAAATGTAAAACCATGAAAGTCCTAGAAGGACACAAGGAAAACTGAAAAATTCAAAGATATGTGGAGATTATGCAACATGTTACAGAAGAAAATGTGAGTCAAAAGAGCAATCAAAAAATACCTTAAAAATTAAAAAAAAAACACCTTAAGACAAATGAAATTAGAAATTATGGTGGTTGTTATAGTTGTTTAGTTGCTAAGTCATGTCCAACTCTTGCGATGCCACGGACTGTAACCTGCCAGGCTCCTCTGTCACCTGGTGGCTCAGTGGTAAAGAATCCTCCTGCAATGCAGGATGTGCAGGTTTGGTCCCTAGGTCAGGAAGATCCCCTGGAGAAGAGAATGGCACCCACTCCAGTATCTTTGCCTGGGAAATCCCATGGAAAAGAAAAGAGAAAATGGAAATACAACATAGCAAGATTTATGGGATACAGGAAAAGCAGTTCTAAGAAGTTTATAGAGATAAATGCCTAAATTAAAAAATAAGATGTTTAATAAGCAATCCAGCTTTTTCTACAGCCATTGAGATGCTAATATGGTCTTTATTCCTCAATTTGTTGAACACATTGATCAGTGTGTGGATATTGAACCGTGATGTTAACTCTTCTCCACATGTTTTGCTAGAATTCACCTGTGAAGCTGTCTGGTCCTGGACTTTTGTTTGTTGGGAGGATTTTGGTGTGTTTCCCCGTCCCCCGCCCCCAGTTCAGTCTCATTACTGATAACTGATCTGTTGATATTTTCTACTTTTCTTCCTTTTTCAGTCTTCTTGTTGTTCAGTCGCTATGTTGTGTCTGACTCTTTGTGACCCCATGGACTGCAGCACATCAGGCTTCCCTGTCCTTCACCACCTCCTGGAGCTTGCTGAAACTCATGTCCTTTAAGTTGGTAATGCCATACAACCACCTTATCCTCTGTCATCCCCTTCTCTCCCTGCCTTCAATCTTTCCCAGCATAAGGGTCTTTTCTAATGAGTTGCCTCTTCCCACCAGATGGCCAAAGTACTGGAGCTTCAGCTTCAGCATCAGTCCTTCCAATGAATATTCAGGATTGACTTCCTTTAGGATTGACTGGTTTGATCTCCTTGAAGTCCCAGGGATTCATGAGTCTTCTCCAACACCACAATTCAAAAGCATCAGTTCTTCGGCACGCAGCCTTTTTTATGGTCCAACTCTCACATCCATACGTAACGACTGGAAAAACCATAGTTTTGACTAGACAGACCTTTGTTGGCAAAGTAATGTCTCTGCTTTTTAATACACTGTATAGGTTTGTCATAGCCTTTCTTCCAATGAGCATGCATCTTTTAATTTCATGGCTGCAGTTAACATCTGCAATGATTTTGGATCCCAAGTAAATAAAGTCTCTCACTGTTTCCACTGTTTCCCCATATATTTGCCGTGAAGTGATGGGACCGGATGCCATGATCTTAGTTTTTTGAATGTTGAGTTTTAAGCCAGCTTTTTAACTCTCTTCTTTCACCTTCATAAAGAGGCTCTGTAGTTCTTCTTTGCTTTCTGCCATAAGGGTGGTGTCATCTGCATATCTGAGGTTATTGATATTTCTCCCAGCAATCTTGATTCCAGCTTGTGCTTCATCCAGCCTGGCATTTCACATGATGTACTCTGCATAGAAGTTAAATAAGCAGAGTGACAATATACGGCCTTAACATGCTCCTTTCCGAATTTTGAACTGGTCCATTGTTCCATGTCTGATTCTAACTGTTGTTTCTTGACCTGCATACAGGTTTCTCAGGAGGCAGGTAAGGTGGTCTGATATTCCCATCTCTTTAAGGATTTTCCACACTTTATTATGATTCACACCATCAAGGGCGTTAGCATATTCAGCAAAGCAGAAGTAAATGTTTTTCTGGAATTCTCTTGCTTTTTGTATGATCCAGTAGATGTTGGCAATTTGATCTCTGGTTCCTCTGCTTTTTCTAAATCCAACTTGGACACCTGGAAGTTCTCAGTTCATGTGCTGTTGGAACCTCACTTGGAGAATTTTGAGCATTACTTCGCTAGTGTGTGAAATGAGTGCAATTGTGCAATAGTTTGAACATTCTTTTGCATTGCCTTTCTTTGGGATTGGAATGAAAACTGACCTTTTCCAGTCCTGTGGCCACTGCTGAGTTTTCCAAATTTGCTGGCATATTGAATACAGCACTTGGGAGATCCAGTCTTGGGAGATCATATATTGCTAGGAATTTTTGCATTTCCTCTGTGCTGTGCTTTTAGAAAATAAAAATGGGTCAATCTCTGGGCTCAGTAGATATAAGCATTCATTTTCAATGTTGGTATTTTTCATAATAGAGTAAAATGTCTTGATTTGGATAAGGACACTGGTTACCTGTATGTACTGTTAAAATCATCAATCAGTCAATTGTCAGTCAGTCATGTCCGACTCGTTGCTACCCCATGGTTTGCAACCTTCCAGGCTTCTCTGTCCATGGGGATTCTCCAAGCAAGAATACTGGAGTGCATTGCTGTGCTTCCTCCAGGGAATCTTCACAACCTAGGGATAGAACCCAGGTCCTCCCGCATTGCAGGCATTTCCTCTAGATTGTCCATTTTCTTGGCATATAATTTTTCGTAGTCATCGACGATCACTTTCAAAAGCAGTGTTCGTCACAGGAATATCAGTCCCCAGGTCAGAGTGTTTACTTTTGAAAAGCTGAGGGAAGGTTGGAGTGTAAGTGGATGGATTGGAGGATGTATACAAGAGGGGCTTCAACTTAAAATATTTCTTTCTTTTAAAGAAAAGAGAAAAATTCAAAATGTGGAAAACTGTTAAGAGTAGATAAGCTCTGAGGTAATGGGGATATTCATCATATTGTTCTTTCTACTTTTCTGTAGGCTTCAAATATTTTTTTTAAAAAACATTAAGTGACTATGTTTTGGTGATGCAAACAGTGCTACGTATCGGACATTTTGGAAACAGTTAACTGACCTGGGAAACTACACATGTACATAGACATGTATGTAATTCAAGTTGTTTCTTTCTCTTGTTACTCTAATGATGATGAAGATTGTAGGAGGGGAAAAATAACTCTCTACCCTTCTGGTTCTTGGCTGAGACTCCCCTGTAATTAAAGGTTAACAAGAGAGAAACAACTTGAATTACATACGTGCATATGTATTTGTATGCATGGGAGCCAGAGAAACATATGAGACTCAAAAGGCAGCCAAGTAGCTGACCGAGGGAGAGGGACAGGGGCTGTAGGGCTCCCTGGAGGGTGGGGAATGGGCAGTTTACGGGCAGGTGAGGGGACAGAATATGTGGTAGATAGATATTTGCACTGCCTGGCGGTCAGTCTCTCGATAGAAGACTGGCAACAGCTCTCTTCCTGTTACAGACCCTCTCCTAATTTATTTTAGACTGTTGTGGGTAGGGAATGTAGTAAAAAGCTTTTCCTGAGTCTCCTAAGTGTTGATTGCCTTTAGCTTTTCACCAAAGTGGCAGATTCTGGGGTGGCTTATTTTGAACCCAAAAAGATGTGGAAAGTTTGGTTTCACAAAGTTTGGGATTGGAAAAGTAACAATATTTAAAATCAAAATATTTGTATAAAGTTATCTCAAATACATAGGTTGCATTTAGGAAATAAAAATGGGTCAATCTCTGGGCTCAGTAGATATAAGCATTCATCTTCAATGTTGGTATTTTTCATAATAGAGTAAAATATCTTGATTTGGATAAGGACACTGGTTACCTGTATGTACTGTTAAAATCATCAAAGAGGGCAATTTATTGATCTTGAAAAGCAAAAAAGGTTTTAATCTCACACTTCATGAAGCAGGCAGACTCCAGTCTCGAGCCCAGAGAAGGCACAGTAAGGGAGGGGCCTGCTAGCTTTTATAGGAGGGGGCAGCCAGGGACAGGAGGTGCCTCTGATTGACTGGTGCATATCCGACTTCTCAGAAAGACCCAGGAACAAAAAAAATAAGCAGAGAGCCTGGGAGCTGATTTAAGAGTTGCAGGTTTGGCTGCCTGAGTGTGTAGTGCTTCTGGTCAAGCAGAGCATTTACAGGAACATGAAAATTATCTAAATTTTGTTTTACTGACAGGGCCCCCAAGGCACGAGCAGTGCTAGAAAGTCTATTCCAAGACTACTGATCACTAGGAATAATTTGATATTAATACAGTGGTCTAATCAGTGTATCAGTTGTTCATCTGTTGTATGCTTAGGTTTATTCCTCTGAGGTATTTGCAGCAGGAGCCTAGAAACTAAATTTCTTTCAGTGAACTTCGCACATCTCTGGATATTTGGAAAGTTAGGGTGCAGGGGGGACTCAGGATGGAATTCATTTTGCTAACAACCATCAGGATATTATGATAGACACTTGTTCCAGTTGCCCTCCTTTTTTATTTAAATAGCTGGCTAGTTAAGGACCTTGGTAAGTATTACAGAGTTTTATGATGTGCTCATGTGTTCTGGTTTAATAGTAATATTAATGTAATTCTTCAACGGAACTGTTATAATCAGGTACCGTTTGGGATGCAGTGTCTCTTAACAGACATAAACAAATGCTTCACTTCCAGGTGTAAGAGGAAGAGAACGCCTTCTAGACCTGATCGCTACGTTTCTAGTGCTGCAGTTCCTTCGCACCAAGTTGGAACAGGAGGGAATAATCGTCAAATCGCTGATGAAACTGGACGATGCTTCCATTCCCAGGTGACTTTAACTCATTTATATTTTCAGTCATTTCTTTTTATTATATTTGTTTATCTATTTGCCCTTAGCCTGTTTGTTTCATCTTGTTTGTTTTCATCATGAGCAAAAGAAGCTGTAGCAAGTGTATGTGTGTCAGCCAGGTTTTTATTGTACTGTTTTGTGGATCCAGTGTAATAATTACGGAGAGTAATTCCTAAATTAACAATGATGCCCGTCTTCCCCACAGAATTATCTTAATCATGAAAAGAAATTGTTTAGGCTATGGGGAAATAGATTCCTATTAGGTACCCTAGTCAGCAACCAAACTCTTTCAGTAGATTTCTTGTAATAAGCAAGACACGGGTAGAGAGCAGGCCAGGAAGCAACTTTAGGTGCTCATAAATAGCACCCCAAGTCCTAAAGCACTATGTATATGGCTAAAGGAAAATTTGTCTTTATATATATGTTTTTTTATTCCAGAAAATAGTGGAGTAAATATTTTTTACTGATTTTTTTTTATTTTGTAAGTTTTTGGTATAATAAACCTATGCATTTTGAAATCATCTTTGAATTTATCTTTAAAAATTAACAAATTTTTTCACATCCTCGAGTCTTTTATTGGTCATTTATATGCCAGGTAGCAGCGTCAGCAAAAACAAACAAAACAAGTGTTTCCACCTAAAAGAGCATCCTGTCTCCTCATTTGCCTTTTCATGTAGTGCTTCTCTCCGAACTCTAGATCCACTTAGATGAAAACAGCTTTACTGGTAACAGATCTTGAGGGGAAAAATATTGATCAGGAGGCAAGAAAGCTATTGATAAACACCTCCCAAATACAAAAATACTAGTCAGCAGTTACTACACCAACTACCAGTTTCACATACAGTCTCCCTTTAAGGCTAAGGTGATCCTATTTTACAAGGGGTAGAGGCAACAAGTCCCAAGAGAATTCAGCCTTCTTTGAAACTAGCCCACATACTCTACAGTGGACACTATAAGCACAGCTTTTATGGCCACCGAGACCAGGGTTCAGATCCAATGAGAAGGGGAACTGGAGAGTAACAATTTTTTTAACCACTTTTACATTGAATAAAAGTGGATCGTAATTTATGCTGAGCAATTACAAATCAGCTATGTTTTTACGAAGTAATTGGAAATAGCTATTTTACAACTATTTCCTATTTGAAAACATTTTTTCAAGGCTGTAGTTCACAAGTGTGTGTATCGAGGGCAGGAATGTGGAAGATGAAGATGGATTATTTAGTTAAAAAGAAGAAAAAGCTCAACCATTTCTTAACTACTTTGTAAAAAGCTGCAGCGAAGTATAAGCACAGAGATAACTGTTCAAGGGAGCCTCTCACCGGAGCTCTTCCACTGTGTGCAGGTCAGACAGTGTTTGCACAGAAAACGGCTCAGAGAGTTACTGCGCTGCTGGCTCCTGGTTCAGTGGTCCTCTCACTACAGCACATGGCTTGTATGTGCTTTTGGAAAATCTAACATTTCCTGGGCCTGGGACAAGAATACAAATAGAGACTCACATGCTATATGTCTTAAGTATTTAAAAATTGCAGATTTAACTTGCAGTTAAATATGTTTAAAGCTGTACCCCAACAAATACAACTTTGTAACCACCTGGAAGACCAGGTTCAGATTTAGAATTCTGGGACCTCCCTAAGTTTTATGCTTAAATGTGGCAGCGTATGACAGGATGTGACAAGTTCCAGGGACCTAGCCCTTGGCTGATGCCTGGTACCACAGAGGCCTTGGTGGCAGGTATGAACACTCTGCTTGCTCATCAAAGCTGCATCTGTACCCATGCATATGATACAGTGTTATATGTATATACACATGCACATAAATACACACACACACACACACACATACACATTGTTTTTTCAAAAAAGGCAAGATAAGGGGAAAACTAACAAAACTAATAAAATATTTTCTTTGAGGGAGAAGGAGGAGACAGAATGGAAGTTAGGTTTCTCATGTACTTTGTTTTATGATTTTGACTTTGAAATTGTGTAAATCTTTTACCTAATGAAGTCCAGGTATCAGAGAACAGAGGTTGAACATGTTAAATTATACCATGGGAATGTAGTCAGCAGTGTCTGAAATATGAGGAAATAAATGGCAAGAGAAAAAAGAGAGGAGATGTGAAACCTATAAATTAAAGGACATTTAAAAAAAAATAGAGGGACGTTTGAAAGGAGGCAAACTGGATCCTGATTTGAACGAGACCCGTTGTACTTTTTTCTTTTAAAAAAAGACAGGGAAATTAAACATTACCTGAATATTTTGTGATATTAAAGAATATTCATAACTATTTTTAAGTTTCACATTTAAGAAAAAGTTCTCATCTCTTAGAGATAATATGCTGCTGCTGCTGCTAAGTCATTTCAGTTGTGTCTGACTCTGTGTGACACCATAGACGGCAGCCCACCAGGCTCCCCCACCCCTGGGATTCTCCAGGCAAGAACACTGGAGTGGGTTGCCATTTCCTTCTCCAATGCATGAAAGTGAAAAGTGAAAGTGAAGTCACTCAGTCACGTCCAACTCTTAGTGACCCATGGACTGCAGCCCCCCAGGCTCCTCCATCCATGGGATTTTCCAGGCAAGAGTACTGGAGTGGGGTGCCATTGCCTTCTCCAAGAGATAATTTAGACGAAACTAAAATAAATGAGTAAATCTATTTGTACCTTCTCACAGTTCAGTTCAGTTCAGTCACTCAGTCGTGTCCGACTCTTTGCGACCCCATGTATCACAGCACACCAGGCCTCCCTGTCCATCACCATCTCCCGGAGTTCACTCAAACTCACGTCCATCGAGTCCGTGATGCCATCCAGCCATCTCATCCTCTGTCGTCCCCTTCTCCTCCTGCCCCCAATCCCTCCCAGCATCAGAGTCTTTTCCAATGAGTCAACTCTTCACATGAGGTGGCCAAAGTACTGGAGTTTCAGCTTTAGCATCATTCCTTCCAAAGAACACCCAGGGCTGATCTCCTTTAGAATGGACTGGTTGGATCTCCTTGCAGTCTAAGGGACTCTCAAGTCTTCTCCAACACCACAGTTCAAAAGCATCAATTCTTCGGCACTTGGCTTTCTTCACAGTCCAACTCTCACATCCATACCTGACCACTGGAAAAACCATAGCCTTGACTAGACCCACCTTTGTTGGCAAAGTAATGTCTCTGCTTTTCAATATGCTATCTAGTTTGGTCATAACTTTTCCTCCAAGGAGTAAGCGTCTTTTAATATCATGGCTGCAATCACCATCTGCAGTGATTTTGGAGCCCAAAAAATAAAGTCAGACACTGTTTCCACTGTTTCCCCATCTATTTCCCATGAAGTGATGGGACCAGGTGCCATGATCTTCGTTTTCTGAATGTTGAGCCTTAAGCCAAATTTTTCACTCTCCTCTTCCACTTTCATCAAGAGGCTTTCTAGTTCTTCTTCACTTTCTGCCATAAGGGTGGTGTCATCTGGATATCTGAGGTTATTGATATTCCTCCTGGCAGTCTTGATTCCAGCTTGTGCTTCTGCCAGCCCAACATTTCTCATGATGTACTCTGCATATAAGTTAAATAAGCAGGGTGACAATAGACAGCCTTGACGTACTCCTTTTCCTTTTTGGAACCAGTCTGTTGTTCCATGTCCAGTTCAAGGACCGATTAAATTCTCCACTTCTGGGAAATTCCCTGCTAGTCCAGTGACTAGGACTCCACACTGTCACTGCCAACAACCCAGGTTCAATCCCTGTTCTTAGATCCCGAAAGCCTTGTAGCTCAGCCATAAATAAATTAATAAATTCTCTACTCCCAACAGCATCAGACATGAACGAGGTACTCAGAAAATAATTAACTGAGCATTTTACTATATGTAATATATAACTTCATTTTAAAAAGCAACATGTTTTAAATGAATATCTGGACAAATACCTTGAAGAACTAGTGGAAGGGACTGTTTGATTTACAGGCACAACCAGTGAGCCACCTCCTCTTTTTAAATCTTTTCCAATTATGATAGCCACTGGAATAAGTATTAATAACTTTGAGTCTCCTTTTGAATTGTAGTGGCACAAACTATTAAGTCAGGATTTTGAAAAACGGTGAAGTATATTCCATCACACATCATAACACCCATGCCGTTACCCTGTCACTGTTATTGTGTGGGCAAAATGGTTTGTTGGCACTTTATAACTATATTTTAAGTAATTTTTGTTTCCTATTTATGTATATTTAAAGCTTTTATATATTTCCAGCTTCATGATGTATGTAACTAATGGAGTAGCACGTTGCTTGGAGGTATTTGAACAAAATTTTCATGTTAGTAGAACCATCAAAATATAGAGGCCATCTGGATTCATGAGAATATTTAAAATCAGCTTGCTGCTTTCAGTAGTTAGTAACTGTCAGTAGACTAATAATTATTGGGTCTTTTTAGCCATGTTGGGTATGCCAGCTATTTAGTATGTTCATGTCATCATATTCAGCTAACATTTATTGATTGCCAACTTTGTGCCAGAGACTGTTAAATTTTGAATTCATGCTTTTTGTTAATCCCCACAGCAAACCCATAGGATCTTGTATCACTGTCATAACTGAAGAAACAGACTTCCAGTGATAAATGAAAGCTGTAGCTGTAACAATATCACACAACTAGGGAATTCCCTGGTGGTCCAGTGGTTAGGACTCTGCAGGTTCACCATTGAGGGCCAGGATTCAATCCCTAGTCAGGCAACTAAAATCCCACAAGACAGGTGGCCAACAACAACAATAAACCAATATCACAACCAGTGCTGTGTGATCAGAGGCAGGATTTGAACCCAGCTCTTAACTACCACACTACTCTGATGGCCTTTTCCCAGTTCATGGTGGGGCAGGGAAGATGGAAAAAATTCTCCAGGTTTTCAGTTTCCCCCATATTCTATAGTATATATCACCACTTGTTTGCTAGCAAGTTCTAGCAGACAACAAAACAAGGAGGAAGTAGCTAACTAATACTAATGAGTGATCCCACGGTTTTTCTGAGTCTTTAGTTTGAATAATTGACACCATTTTTTGGACACAAACTTGAAGTTTTTATGTTATGCACATTTTACAAGTAAGTTGTTCCTAATTTGTGTGCTAAAATTAAATATATACCAGTATCTTAGGTGACTCTCAGGTACTTTACAAGTAAATAATGGAGTTGAGAATTCGTGGGACAATAAAAAGGAGAGATAAATGAAAGCCTTTGTAAAATAGCATCAAGCTTGTCCTTGAAGGATGGAAAGATGATAACAAGCAAACATGTAAAGGGCCAGAGAAGCTGTAGTTGTCCTGGAGCGAGAAGAACATGTGTCACATGTGGGGAAGCTGGGCAGTGAGGGGGCTACTCTGTTTCCAAGTAGTTGAATAAGTTAAATGCGCCATGTCAGACAGGTGGAAGAACTTTCACAAAATGTCAGAGGGAAAAAAAAAGAGAACTGCTTTTATTATCTTAATTTTTGACAGATTTTGTCTGATATAATGTGCTAGATTTGGTACCACATGACATTTCGTATGTAATTATATTCTGAAATTGATGGAAAGATGTGTTTAATCTAGGAATATTCCCTGGGATTGTGAGAAAATAAAGAAAGCCAGTGAGTGGCTCAGAAGAACTGAAGGGCAGTACCCATCCATCTGCCAGCGGCTGGAGCTGGGTAAAGACTGGGACTCCGCCACCAAGCAGCTGCTGGGGATCCTGCCCAGAGATGCCGCCTCCCCTCCTCACAGGCTCCTTGAGCACAGCCAAGGCTGACGCTCATGCACTTGTCTTTTAACATGCACTCATGCCTCATGTATATGATAATCAGATATAATAGATACCTATAATGAAGTCTAGTTATGAGTTTATTCAGTATAGCAATCACTTTAAAATAAATGGAAAAAGGCTATTGTTTCAGTGAACTAACAAGCAACTATACAATAAAAATTTCAAGGAATTCCCTGGTGATCCAGTGGTTAGGACTCCAAGCTTTTAACGCTGTGATTCTGGGTTTGATCCCTGGTCAGGGAACAAAGATCCCGCAAGCCAAGCAGTACAACCAAAAAAAACTTTTTTAGATAAAAATTCTAATATTACAGACTTTTTTTTAAACCAGAGGTTGGGGGAGGGTGGAGATTGGATGAAGGTGATCAGAAGGTACAAACTTCCAGTTACACAATAAATAAGTACTAGGATGTAATATGCGGCATGAAAATATAAAACACTGCTATATAGTACATGTGAAAGTTGTTCAGAGACTAAATCCTGAGTTCTCATCACAAGGAAAAATGATTTTCTTCTTCTTTTACTCTATATCTGTATGAGGTGGTGGATATTCACTAAACTTACTGTGATCATCATTTCATGATGTTTGAGGGTCAGATCATGGTGCTGCCATCTTAATCTTATAGTGTGCTATATGTCAATTATATCTCAATAAAACTGGGAGAAAAAATTAAATCACTACCCTCTTTGACCTGTAAACTCCACTGGTAGGAATTGTACTTCTAGAAATTCATCTTACAGGAACATGGACACATTGACACACGCAGGTATCATATGTGCATATGTACATAGTGCCATCATCCAGCATATGCAATAGAGCTCATTTTAAAAGTTATACAAATAGGTGTTTACAAGATAGAAATCTATGATGTCATATTCCAAACCTCTGAGGAATAGAAACTTTATTTCTATCTTACACACTTTGAATTTTAAAAGTTGAAATTAAAAAAATTAAAAAATTTTACAAGGAACGTATGTACTTAGTTTTTATTTCAAAAATACATAAAAGCAGAGTAAATAGTGTAATGACCCCCATCAAGACTTAAAGTATTTTGTCAATTTTTTTACATGTAGAACAGTCTTCTCTCCCCTCTTGCTGTCTTATTGAATGTCCCACATCCGGATATGTCTGACTGTGTCCATTTCTCTTTCCCCATATTTTCTGTAAACTGGGAATTAAATCTGTAGTCGCAAGGAGATTAAGGATCAACGTTTTTGTCAACGTGAACCATGAAGTCTGATTTATCTGCTTTAATAATGTTAACATTGATGAGCAGTTTTCCAATATGATGCTGTTGTCTGAATCATTTTAAGAAATATTGTGATTCTCTATTTTATTTTCTTCTCATTAGATAGAATTATGAAATAATAAGCTGTCCCCCATCAACTAATGTTGCTTTATAATATTTTTTAATTGTAATTTAAATATTTTATTTTATTTAAAATATTTTATTTAATATTGTAAATATCTCAAATTATTAGAATTGCTGCCCTTCTTTAGAGGCTGAGAGTCCCTGGAGGGCAGGCTGTGATGTATTTATCTTTATGTTCCTAACGCCTAGGATGCTCTTAGCAAGCCAGCACAAAGATCTGCTGCATCAGAGTCGTTATCTGTTAATTTAAAAGTTAATTTTGTAAATTAAGTTGTCAACTAAAAACTGTCACTTGCCATCTGCCTCTACAAGGATGAGGTCATTAGCCACTGCAGTCTGACCTACAACACCTCCTGAAAGGAACTTGGGGCCAGGATCAGGAATGAAGCTCTGTGCTCTGGGAAAAACTTGCAGGACTGGCTTTCAGATAGATATTTTCTGGAGATTTTATGAGCCCAATTCTCACAACTCCTCATACCTAGAAAAGCACTAAAGTCATTAACAAGGACACCTGCTCCTAGCGACTAGCAGCGGCCCTCTGCCAAAGCAGGTGCTTGAGTGTGAGTACCCCCTTCACTGAAGTCACACCTGTGCTGAGCCCCCACCTCTTTGGAGCAGTTCCTCCAGTGCTGGGGAGAGCCTGTCTTCTGCATCGAGTTCTCATTTTACCCCAAATAAGACTTCGCTCACAATTCTCACCTTGTGCATTTGTATCAGTCAACAAAATTCAAGGTTAAAGGAAAAGCTCCTCTGCCACAAAGTCTGTATTTGCTTATTTGCAATTCAAAGAGAAAAATATTTCACCTAACTACTGTGGGAGCAAAGAAGAACTAAAGAGCCTCTTAATGAAAGTGAAAGAGGAGAGTGAAAAAGTTGGCTTAAAGCTCAACATTGAGAAAACTAAGATCATGGCATCTGGTCCCATCAGTTCAGTTCAGTTCAGTTGCTCAGTCGTGTCCGACTCTTTGCGACCCCATGAATCGCAGCACGCCAGGCCTCCCTGTCCATCACCATCTCCCGGAGTTCACTCAAACTCAAGTCCATCGAGTCCGTGATGCCATCCAGCCATCTCGTCCTCTGTCGTCTCCTTCTCCTCCTGCCCCCAATCCCTCCCAGCATCAGAGTCTTTTCCAATGAGTCAACTCTTCGCATGAGGTGGCCAAAGACTGGAGTTTCAGCTTTAGCATCATTCCTTCCAAAGAAATCCCAGGGCTGATCTCCTTTAGAATGGACTGGTTGGATCTCCTTGCAGTCTAAGGGACTCTCAAGTCTTCTCCAACACCACAGTTCAAAAGCATCAATTCTTCGGCACTTGGCTTTCTTCACAGTCCAACTCTCACATCCATACATGACCACTGGAAAAACCATAGCCCACCTTTGTTGGCAAAGTAATGTCTCTGCTTTTGAATATGCTATCTAGGTTGGTCATAACTTTTCTTCCAAGGAGTAAGTGTCTTTTAATATCATGGCTGCAGTCACCATCTACAGTGATTTTGGAGCCCCAAAAAATAAAGTCTGACATTGTTTCCATTGTTTACCCATCTATTTCCCATGAAGTGATGGGACCAGATGCCATGATCTTAGTTTTCTCAATGTTGAGCTTTAAGCCAACTTTTTCACTCTCCTCTTTCACTTTCATCAAGAAGCTTTTTAGTTCCTTTTCACTTTCTGCCATAAGGGTGGTGTCATCTGCATATCTGAGGTTATTGATATTTCTCCCGGCAATCTTGATTCCACCTTGTGCTTCTTCCAGCCCAGCATTTCTCATGATGTACTCTGCATATAAGTTAAATAAGCAGGATGACACCACTACATGGCAAATAGATGGGGAAACAGTAGAAACAGTGACAGACTATTTTTCTGGGCTCCAAAATCACTGCAGATGGTGACTGCAGCCATGAAATAAAAAGATGCTTACTCCTTGGAAGAAAAGTTATGACCAACCTAGACAGCATATTAAAAAAGCATAGATACTACTTTGCCAACAAAGGTCTGTCTAGTCACAGCTATGGTTTTTCCAGTAGTCTGAGAGTTGGACTATGAAGAAAGCTGAGCATCGAACAATGGATGCTTTTGAACTGTGGTGTTGGAGAAGACTCTTGAGAGTCCCTTGGACTGCAAGGAGATCCAACCAGACAATCCTAAAGGGAAATGAGTCCTGAATATTCATTGGAAGGACTGATGGTGAAGCTGAAACTCGAATACTTTGGCCACCTGATGCGAAGAACTGACTCATTGGAAAAGACCCTTATGCTGGGAAAGATTGAAGGCAGGAGAAGGGGACCACAGAGGATGAGATGGTAGGATGGCATCACCGACTCGATGGACATGAGTTTGCTTAAGCTCCGGGAGCTGGTGATGAACAGGGAGGCCTGGTGTGCTGTAGTACATGGGGTCACGAAGAGTCGGACACCACTGAGCGACTGAACTGAACTGTGGGCGAGAATTCACTTGGGGGGGGCACTTTTTGTCAATCACTTATAACCTGGGCAAATTACTTTTTATCACGTTCTCTGATTTTCCGGGGGGCGGGGGCGGGGCGTGCGGAGAATCCCAACTAGAACTTGGAAAATAAACGTTTTCCTTATCTTTAAACAGCACTCCCCTAAACCGTAACAGCAGTATGAGTTGCGTTTGATTGGATCCTAGGCGTTTATCCTAGCTACATCACCCAGATAAGAATCCCGGTATCTGGACAGCATTCGGCCAGGGAAGAGGTTTCGCCGGGTATCTTTCTGGCCCGCCAGCTCCACTCCCTTCCTGCTTCCCGCAAGCCCCGCCTGCCCACGCCCGGCCCCGCTCCCCACGGCACTGCCCATGCCCCTCAAGCCCCGCCCCCCCGACACTTTCCCGAGACGCTCGCCGCGGCTTTATGTCGCGGCTCTTCCTTCCGCCCAAGGCATTTCCCTCCCCTCGGCCCTCCCACCGGCTTCCTGTGGGCGGTGCGGGGCTGAGGCGCGCCCGCGTTGACGTGTTTGTTGTGCGCGAGCGTCGCACCTCTGTCCCGAGCCCGCCATTGGTGCTTTCCAGTTAACCGCGTCCGACTGACCGAGGTTCGGGGCTGCGAGAGGGGCGCTCTTAGCGGCCCCTCTCCTGGCAGCTTGGAGAGCTCCGTTATGGCGGAGGCGAAGGGGGAGGCGGAAGGAACGAGCATGGCTACAGTTCTTCCTGGTTCGGGTGCCGACGGCAGTGGTCAGTCGCCTGCAGTCGAAGGAGAGGGAGTTGGGGCGAGGGGCAAAGAAGAGGACTTGGCCGCGAAAGGAAAGGAGGCCGGCGGGGACAGCGAGGAGGACGGCGAGAATGTGTTCGAGGTGGAGAAGATCCTGGACATGAAGACTGAAGGGGTAGGTGCGGGCCCGGGGTGATGCTGCCCGCGCAAAGGGGGCGGCGGAGGTCCACGCCGCGGGGGCGCTGAGACCGGGGCCCCCTCCTAGGCCACGGTCCTCGGCGCGAGGGTGGCGTCTCGGCTCCGAGAACCGAGTGTCCTCGCCGCGTTCTGCCCCGCGCTTCCCCATCCCTCGTGGGGAACCCTGCTCAATGTCTTGTATGACCCTGGTCTCCCCACAGTGAAGTGCTTCCTCCGTTTGTGCCCTTACGAAACTGTATAGATCTCTGTTTTACATTTCAAGACTTCGTTCTTTACATGTTGGTCTCTTGCTAGATTGTGAACTCCCTTAGTACAGAGACTGTGCTCTGTATTAACTTGTTAACGCTGGCACTTGAGTCCGGTGCCCAGCATGCAGTAATTGCTTAATGTGTATCAGGTTGTTAAGTGAGTGAACCAGTTGTGGGCTGGCGGAAGGTGAGTGGGTGTAAGAATGGGCAATGGGAAGATAATATATTTTAGTAAATAGGTGTAGGGTGACCGAAGGCCCAACACGATGGTCCTCTGTGTGTTGTGTTTTCAGTTCAGTTTCTCAGTCGTATCCGACTTTGCAACCCCATGGACTGCAGCACGCTGGGCTTCCCTGTCCTTTTTATTCCTTATGTTTTTTTAATTGTCTCTCATTTCCCATTTGTCGTATGCTACTTTTTTTTTTTTTTTTGCTCATTCATTCGGTAGAGTTTTGTTTTCATTCACTGCCTGGTAGGTGCCGTGTTGCTGACATAAAAGATTCTCTTGTCCAGTGGGGGATAAATAACTAAAATCCAATGTCGACAGTATTATTGTTAGTTGAAGTTAGGGACATACTTATGTATTTAATTTTCCCAATTACGTTTTAAGTACCTTGAGGTAAAAGGTGGAGCAGTCTTACACTTTAGTATCACCTGCATTTAACATAGTGCCAGGCAGGTGGGAGATATTCAGAAAATAGTGAAGACGGTATTGTCTTCACAATTAAGATGATTCACTTCTTGATACAATATTTTATTTTGTTAGCTTCCAAGGATTGTAGGAACTGCACCTAAAGCCCCATCTTTAAAATCTTTTTCCTTTAAGTGGAATCTCACTATATTTGGTGTGCATCTGCTTTTTTTGCTCAGTAACATCTTTGTGAGATTTAATCCCTGCTGTTGGAGCTATAGTTTTTGTTTTTGTTTTGGTTTTGGTTGCTGCTTAGTACAGTTGACCTCAAACAACTTGGGCCCTAGGGATGCTTGGCCCTGCACAGTTGAAAAGCCAGTATAAATTTTGACTCCCTCAAAACCTAACTACTAAAGGCTTTTTTACCAGAAAGGGAAGCCTTACCATAGTGTAAACAGTTAACAAATATTTTGTATGTTATGCGTATTATATACTGTGTTCTAAAAAAGGGCTTCCTTCGTGGCTCAGCTGGTAAAGAATCCGCCTGCAATGTGGGAGACCTGGGTTGGATCCCTGGGTTGGGAGGATTCTTAATAAAAGAAAGAAAAGAAAATATTAATAAAATTGTAAGGAAGAGAAAATATATTAATGGTATTGCCTACCCTATTTACATCGTTTGTTTACAAGATGAATTACCTGTCAGAGCCTACATCAATATTGTCTTAAATAAAACATTTTGGTGTTGTATGTATTACTAATACTGACATCAACAATGAAAAGATAATGTGAAAATGAGTTGAATGATTCAGTGTTTTATGGTAGCCTAGAGTAATCGATCAGAGAAGGCAGTGGCACTCCACTCCAGTACTCTTGCCTGGAGAATACCATGGTGGGAGGAGCCTGGTGGGCTGCAGTCCACGGGGTTGCAAAGAGTGGGACAAGACTGAGCGACTTCACTTTCACTTTTCACTTTCATGCATTGGAGAAGGAAATGGCAACCCACTCCAGTGTTCTTGCCTGGAGAATCCCAGGGAAGGCGGAGCCTGGTGGGCTGCTGTCTGGGGGGTCGCACAGAGTCGGCCAAGACTGAAGCGACTTAGCAGCAGCAGTGTAATCGATACAGTTGCTTCACAGTAGCCTAGTTTGGGCTTCCCTGGTGGCTTAGTGATAAAGAATCTGCCTGCAGTGCAGGAGGCGCAGGAGCTGCAGGTTAGATTCTTGGGTTGGGAAGATCCACTGGCGGAAGGCATGGCAACCCGTTCCAGTATTCTTGCCTGGAGAATTCCATGGACAATCCATGGGGGTCACAAAGAGTCAAACATGACTGAAGTGACTTAGCACAGCAAAGCAGTCTAACCTAGACACTAAAGAACAAATCATTAGAAAATTTTTATGGCATACAGTATTACAGTCATATTTATAATATAGTATCAGAAACATTGTTACATTTTTAAAGACATCGTTTACCTTGAATAATAAACTAATATTCAATTTCTGCAATTAGAAAAGAATGATAATATAATTCTTTGAAAGCAGTTATAACACGTTAAGAAAACTTAACACATTGATTTTCCATTAACTGTCACTCATCTTATGCTTTTGTAGTAATAGACCAACATCTGTATATTCTTCATGCATTCTTTGCATACTTTTTTCTTAATTATTTCAATATTTCTAGACTATATGGTTCATCTGCAGCTTTTTTCAAATTGTTGAAAATCTCTAAAATTTTTTCAAATATATTTATTGAAAAAAATCTGCACATAAGTGGATCCCACAGTTCAAACCCATGTTGTTAAAGGGTCAACTGTATTCATTTGTATGAATATATTACAGTTTTCTCTTTTCTACTACTTTTGTTGGAGACCTGGTTTGTTTCCTGTTTTGAATAATGCTTCTGTGAACTTTACTGATGGAGAAGGAAATGGCAACCCACTCCAGTATTCTTGCCTGGATAATTCCATGGACAAAGGAGCTTGGTGGGCTACAGTCCATGGGGTCACAAAGAGTCAGACACGAGTGAGTGACTAACAGGCAGGAACTTTACTGAACATGTCTCCTGGTGTATTGTGCACAAATGTTTCTCTTGGTTGTCTTGCTGTATACCTAGGAGTGGGAGGTATACACTAGGAGGACAAGATGCATATGTCTTCAGCTTTAAGAAACTGTTTTCAAAAGTAGTTGTACCAATTTACACTACTACTACTGGCTTACGAGAATTCCTTTCGTTTCGCATCCTGTCAACACTTGATATCATCAGTCTGTATTTTCAGCCAGTAGTGGTGGTGTATTTGTTGGTATTTCCTACTTGTAATTTATATTTTTCTGGATTTTACATTAGAAATCAGCGTTGAAATCATTGAGCGTCTTTTCATATATTTAGTCATCATCTGGTTATCTTTTATGAACTGCCCTTTCAGATCTCTACTGAGTTGTCTTTATTGATTTCTTGTATTCTGGATTCAAACCCTTTGTGACTGGTGTCATGTAAATCTCTTTTCCTGCTATGTCTTTTTGGTAAATAGAATATGATTAATGTAGGAAAAGTTAATTTGTCTTGATGTTGAGTGCTTTTAATGTCTGGTTTGAGAAATCTTTTCCTTACTCTAAATATTCTTTTTTTTTTTTTCTGAAAGCTGTGTTGTTTTGTCTTTCTGACTTATGTTTGCACTTTACTTGTAATTGATTTTGTGTATAGTGTAATGTAGGAGTCAGGTTTCATTGAGCAAATCTTTCTTTTTATTCTTTAACAAAGCCTTGTAAATTTTAGAATCAACTTGTCAATTTCCTTGCACACAAAAACTTTGAGTTTTTATTGAGACTTGCATTGAATTTGTGGATAAATTTAGGATTAATTTAATTTTTTCAATAATACTTTATAACTCTTTTTAAAAAATAACTTATTTAGCTGCACCTGGTCTTAGTTGTGATGTGTGGGATGCTTTTTGTTGTTGTTAGTTTCTGCAGATGTGATCTCTTTAGTTGCAGCCTGTGAACTCTTAGTTGTAGCATGCAAATTATTATCTGACCAGGGATGGAACCCAGGCCCCCTGCATTGGGAGCAAGGAGTCTTAACCACTGGACCACCAGAGAAATCCTGTTTTATAACTTTATGTTGAAGTTTTAGTAAATTGATTTTTAGGTGTTATTGATTTTCCAGTGCAGTGGTAAATGATTTTTTGAAAAGTTTCCTTGTCTTACTGTTTGTTGCTTATGCAATTAATTTTTGTATATTTACTCTTTGTTGAAGAGAGTCCCTTTATTTCTGGTTGCTAAATACTTTTATTGTGAATCAATGTTGAATTTTTTTAAATCGTTTTTGCTGCATCTATTAAGATGATTGCATAATTTGTCTCCTTTATACCACTAATGTGATGAATTACATTGATTTCAACTTCATGTTCATAGAATAAACCAAAGTTGGCTGTGATTTATCCTTTTTAATATTAGAGTGTATAGTTCTTAATTATTTCATTTATTTTTGCTTTTTCTTTATGATTATCTTTCCTTATTTGTTGGTCTTTTTCTGACATCTTGAGATGGATGCACAGGTTTTAAAAAAAATGTTTATTTTTAATTGATTGGTGATTGCTTTACAGTATTGGTTTGATTTGTCATACATCAACATGAATTAACCATAGGTGTACATATGTCTCCTCCCTCTTATCTCCCTCCCACCTCCCTCCCATTCCACCTCTCTAGGTTATTAGAGAGCCCCAGTGTGAGTTCCCTGAGCCATATAGCAAACTCCCATTGGCTGTCTATTTACATATGTTGGTGCGTATGCATTCATGCTGCTCTCTCCATTCATCTCCCCCACCCTTGTCCGTGAGTCTGTTCTCTATGTCTGTGTTTCCACTGCTGCTCGGCAAACAGATTTGTCAGTATCTTCCTTCTAGATTCCATATATATGCATTAATATAAGATACTTGTTTTTCTCTTTCTGACTTACTCCACTCTGTATATTAGGCTCTAGGTTCGTCCACCTCATTAGAACTGACTCAAAAGAGTTCCTTCTCACGGCTGATGTGATTGTATATACGTACCACAGCTTCTTTATCAGTTCATCTGTTGATGGACATCTAGGTTACTTCCATGTCTTGGCTATTGTAAATAGTGCTGCGGTGAACATTGGGGTACTTGTGTCCTTTTCATTTTTGGTTTCTTCAGGGTATATGCCCAGTGGCAGGACTGTTGTGTTGTGTGGTAGTTTTATTCCTAGTTTTTAAAGGAATCTCCATACTGTCTTCCACAGTGGCTGTATCAATTTATGTTCCCACTAGCAATGTAGTGGTTCCCTTTTCTTCATACCCTCTCCAGCACTTGTTGTTTGTGGTTTTTTTGATTATGGCCATTCTGTCTGGCATGAGGTGATATATTTCATTGTAGTTTTGCTTTGCATTTCTCCAATAATGAGCGATTTTGAGCATCTCTTCTTGTGTTTATTAGCCATGTATATGTCTTCTTTGGAGAAATGTCTGTTTAGGTCTTTTGTGCTTTTTGATTGGGTTGTTTTTCTGGTATTGAGTTATATGAGCTGCCTGTATATTTTGGAAATTAACTCTTGACAGTTGTTTCATTTGCTATTATTTTCTCCCATTCTGAGGATTGTCTTTTCACCTTATTTACAGTTTCCTTTGCATAGCTCACTGTTTTTAGCCTTTCTTTTTTCAAATAACATATCTTTATGTTATGTTAAATTATGTTCTCATCTTACTTTAGTTGCAGTTCATAAATTATGTTTGTTTTCATTCAGATGACATTATTTTCCAGTTTCCATAAATTGTGTGTAAATATATGGCTTAATTTCCAAACATTTGATTATTAGTAAATGTTTCGTGAAGAATTTTTTACTTTCACTGATATAAGTTCTTATGTTGTTTACATTGAATATTTGCCTGATTAAGTGTGTTGAAAGTGTTCAACTCAGTCACTAGGTGGTGTCCAACTCTATGACCCCATGGACTGCAGCCCGCCAGACTCCTCTGTCCATGGGATTCTCCAGGCAAAAATACTGGAATGGGTCGCCATTCCCTTCTCCAGGAGATCTTCCCTACCCGGGGATTGAACCCAGGTCTCCTGCATTGCAGGCTAATTGTTTATCATTTGATCCACCAGGGCCCAATTGGGTTACTTGAAACCTATAATACATCTGGCAGCAAGCAAATCAACCATTAGTTAAGAACTTGAAACTGTGGAAGAATGGGGAAGTAATTTGAGAATAATTTGAATGCAGGAGGCTATTCTCTGTTTCATTCAGTTTCAGTTCAGTCACTTGGTTGTGTCCAACTCTCCAACCCCATGGACTGCAGCACACCAGGCTACTCTGTCCATCACCAGCTCCCCGAGTCTACTCAAACTCTTGTCTGTTGAGTTGGTGATGCCATCCAACCATCTCATCCTCTGTCATCCCTTTCTCCTCCTGCCTTCAATCTTTCCTAGCATCAGGGTCTTTTCAGATGAGTCAGTTCATACTTCATATTCCTGATATTATTGATTAGTTTAACTGTCATTTTTTTGTGATGTGTTTAAAGCAGTACTAAAAGATACCAGATATTTTTACTTCTTTTATTACTCATTTTTTGCCTCACCATTTTAGAATATATTAGCTATTTTGCTCCTTTAATTATTTATTGCCTTGAAACAAGACATCCTGACCAGGGATTGATCCCCCAACCCCACATGAGAAGTGCAGTCTTAACCATTGAACCTCCAGGGAAGTTCCTGATTTTATTATTAATATACTTGAAGTCCACTAAAGTGCCTAATTACAGTTGTGCTTTTTTTTTTTTTAATTTCATGTTCATAATACACTCAGACTCACTGGCCTTGAGTTTTCTTTTTTTAACTAATTATCTAGTACATAGAATCTTAAGAGGATAGGAGGACCATCTGCTTCCTTATAGTTTGGCTCATGGGTTAAGCTCAGCTACCAAGAAAATAGAGATTATGGGAGTTTTGAAGATAAGTTTATAGATCCCAGGGCTGTCATGAAATTTTTTAGTATACAGCAAAGTCTTGGGCAATATTTGGGTTGACATTACTCCTATTAAAAAAAAAAGTATAATTCAGTGATTTCATTTCTTTTGTATACTGCCGTGCACATAAGTGACCCTCAATAAACGTTTATTGAATGAATGAATGAAGCAAAACTGCTGAAATAAAGGCTATTTGTCAATTAAGTCTGGAGCTAAAATTGAGTACTCCTTATACTCAAAAATGATTATTAATATTCCTCATTGTCACTGACTAGATCAAACTTAATTGATAACTAATATTAAATTTATATCTATGCTCATTGTTGAAATAAAACTTTACGAGTTTTTTTTTTTTCCCTTAAATCAGAAAAGCTGCAAGAATTGTGTAGTATCTCCCACATGCCTTCACTCAGATCCCCCAGTTGTTAATATTGGCTTTATTTTTTTCCTCTATATACATTTTTTTTCTGCTCATATGAAAGTAAGTGGTGTTTTTTTTTTTAAGCCCCCTTGAGTAATAAATTTATCATTATTTTTATGCACACAAAAATCAGGTGGCCCCAAAGCAAGGATCATTTGTTTCCGTGCCCTATTGTTGGTACATTAAGGTGTTTTTCCACTCTGCTATAACAGTGTAACTTCTCATGTGATACTCCTACCAAGACCAAGAATACTGCTCCTTGAAGGCAGTACAGCACACTATTGACTAAGGTTTTTTTCCTTTGCCTCCATTGGTACAGAGGAGTTCAGCATTATGCAACCATGCTGTCTCACCTTGGTGTATCTCCTTTTAACTACACCTTCATAGAAGCTGTCACAATGTCGTATACTAATAGTTTTCTTTTTCCACACTTTTGCTAAAAAGAATGTGCATACATTTTCATTTGGTATAATCACTCCCACCCATCCCCCACAGCTGCATAACTGAACCATTAAACTGACTTTTTTTTTTTGGCCACTTTGCAGGATCTTAGTTTCCTGACCAGGGATTGAGCCTGCTCACCATGTAGTGGAACCATATAGTCTTAACCACTGGACTACCGGGAAGTTCCTACGTAGGCTCTTAATTACTATTTTAAAATTATAAAGATTTTCAGGATTATTGTTGGAAGTTAAGAGGCTATATACTTTTCCCATCATCTCTCACTTTCTCACCCTGTTAAAGGCTGATACTGAGTCTTCCTACAGGTAGCAGAGTGTCTGGAAAGCATTGTGGGCATGACTGGGGACTGACCTGGGAGGGCACTCAGCTTGGAAAGTTTGTGGCCTTGGTGGTTGTGTGAATAAAATCAGACAGTGTTCAAAGCAGAGCTAGAATGGTGCTCTGCAGATCGTGTGGGAACTATTGAATTGAGGGCGTTCTTGCTTCTCAGTGAAGTTGGGCATTAAGGAGAAAAAAAAATCAGAAATCTAGAGAAGCAAGAATTTGGAATATATATGACAAAGACTTAATAGGGACTTCTCTGGTAGTCTGGTGGTTAGGATTCGGTGCCTACTGTGGCCCAGGTTCGATCCTTGGTTGGGGAGCTAAGATCCTGCAAGATGCATGCAATGACCAAAAACAAAGGTTTTGAAGAGAAAAATTTTATAAATGAGCAAGAAAAATGGACAAAAGACGCAACAAGGAGCTTTAAAATGTTTTTGTTGTAGTTTATGTATATGGGCTTCCCTGGTGGCTCAGATGATAAAGAATCTGCCCGCAGTGAAGGAGACTTGAGTTTGATCCCTGGGTCGGGAAGATCCCCTGGAGAAGGGAATGGCAACCCACTCCAGTATTCTTGTCTGGGAAACCTCATGGATAAAGGAGCCTGGTGGACTACAGTCCATGGGGTCACAAAAAGTTGGACATAACTGAGCGATTAACACATATATACGCATTCTATATGTGTATCTTGAATTTTCCACTGTAACCACTTTTCAGTGTACAGTTCAGGGGTAGTTAAGTACATCCACATTGATGTGCAGCAGCACCTCTGTCCAGCTCCAGGACTTTTCCATCTTCCCAAAGTGAAACTCTGTCCCCAGTAAACACTGATTCCCTGTTCTCTCTCTCAGCCCCTGTCTCCTTTCTGTCTCAGTGAGTTACCATGTTGTAGGTGCTTCATATGAATGGAATCATAAATATTTTCCTCCTGTGCCTGGCTTATTTCACCTAGCATGTTTATAAGATCCATCCATGTCATAGCATGTGTCAGAATTTCCTCCCCTTTTAAGGCTGACTACCACATTTTGATTATACATTCATCTATTGATTGACTGATTGGGTTGTTTTCCACTATAGCTGTAGTAAATAATGCTTCCCTGAAATGTGTGTTCAAATATGTCTCTGTTTTCAGTTCTTTGGGATATATACTTCATAGTGAAATTGCTGGATTATGAGGTAATTCTGTTTAACTTGTTGAGGAATTGCTGAACTGTTTTCCATAGCAATTGTATCATTTTACATACCCACCATCAGTGTGAGAAGGATCTCATTTCTCTACATCGTCACCAACCCTTATTATGTTCTGTGGTTTTGTTTGTTTGACCTAGTAGGTGTGAGGTAATATCTCAGATTTTTTACATTTATTTTGGTCGTGCTAGGTCTTCACTGCTGCACATGCTTTTCTCTAGTGGTGGTGAGGGGGGCTACTTCAGTTGTATTGTGGTAGCTTATCTCGTGTGGCTCCCCGGCTCTAGAGCACAGGCTCAGTAGTTGTGGTGCACGGGGTTAGTTGCTCCTTGGTATGTGGGATCTTCCCGGATCGGGGATCAAACCTGTGTCTCCTGCATTGGCAGATGGGTTCTTCACCACTGAAGGGAAGCACAGTTGCCTGTTTTTTAATCCGATTGGTTTTTTTTACTGTGTAGTTGTATTGGTTCTCTTTTTTTGGGGGTGGGGGGTCCGTATGGCATGCAGGATCTTACTTCCCTGATCAGGGATCGAACCCACAGCCCTGCATTGGAAGCCTGGTGTCTTAACCACTGGAAGTTCTCAGTTGTTTATATGTTTTGAATATTGACTCTTTATCAGATACACGACTTGCAAGTATCTTCCCATTCAGGCAGTTGCCTTTTCATTTGGTTGATGACTTGCTTTGCTATGTAGAAGCTTTCTAGTTTGATGTAGTGTGACTTTTTTGCTTCTGTTGTTTTTGCCTTTGGTGTGATAACTTTTTATTTTTCATATTTATTTATTTACTTATTAGGCCATGCCAGGTCTTCGTTGCAGCACCTGGGGTCTTTAGTTGGAACAAGTGGGATATAGTTCCCTGACCAGAGATTGAACCCAGGGTCCCCTGCATTGGAAGTGCTGAGACTTCACCACTGGATCACCAGGGATACTTTTTTTTTTTTTTTTTTAGGCCACTTGCGTCAGGAGAAGAACTCCCCCGCACACACACATTTTATTCTTGTCGTTATTTAAATTTTTATTTTTTTAATTTAAAAATTACTTATTAAGTGAAAAGTACCATATATAAAATAGATCGAAGATGAACTCTCCTTCCGCTTTCCTCCCCAGAAACTTACAATCACTGGCTTCTGTCTTAGAACAATTTTAAGAGATGGTTTTAGGCCAGTTCATGTTAGGAGGGGACGAAAGTTAAAATGTGACTGATGTCTTACTGTTCCACTGTGGTAAGCAGTTGCCCTCAGAGGAGAAACTGTAGCTGGACTTGGATTGGGTGGAATTTCATTGTGTTTTAAGGAATTCACAAATGATCTCGAGATGATTTTTTTTTTTTAGATGGACATTCTTTATCATGATTTTAATCTCCATTGTAAGTTGGTTCATTTGTTCTCAGCAACTGTATGGCTTTGGAACTATAATCAAGTCTAATATCCTTTATTTGCCTGTTTTTAATTTATGTTACAGGGTAAGGTCCTTTATAAGGTTCGATGGAAAGGATACACAGCAGATGATGATACCTGGGAGCCTGAGATTCACCTTGAGGACTGTAAGGAAGTTCTTCTTGAATTTAGGAAGAAAATTGCAGATAACAAAGCTAAATCAGTGAAGAAAGATATCCAGGTATTCTATTTTATCTCAGTGGTTTTTTTTAATATAATACATTTACTATAAATATAATGGAATACAAAATATACAGTATGGAATTTACAAGGAAAAGTGAAATATACAGCATTTCTGTTGTAAGCTCTGTACAACCAATTGATTCTCATAGAATGCTTTCATTGATTTTTGCCAAACTGTTCTTTTTGTAGCCATCCTGTGATTGCAGGTGACAAACAGCTATAGTTTGGACATGTTGATTAAGTTACAATCAAGAAGAAAGTGGGGAGAAAAGAGACATGTTGAAATTGTACTTGTTTGTCCATGATGTGAACGTTGTGTTTTCGTATACCTGAGGAATACCTTTTGTGCTATTCACAATACTACTGCTATTCACATTACTACAACACATAACTTTTATATTTAATCAGCTTTCAGTTCAGTTCAGTTGCTCATTCACGTCTGACTCTTTGCAACCTCATGAACTGCAGCACACCAGGCCTCCCTGTCCATCACCAACTCCCAGAGTTTACTCAGACTAATGTCCATCGAGTCGGGGATGCCATCCAACCATCTCATCCTCTGTCGTCCCCTTTTCCTCTCACCATCGATCTTTCCCAGCATCAAGGTCTTTTCAAATGAGTCAGCTCTTTGCATCAGGTGGGCAAAGTATTGGAATTTCAGTTCAACATCAGTCCTTCCAATGAACATTCAGGACTAATTTCCTTTAGGATGAACTGGTTGGATCTCCTTGCAGTCCAAGGGACTCTCAAGAGTCTTCTCCAACACCGTAGTTCAAAAGCATCAATTTTTCAGCACTCAGCTTTCTTTATAGTCCCAACTTTCACATCCATACATGACTACTGGAAAAGCCATATCTTTAACTAGATGAACCTTTGTTGGCAAAGTAATATCTCTGCTTTTTAATACGCTGTCTAGGTTGGTCATAACTTTTCTTCCAAGGAGTAGGTGTCTTTTTATTTCATGGCTGCAGTCACCATCTACAGTGATTTTGGAGCCCAGAAAAATAAAGTCTGCCATTGTTTCCACTGTTTCCCCATCTATTTGCCATCCGGATGCCGTGATCTTCGTTTTCTGAATGTCAAGCTTTAAGCTAACTTTTTCACTCTCCTCTTTCACTTTCATCAAGAGGCTCTTTAGTTCTTCACTTTCTGCCATAAGGATGGTGTCATCTGCATATCTGAGGTGATTGCTATTTCTCCCAGCAGTCTTGATTCCAGCTTGTGCTTCATCCAGCCTAGCATTTCTTATGATGTACTCTGCATAGAAGTTAAATAAGCAGGGTGACAATATATAGCCTTGACGTACTCCTTCCCCTATTTGGAACCAGTCTGTTGTTCCATGTCCAGTTCTAACTATTGCTTCCTGACCTGCATATAGCTTTCTCAAGAGGCAGGTCAGGTAGTCTGGTATTCCCATCTCTTTCAGAATTTTCCAGTTTATTGTGATCCACACAGTCAAAGGCTTTGGCATAGTCAATAAAGCAGAAATAGATGTTTTTGTGGAACTCTCTTGCTTTCTCAATTATCCAGCAGACATTGACAATTTGATCTCTGGTTCTTCTGCCTTTTCTAAAACCAGCTTGAACATCTGGAATTTCACAGTTCACATATTGGAGAAGCCTGGCTTGGAGAATTTTGAGCATTACTTTACTAGCATATGAGATGAGTGCAATTGTGTGGTAGTTTGAGCATTCTTTGGCATTGTCTTTCCTAGGAGTTGAAATGAAAACTGACCTTTTCCAGTCCCGTGGTCACTGCTGAGTTTTCCAAATTTGCTGGCATATTGAGTGAAGTACTTTCACAGCATTGTCTTTTAGGATTTGAAATAGCTCAACTGGAATTCCATCACCTCCTCTAGTCTTGTTCATAATGATGCTTTCTAAGGCCCACTTGACTTCACATTCCAGGATGTCTGGCTCTAGATGAGTGATTACACACCATTGTGATTATCTGGGTCATGAAGATCTTTTTTGTACAGTTCTTCTGTGTATTCTTGCTACCTCCTCTTACTATCTTCTGCTTCTGTTAGATCCATACCATTTCTGTCCTTTATTGAGCCCATCTTTGCATGAAATATTCCCTTGGTATCTCTAATTTTCGTGAAGAGATCGCTAGTCTTTCCCATTCTGTTGTTTTCCTTTGCACTGAACACTGAAGAAGGCATTCTTATCTCTACTTGCTATTCTTTGGAACTCTGAATTCAAATGGGTGTATCTTTCCTTTTCTCCTTTGCTTTTTGCTTCTCTTCTTTTTACAGATATTTGGTGTGAAATAGTGATTAGTAAAACTAATCAGCTTTAGTAACATATTTCTAAGTCTGACTTTTCTGCTAATTAAAACAATTCTTAGATCACTTTATAAAGCTATAGTTTTTAATCTATAACTTAAAAGCTATACCTTTAATCTGTTTCAAATTATTCACAAGTCTGATTACATCCACTTCAGTTTTTAGCCACTTTATTGTTTTTTAGGAGCTCTTGTTGATGCTAAGGAAGGATAACGGATTCAAAGGAACTCAGATGAGTTATTAAACTTCCTTCAGCAGCAGTTTGGAAAAAGACTTGATGGTGGTTGAAAGTGGGATAAGGTTAAAATTAATGCACAAATTTGGCAAGGGTTTCCTTCTAGGGGTTTATCCGTTGTTTTATCCGTTGTTTTATCTTTGATTCTTGTATTCCACACATTATTGAATTGGCTTTATTTATGAATCTTCTGAGAATTTCCTGTTTTACTTTAAGTTTCATTTATAGCTTTTATTTATAAATCAACCCCACTCTTGTGCAATTTTTCTTTTTGCTTTTAGTTTTCTTTTTTATTAGAAATAATTTTCATTTTTTATACTGACAGATGTTCTTGAATTTAGAACTATTAATATACAGTGAAAATCACTCACAACAAAATTTCTTATTGAAGTTTTTATTTTAAGGACTGAATATTGATCCCTTTTTTCCCTACAGTTTGAATTTTATTACCTACTTAGTATCTTTTAAATGGTAAAAGCAATATTAGGACTTGACTGTGTGTAATGGTTTTTGATAATAATTGTAGTGATAGAGGCACCTCTGCCTGGCTAGTGCTTATACTCTGTATATACGAGATACCCGGCCAGCACTTTTATGGATTAGACTGAGAAAACTGACTCAAATGAGCTAAGTAACTAGGCTCAGTTCACCAGTTAGTACTGATAGAGTCAGGCACTATGGTAGGCTTTCTTTTGGTTTAGGCTGTAGTTTGAAATTGATTTAGAAGCGTGGAATTACCAGTTTTTTTAAATGTATGCTGTAGTGGCAGGGTCTTTAATAAATAGTTTTTAAATTACTAAGGAAATTCTTTAGTACTTTTTAAATTTTTATAAAGGAAATCCTTTATGAGTTCAGATTAGAGCCTTTTTTCCTTAAGTGTTTTGCTATAATCATACTTCACTTTTCTAGAATGGGTGCCTACTCCCTCCTTCCCTATTTCTTTCACTAAAAATGCTTATAGACACAAATGCACCCATCGTACAAGGTGATCGGTTCATATTGCTCTCAAAATTTAGACATTTTGATTGAGTTTTCTTAAATTTATCTTTAACTTTACTCTCTGATTAGTGAGATAAGTTTGCTAAAACTTTTCTCAGAAAGTCTTGACTCATAGAACACTGGCTTTGTTGTCCCATCACGTCACCAGGGCTCTGCTTCAGTCCAGCTTGCACAGGAGTCTGGATGAGAACGACTCCTGATAGACTGCTGGGTTTGAGGCTTCTTCTTAAGCTTAAAAATCCTTGTCCTAATTTTATGGAGATACTTTTCCACTAGAAAGTGTCTTTTTCTAAGTTGTCCTTACTATTTTATAAATAACTGAAAATCCCAGGCACTAATAACATTTTGAATCTTTATAAGACTGAAACCTCTGTTCTTTTTTTTTTTTATATTGGGGTATAGCCGATTAACAACATTGTGATTGTTTCAGGTGCATAGCAGAGCAACTCAGCCATGCATATACATGTATCCATTCTCCCCCAAACTCCCCTCCTATCCAGGCTGCCATATTAACATTGAGCAGAGGTCCCCTGGGGTGTAGAGTAGGACCTTGTTGGTTACCCATTTTAAATATAACAGTATGTGAAAATGAACATGTTAGTCACTCGGTTGTGTCTGACTCTTTGCGACCTCATGGACTGTAGCCCTCCAGGCTCCTCTGTCCATGGGATTCTGAAGCAAGAATACTGGAGTGGGTAGCCATTCCCATCTCCAGGGGATCTTCTGGACCCAGGGATCGAACACAGGTCCCAGATTATGGGCAGATTCTTTACTGTCTGAGCCACTAGGGAAGCCCATATTTATACAGTATCCCAGTATTTATATTGCTATGACTTTTAACCTAATTATTGAATGGTGTCGGTAGACAAGCCTATGGCAAAAATGAGTAGTTACTCATTAACCTTTTCCCACTTTAGCAAAATAGTTTTGCTGTTCATAAGTTCTTGTGATTCTTTCACTCTAAGTGTAGGAGGAGAGAGTAGGAGAAAATGGCTTCATTCACCTCATCATCACTGGTCATGCAAGAGCTGTCTCTTGTAAAATACATGTGCCACTTGTAAAATACAATATTTGCCTATCTCCAAAATCTTTGTCTTATGGAGAAGTGTTACCAATTCTGGGAGCCCTGCTTGTTCAGGACTCAGTCAGCATCACAGAAATAGAAATGGTTTCTACCAAAAAGTGATGGTTGATTCTATTCACCAGAAAGTATACATCATGCAGAAATGGTATTTGTTCATTAAAATACTTTTTTTAGCATTTGGATACCTTTATCTTTTTGCTGACCATCGGGTAGTTTGAAATTTTTTTAAAAAGTGATGAAGTGCTATTTAACATTGATTTGTGTGATACAGTCTAGACCTTCATTTTTAGTCAGCTAAAAATCCACAGCTAGGCACTGGCTGGTTTCCTTGAGAGCTCTGATGATGGATGTTACATGACAAAGAATAACCTCTGCTGGACCATCACAGCAGCATTTTACTGCTTTTACCTTCCTGGTTTTCTTTTTTAGGGATAGCATGTTTTGTTTTGTTTTAGTAAATATCAAGTGTCTTATATGGGCCAGACTCTTAAATAGTCATAGTTTTATGAGAATAGATCATATCTATCTTTTGTTCTTGAGGATCAAGATGTCCATGTGTGATCTTACTTTTAAGAATAGTTCCATATCCTTGTCTTCTGCCTTTCTTTTAAAATAATTTTTTATTAGTACATATTCTAGCCAGCAAACAGCTGTGTTTTTTAATAATTAACCTGTGTCCCTACTCCTCAGCTAAGAGATAGTTTTGCCTTTGTTTTAAAATTTTTCTGAGGATAGTTGTTTTTTTTAGCTTCTTGAAATACCGGCTATAAAGTAATATATGTACTCTTTTAATATAAAACGAATGAGAATTTGCACACTCAAATAAGCTTTATTTTTAAAAGTGTAGATTTTGTGAAGTAAACATTTATTCCAGTAGTGCCATGAACCAAAATGTTTTTAAACTTACTGTTTTGGAATTGTCTTCATAAAAATGTGAATGTCATGCAAGAAAATGATTTCTAATGACGCCTCCTTTTTGTGTGCAAAAAAAATGCATGATGATGGTTCTTACAGTGCAAAAATGCACTTCCAAAAGTTATTTGAGCAGTGGTTGCACTGCTGAAGAGTTCATGCTTCCCAGAGATGATTAGGTAGAGGGAGTGACCCCGAGGGGGGTGTATTCTGTGCAGTGATTTTGTCATCACACCTTGTCCACAGGGTGTTGACCTAGTGGAGGAGGGTGACTGACCCTGACCTGCTTCAGTCAGCCCCAGCATATGCCTGTTGACTTACTGTAATCATGATCAGAGCCCCCCTTCATTTTCAGATTTTCCCTAGTTTATATAATAAATAATATGCTTGTTGTGTGTGAAACTATTCAAGTAAGTAAAAAGACAGATTACTAGTGTACTGAAAGTGCTCAGGTTTGTGATATGTGTGGTTTTAATTTTATTCACTTTTTAATTATTTTAAAAGTTAACACTAATTCCTTTCTATCATCTAATACCTGTGTATCAGTTGGTAACTAATTTTATTATCCTGACTTCATTGAATCTGGCCAGGTATTCCAGGGCTGGATCACCCTAGTGCAGCTAACCCAGCGATTCATTTGAAATCAGTGGAGAAGGCAGTGGCACCCCACTCCAGTACTCTTGCCTGGAAAATCCCATGGACGGAGGGAGGAGCCTGGTGGGCTGTAGTCCCAAGGGGTCGCTAAGAGTCGGACACGACTGAGCGACTTCACTTTCACTTTTCACTTTAATGCATTGGAGAAGGAAATGGCAACCCACTCCAGTGTTCTTGCCTGGAGAATCCCAGGGACGGGGGAGCTTGGTGGGCTGCCGTCTATGGGGTCACATAGAGTCGGACACCACTGAAGTGACTTAGCAATAGTAGTAGCAGATAATTTCACACTGTGAAGTTACACTTTTTTCTTAATACTCTCTAATATCTAATAATGTATTCAGTTTCTCTCAGTTGTCTCAAACAAAGCATGTCTTTGTTGACTTGACTGAATTGGGATTTGAAAAAGGTCTGGATGTTACATATCCTTGATAATCTATGCATCTCTCTTAATCTATAACAGCTTCTTCCTGTAACCTTCCCCCATTTTTCCCCATCATGTCTGTTTGATGAAGAGACCAGATTATTTTTGTGTAGAGTTTCCTGTATTCTAGGTTTTGAGCACATGGTGTCTTTTAACGTGTTCCTCTGTCCCTCCATGTTTTTGTAATGGAGAAGCAGGATTGCATGGGAGTTCATTGGCTTTTTTATTGATATTTTGCACAGATGGTCGTGAGCCTTGCTGTAACATGTCAGAATGCCCATCTTGTCTAGTTGACTCCTCTCCCGTGAGGTTAACAGAATCTCTGAGATGAGTTGTTTCAGTCTGATCCACGTGACAAGTCCTCACATTTCATGTGTAGGTTTTAGGAGCCACGGGTGGTCATTGCCAGGAATCATTATTACAGCTTGTGATTTTCTAATTCTGACATTCCTTTGCCTTTACTACTTACATTACTGGGAAAATGATTCTGAGACACTGTGCTCCTGACTGACTCTGGAAGGGGAGGTGGGAGGAGCTGAGTTGAGGTGGTGAGGCTGCAGAATTGATGCACGACGGTCAGTGGCTGAGGGAAGAGCAGACTCAAGAGACAATTCGAATTACTGGATTGGGAACCTAGATAAATCATGGTGTTATTTAGGGAACAGCTCCAGTTTTGAACACATGAGATTTTAGTTACTTGCTTGTCCAAGTGAAGATGGCCAGTCTCCCATTGGAAACATGGGTCTGGTCTGAGTTGAAGAGGAAGATTTTGGCTAGAAATGTAGATTGGGGAGTTGGTGGTGTGTGGGGGATACTTTTTCTTATTAACTCTGTTTCAACTGATAATCTGACTATAAGATTGACTGTATTTGGGGAGAAAAAAATTCAGTTTTAGAATTCATTTAAAATCTTTTTGAAGCAGTTAGTCAGCTTTGTCTAGCAAGCTTTGTCTGTTCTTTCTCTTTGCCCCCCACCACCACCCTGCTTTCTCCCCCTTTTTTTCTTTTTCTTTTTTTCAAGGAAAACTTCATCAAATGCTTCGGAAAGACTGACTAAAAAGGAGTCACTTAAAAAAATCACAGTTGATTAAGAGACATTACATAATGAGGAAGGTTTCAATTCTCCAAGAAGACATAACAATTCTTACTGTGCCCCCTTTATCAATGCAGAAAATTTAAGTAAAAACAGTGTATTCTGTTTGGAAATGAGGCATCACCACTGTTTCAAGAAGGTGGAAGTCAGTTGTCAACTCTTCAGGATTGAGGGAAATTTGAGATGGTCTCCCACAGGCAAGTAGTTCTGTAGACAAGTGTCCTACAGAACTTGCTTAAAGCAGAGGGGTAGCTTTTTCAGTGAGCCTTGATTGAGTTGCAGGCTTTGCCTTTGGTTTCTGAGTGTGTGTTCGACGCAGCAGAGACCCTCTTCTGTGTCAGGACGCGTGACACAGCAGCAGCATCGCGGCAGCAGTGCTCCTATCACAGGTGCGGCCGGTGTCTGACCACAGTGTGGGTTTCCTGGGGGGTCCGTCACCAAGCTCTGTCCTGTCTCGGTTTCCTCTCGTCTAAGACCCTCCAGAGCCCCCCTCCTTTTCAGAATCCAGGCCAGTAGTTTTATGGAAGCTTCTTCATATTGGAATTAGATGGATGCTAATTAATGTTAAATCACAAATAGTATTTTTAAAATTGAAATTAGATGATTTGTAGATTAAGCATAGACATTTGGGCACATGTATTCTATTGGTAAGGTACATGACATCGATAGATGAGTCCTGCGTCAGTTATCTCATTGCTGGTGTTAAATTATAATTATATGATAAAGTGAGGTCTATCATTTTTTCTTCCCTTTTAAAGGTACCTTTTCCCCTGTAAAATAGTAAGTAACCTAATAAGTAACCTTTTGGACTGTGAGAATCACTTCTTCAACAACCTCTCACCCATGATTTTAAGATAATTTTGAATAATTTTGCTTTAATTGGTTATTACTGTGGTGGTTGCAAATAACAACTTTTCTGTTTTTCTGAGCTATTTAGTTTGTGTCCTATAAAGAGCAGCTCCTCCCTCCCCCTTAAATTTTTTAAGTAGCGGTACACACTCTTGGAGTCTTGTTACTTGATTGCTGCTGTTAAAGCAGGCCCACCGCTGGGCTGCGGGAGGCCCTCTGAGTGAGCTCCTGCGTCCTCCTGTGGTTTCCCTGTCTGTCTGGGCGTGTCTTTGCTCCCTGGACAAAGTGTCCCCATGTACCCTCCTGCTCCAGCCCTGGCACCAACTTTTATTCAGGGAATCTTGATTCTTTTTAGGGCAAAATAGAATTTAGAAAGCAAGATGCCGTTATTGCTACTGGGATATAATTATTTCTGGGCCCTTTAGACAGAGATAAAGGGGAAAGTACATGTTAGTTTTAAGTCAAGTTCATACTGATGTCTAATTTCAGTCCGTCACCACTGTGTCTTCCTTTCGTTCTTAGTGTCTTTAGTTCTGTCTCCCTTTTCTTCCATGAGAACTCTGGTGTTCATCAATATTATATGTAGTCATTTACTGAGCCCTGCAATAATTAGAAATTAGTTTCAGATTTACTATGCCCATTCTACTGTGAAATTCCAAGTTTATTTACAGTTTTTGTTCTTACAGTGTAATTCAGTTCTGGTGTTGATTGTTCAAAAGTTACTTGGATGAATTTTTTTTTTCTTTTCTGTGGTTGTCAATTTGATAATAGGTTATTTGATGTTGTTGATTAGTACCTGTTTTCTCGCATCCTTCCCTTTCCCTCCACACCCAGTTTGAAATACGGATCTCTAATGACAAATCTGAGTTTCTTTCTCATATGAATCACTTGGTCTTTTTACCTGATGCCTCAAATTTTTTTATTTTCAGTTTTATATAAACCAAAATTCAACTGAGTAAATTTGAAGCTCTAATTGGCTTTATCCAGTTCATAAATCAGACAGCATCTATCTAACAAACAGAAAGATGCTCCCAGGAGCTCATGAAAGGAAAGGTTGTAATTGGCAGATGGAGACGATTCAGTTCAGTCACTCAGTCCTGTCTGACTCTTTGCAACCCCATGGACTGCAGCACTCCAGGCTTCCCTGTCCATCACCAACTCCCGGAGCTTGCTGAAACTCCTGTCCATTGAGTCAGTGATGCCATCCAACCATCTCATCCTCTGTTGTTCCCTTCACTTGCCTTCAGTCTTTCCCAACACCAGGGTCTTTTCCAGTGAGTTAGTTCTTCGCATCAGGTGGCTGAAGTATTGAAGCTTCAGTTTCAGCATCAGTCCTTCCAATGAATATAAAGTTTGATTTCCTTTAGGATTGACTGGTTTGATCTTGCAGTCCAAGGGGCTCTCAAGAATCTTCTCCAGCACCACAGTTCAAATGCATCAATTCTTTGGCACTCAGCTTTCTTTATGGCCCAACTCTCAAATCCATACATGACTACTGGGAAAACCATAGCTTTGTCTAGATGGACCTTTGTCGGAAAAGTAATGTCTCTGCTTTTTCATATCCTGTCTAGGTTTGTCACAGCTTTTCTTCCAAGGAACAAGCATCTTTTAATTTCGTGACTTCAGTCACCATCTGCAGTGATTTTGGAGCCCAAGAAAATAAAGACTGTGAGACTGTTACAGACCAGATCACCTTCCCTCATGGAGAGGCTGGGGGTCCTATTAGGGCAAGTAGTACCCTTCACTAGTGCTGATCAGGAAACTCTAGACTGCTGGTTTATAATTCTGAGTGTGATTAGATATTTGTCTTGGTGGGCTTAGGATCAGTGACCGCGTTTGGGGCCTGTTGTTTCTTTCTAACAGTAGGTGTGTCTCTCTTCCATCCTGTTGTTCTTTTTAGGTTAATTACTCTGTTCCTTTGTCTGCTTTCTCTCATAACAATTTAATAAAATGCTCTAATCAATTTATACTGCTTATATTTATATGAATTACTTTTTTGAAATTTTAGGAGGCAAAGGAGAACAAGATAGTATTTTTTAGCTTCATGACTGCTGAGCAAACTTTATTTATTTTATGAAGAATTAGACAGTATAACCTCAGACTTTATGAGGGGACTTTTGGGGCTCTAGTTTCACCCTTTCACAACCACCATTGTTGCTGATTAGTCACTAAGTCATGTTCGACTCTTTTGCGACCCTATAGGCTGTAGCCTGCCACCACTATCACTTATATCTGAATCTTCTGTTTTCTTTCACCTTCTTTGTTTGGAATCTGATCTCAGCAGTTTCTCATGGTGAGGCCTTTTCCAGTACACCTGGCAGGGAGCGTCGGCTGGTTACTCTAGAGAATGCTCAACCTGGGCCATCCCTTCACGGTCCAGTGCCCAGAGCTCCTGCCCTTTCAGCAGCTCCCCTCCCGGTGACCCCACTAGACTTTTGAGTGATTTCTTCCATTCTCCTTGCTACCTTTGCTTGCTCTTGTGTGGATATTTGTACCACAGGGTTCTTACTGCTATTACTAGTTTGTTCCTGAAGTGAAAATTAAAGTGAGAGTCACTCAGTCATGGACTATACAGTTCATGGAATTCTCCAGGCCAGAATACTGGAGTGGGTAGCCTTTCCCATCTCCAGGGGATCTTCCCAACCCAGGGATCGAACCCAGGTCTCCCACGTTGCAGGAGGATTCTTTACCGCCTGCAGTGTTTGTTCCTACCAGCTTATATTCTGGGATTCATTGAAACACTTGGACACTTAATTTTGTTGTAGATGTTGTCTGTGGCATGGGGTGGGGGGCGGGGTTGTTTTGCTGTCCTGGTGAAACTGTGTACCTCAGGTTGGGACTTGAACCCACTGTCTTTTAAATCCCTGATCATACCTGGACTTAAAGAAGCTCAAGTACTTGATGTCACAGAAAGAATTCAGTGAGAGACAAAGTGATAGGTAAGAAGTGAGTTCACTTAGAAACAGTCCACAGAGTGAGGGCCATCTCAGAAGGCAAGAGCAGCCCCAAGCTAAGAGATTGTCAGCTTTTATAGGTGAGTAATTTTTTATATTCACCTATATTTTTTTATAGGTGAGTAAGTTTTTATAGACTAATAAGTGGGAGGAGTATTCCAGCTGTTTTGGGGAAGGGGTGGGGATTTCCAGAAATTGGCCTACTTCTTGACCTTTTATGCTCGACCTTGGAACTGTCAACACTTCCCGGGTGGCTCACCTTCAGTCTCTGGGTGAGGAAGATCCCCTGGAGAAGGAAATGGCTACCCACTCCAGTATTCTTGCCTGGAAAATTCCATGGACGGAGGAGGAGCCTGGCAGACTACAGTCCATGGGGTCGTAAAGAGTCAGACATGACAGACCCACTAACACTTTCATTTTCTTGGAACTGTCATGGTGCCTCTGGGTGTGTCACTTAGTGTGCTAATGTGTTACAGTGAGAGTACACTGAGGCTCAAGGTCTAGTAAAAGTCTTCTTCATCATCTTGGACCTGGTTGTTCATTGTTCGGTCACTTAACTCATGTCCAACTCTTTCGGCCCCATGAACTGTAGCACACCAGGCTTCCCTGTCTTTCACTATCTCCCAGAGTTTGCTCAAACTCATGTCATTGAGTCAGTGATGCCATCCAACCGTTGTCTCATCCTCTGCTGCTCCCTTCTCTTGCCCTCAGTCTTTCCCAGCATTTGTGTCTTTTCCAATTAGTCAGCTCTTTGCATCAGATGGCCAAAGTATTAAAGCTTCAGCATCAGTCCTTCCAATAGATATTCAGGGTTGATTCCTTTAGGATTGACTGGTTTGATCTCCTTGCTGTCCAAGGGACTCTCAAGAGTCTTCCCCAGCACCAAAATTCAGAAGTATCAATTTTTGAGCTCTCAGACTTCTTTATGGTCCACCTCTCACATTTGTACATGACTGCTGGAAAAACCGTAGCTTTGAGTATACAGAACTTTGTCAGCAAAGTGATGTGTCTGCTTTTTAATACACTGTCTAGGTTTGTCAGACCTGGTTAGTTCTAACCATTTATTTCCTGTCCTTGGGCCATGTCATTCTTTTAAAGACTGTGCTTTACCCCTCTCCCTCCTATTTCGCTAGTTGTTTTTTGTGAGGTGCTGTAGGGAGAGTCAAAAAGTTTTGCCAGTGCCACCACATTTCCACTACCTTATTAAACTTGGTGGTGGTCTTTGCTGAAGCACCACCGGGAAAACTTAAAAATACACCTATCTTTATTCTCCCTCTTTTCCTTCCCCAAGTCATTTAGAAGAGAATGTGGGGAAATAGGACCTGAAAATGCTTTGCCTAGGGGTTTTATATCTAGACAGATACTTAGTTCTTAAAGGGTTATTTTGACATCAAATAAATAAATCTTTACAAATTACTTACTGGTGTTTTGGAAATTTTGAAGTTGAAATTATACATAACCCCCCATACGTATGACTGTTAGGACCTACAGCAACACTGATAATTTCTGTCCCTCTGTGTTTATCTGTTTCCTTAAGTTGATGCTTATTGTCACCGATCTATTTCTTAAGTTAGCAATATAAGTAAGTTATACAACCTCAGTTACATAAACAATTTTAAGAAGTTGAGAAACTGGAGGAAAAAAAATTCTACCAGATTTCATTAGTACAAGTATTCAAAACCTTTTAAATTATTGTGTTCTTATTGAGTTTTAAAATCTTTTTTATACTTTATAGAGACTGTCCTTAAATAATGACATATTTGAGGCAAACTCTGATAGTGATCAACAGAGTGAGACTAAAGAAGACACTTCTCCAAAGAAGAAAAAGAAAAAAGTAAGGCATAAGGAAGAGAAAAGCCCCGACGACCTGAAAAAGAAGAAAGCAAAGACTGGGAAACTGAAAGACAAGCCCAAACCAGACCTGGAGAGCTCCTCTGAAAGTTTGGGTTTTGATTTAAGGACAAAGAAAAGAATTTTGGAAGCCAAAGAAGAATTAAAGGAATCCAAAAAGCCCAAAAAAGATGATATAAAAGAAACTAAGGAGTTAAAGAAAGTTAAAAAGGGTGAAATAAGAGATTTAAAGACTAAAATAAGAGAAGATTCCAAAGAAATTAGAAAAACAAAAAAAGAGAAATGTGTTGAATCTCAGGTGGACTCTGACCTGGGTGTACTTAGTGATTCTCCCCTTCAGGAAGAGGACTGTGAAGATTTCCAGGTTGACAACAGAGAGGAGAAGCAGAAGTTTAGAGGTGCTAAAGATAAAGCTGAGCAAGAAGCCAGTCTAGATCCTGCTTCTGATATACAGCAGGATGGCAGTGTAAGTGCTGATGAGGATGAGGTCAAAGCAAGGAGAAAAAAAAAGAAACCGAGAAGGACAGAGGAGCTTAAAGAGAGCAAAAAGCTAGAAAACAAGAACCTCTTCTTAGAGAAGAAAACTACACAGAAAAAACAAAGGAATCAAGACAAAGGCCAAAGCAGCACAGAGTTGGATAAGCCAGTGCCTGCTTCTGCCCTGACACCGCCAAGGATGTCCAGGCCCACAGACTCCCCGGGGGAGGTGAGTACACAGGTCTTGGTGGAGGGTGGTTGGATCCCACGAAGGTTTGCATCTGACAGAATACAGGGACATTCCACTCAGGCTGGTGCTCTCAGTAAAGACTTGGAGACAGTGGAGCACAGCCCATCCTCATTTCCTTTCACTTAGCAGATAGTGCGTTTTTTATTAGACTGAAGGTTTGTGGCAACCCTGTATCTGAGGCGCTCTTCCTGTAGCATCTGCTCACTTCCTGTCTCCGTGCCACATTTTGGTAATTCTTGCAATATTTCAAACTTCTGTTTTGCTCTTTGGCCACCCTGTGTGGAACTTCCCTGACCAGGGATGGAACCCATGCCCCTGGAGTCTCAACCATTGGACCACTGGGAAGTCCTAAACTTTTTCATTATTACTGTACTTCTTACAGTGTTTGTGATCAGTGATCTTTGATTTTGTTTTTGCAAAAAGCTGAAGGTTCAGGCAACAGCCAGCATTTTTTAGCAATACAATATTTTTTTAAATTAAGTTAGGTATGGCTATTTTAGACATAATGCTGTTGCACACTTAATTCTATAGTATAAATATAACTTTTATATGCACTGGGAGACAGAAAAATTATAACTCGTTTTATTGCAATGTTTGCTTTATTTCTCGGATTTGAAGCCTATCCTGTAGTATCTCTGTTGTGTGCCTATAAGAGAAGTTCTACCATTAGGGAGTTAATACTTTATCGGGAGATTTTCTTCTCCCTCCTAGATTCTAGGTTGCCTGGCTGCTCTAGAATTGAACTGACATTAAACAGATTAACATGGGGAAAATTAAAAGTTTACTAACACATACACATGAAAGAGACCTAGGAAAACTGAGTAACTCTCCAAAATGGATGAAACCCTCCCCTCAAACACCACCCTCAGCCAAAGACAAAAGAGGATGCTGAGGATGGGGAACCAGTCCTGGGAGGAGAAGCACTGTAAACAAGGGCGAGGTTACCTCACTGACTGGTGAGCCCTCGCCTGCCACTTGAGAACTCCTAGATGTCCTAGCCAGAGGAGATTTCCCTCAGAGTTGCAAATGTCTCTCAAAAGGGTGGCTCTGACTTAACTTTCAGAGTTTTTTCCTTGCCTGCTGTTACTTATCAATAACCAGCTTAAAATAGTTAAAATGCCAAAGAGACTGTTCCCCTTCTAGTCTGTCTGTGCTGTGCTTAGTCGCTCAGTCATGTCCTACTCTATGCAACCCCATGGGTTGTATATAGCCTGGTATTCTCCTCTGTCCATGGAGATTCTCCAGGTAAGAATGCTGGAGTGGGTTGCCATACCCTCTTCCAGGGGATCTTCCCAACCCAGGGATCAAACCCAGGTCTCCTACATTGCAGGCAGGCAGGTTCTGCCCTGGTCTTCCCGCTAGTCTGACTGGTGGGAAGCAATTATAAATGCTGACGATCCCACTTTGGAAAGCGCCTCAAGTTTTCTCTTAGTCTAATCTAGACTTTCTTTTGGACTCACTGCAGCTGGAAAATTGGGGGCTAATTTGTGAACAAGTTAGGGTTTTTAGAGGAATTCAGATACGATGTAGCATTGAAGTAAAGCTTAGAGCTTTGTCAGTTTATTAGCTTTTCACATCCTACTTATATTTTCCCCATATTGTTTTAAGAATATACCACTTCTGGAACTTCCCTGGTGTGTGTGTTAATTGCTCAGTTGTGTCTGACTCTTTGAGACCCATGGACTATAGCCTACCAGGCTCCAATGTCCATGGACTTCTCCAGGCAAGATTACTGGAGTGGGTTGCCATTTCCTTCTCCAGGGAATCTTCCCAACACAGGGATCGAACCCTGGTCTCCTGCATTGCAAGCTGATTCTTTACCATCTGAGCCACAGTGGACTCTCCTGGTGGTCCAGTGGCTAAGATGTCCGTCTCCCACTGCAGGGGGTGCAGGTTGGAAACTAAGATCCCACATGAGTGCAGTGAAGCCACTGTACCCACCCCAGCTTGTGACGAAGAAAAGGTCAGCCTTTATGGGAAAGGCCCCAGTGCAAAGAGAATGCGTGTGGCTCCTGCTTGAAAACCCCACCTCTCCAGAGGGTTTCAGCATAGCATTTTTAAAGGCCAGGGGTGGGTGGGGGGGGGGAGGAGGTGGCAGGACCTGTGATCAGTTGTGCACAACTCTGGTTCATTGATGGTGAGATTAAGCAGTGGTGTCACAGGGTTAATATTGATCCTTAGACTCCATTAGGCCTGGGAGGGCCATGTCTTAATGGTCATCAAGCAGTTAACACCTTCCCTTTGGTGGGGGATTTCACATCTGTAAAACTATACAGGAAGTGTGCACCAGACACTGTTACCCAGGTTCTCCAGAGTGGTTAGCTGCAGCAGAGGTTATGGGGTGTGCAGTGGGCGGATCTGCCCTGGGAAGGCCCCATGGGGGTCCTGTTCTGTTATTAAACTAATGCTATACTAGCCTGTCTAGTCATGAGGGAAAAAGTTAAGAAGATACAATAGTTGGGGACTGTTAAATATCCACTGAAATATTATGAGGTCAGCATAGCAAAAATAGAAACATTTACAAAATGTTACGGTGAAGAAAACCATACATACATAGGAACACAGTCAAGTGAAAATATCTATGCAATGTAAATAAAAATAAATTTTAAACACAAAATTATCTGTAAAATTACAGAGATCCAAGGGACAATGTGGAGAATTAAAAACAGTTATGTTTGGTTAGTAGGACTGTAGATGAAGTTTTTTGGAATTTTATTATTAGTAATAAAAAATTCTTCAAGGAAACTTGGTGTTGGGTTTTGAATGTGATATTTTGTGAATTGTCGAGGTTGGGGGTAAACTTGACCAAGGACGCAGTTGACATGAGCAAAGACATCGTCAGGGGTCCTGTGCACAGTTCACAGAAGGGGGTCCTAATGCCAGAAACCTGTTTCCCAGTTTTCAGAATCAGTATCAGCTCTGTCTGTGTTTTGGGTCTTACATGTGTCTTTTTCAGGAGAGAGAGACCAAAAAATACGAACCCAAAGAAAAATACCAGAAAAGGCAAGACTTGGACAAGGAAGAAAAAGGCCGAAAAGAGCCCAAGGCATTAAAGAGTGAGTGAATAGTGACATTTGTCGTTTATGTTGGTCTTTCAGACAAAGAGTCTAGTTCATTGTGAAGACAGACTCTCTTCTAACCTGCAAGGTCACTGAGTAGAAAATTTGTTTACTGGGGACTTGAGAATATTATGCTACTGTTGTTCCTACTGTTTATTACATAATGTCTGTTGTTAGTATAACTAACTCCTCCCCTATCTAACCACGTTGTTCTTTTTCCTGTTGGATATGAGATGAAATATGTTATCTTCATTTTTTTTTTAACTTCAATTTTTTAATTGAAATATAGTCAATTTACAGTTTTAGATTCTGGTGGGAATCGTTAAAGAGACAGGAAATTAGTTTTGACAGAAAAGTAAATAAGTATCTCTTAAAGTAGATGCCGAGATAAACTTCTGTTTAATCAATTTATTGTGCTTAGCTCTGTGTCATTTGTATAAATACAATTAATATACATTTTAATCACATCAAGATAGAACTCAATTAAGAATCTATAGTACATGTTAGTATTAGAACAAGTACTTTATAAAACATTCACCATTACAATGTTTGAATAAAACTGGATATTTCAGTTCACACACCAAAAAGTACTTGGAAAACAAGTTCTTTGAACAAGAAAAGGTTCAATTTGTGTTGGTTAGCACTGCATTCATATAATGCTTGCTTTTCCTCTGGTCACACCATGTTGTGCGTTAACCAGGATACCTCTACTCGAAGCAACTCGAAGCAGTGATTTCTAAGAGATGGATGATTTCTTGAGAATGTTCTCCCACAAACTGTGTACCTGAGGTAATACTAAAAGTGAGTTTTGGCTCTAAGCCTCAGTTCAGACTTGGCAGAAAGTGGCAGGGTTGATGGAATCTGGGAAGGAACAGCTTTGATGGCTTATGTGTAGGTGAGTGATGTAGAGACTGTGTCTCTTCATAGTGATACTGCAATTCTAAGCCTCTCTTCAGAGAGTGACTGGAGATTCAAAATATTGTAAGATTAGAAGTAGTTAGGAACTTTTTCTTCCTCTGAGTATCTGTCAGTTTCAGGTACATTTTTACTGTGAATGTTCAGTCTGTTCCTTAAGTTCAGAAGGCCACACCTGGAGTCCGATTTTCAGTATCTCTGCTGCTAAAACCTACCTGCTTCCACCCCAAGTCCAAAAGGTGCTATGGCTGGGACTCACTGTCTGCAGTTTTCCAGTTTTCAGAGTCTGTTGACCGTAACCTTGCAGCTTATATGTACCTGTGCTTTTGTCTGGTCCTTGGCACCTAGCCTCCAGGACAGAAATAAAATTGCATTTGGGGGTATATTTTGGGAGTGTGTCAGAACTGGCAAACAGGAGTCTTTACATTGCACTATGCTGTATTACAATGGATTCAGCATCCTCTTCATACAGTAGCTTGGGAAAATACCAGAATTCAGTTGCCTTCAGATTTAAATGTGGAAAAAAGGACTTACCTGTGGAAAAAGGAAAGAATGGTTATTGCTTTTATTTCTGAACATTGAATGAGATGTTCCACTTGCCATTCTCTATTTTTGTTACTAGACTGGTGTTCTGTGCAAATAACCAGGATATTCAGAGTTTAAATATGTCTGGGACAAGCAGCCTCAGTGCTGCCACTGTGGTATTACGTTCTGCATATGTCGTTTTGTTGCGTTATATACTTGGTGAGGTTTCTTCAAGGGACGTAGAAAACAAAATTGGTAAATTGCTCAGGTTCCTTTCACTGTGGTTTGGAAATGATACATCTTTATAGAATGAGAGCTTTATTTGGACTAGCTTTCTTACTGAGCAAGAAAAGGTTCAATTTGTGTTGGTTAGCACTGCATTCATATAATGCTTGCTTTTCCTCTGGTCACACCATGTTGTGCATTAACCAGGATACCTCTACTCGAAGCAAACTATAGTTTATTACAGGTGTTTAAAACTGTTTAAGCCTATGCAGTTCTTACAGAGGAAGATAAATGAGAGATGTCACCTAAAAGTACTGTTGAAAAGGTATTCCTATTTAACATAAAAGAATTCAGAATTTAAACAAAACACCTATCTGCTATATACCTAAAATTTATAGTTGTTCACTCTGTTCTGTTCTACCCCTTTTGGGGGTTATTATTACAGATCTGCTGCTTTGCCGTTCTCTCTGCTTTGTCTTTAAAGCGAGTGGATTGTCACAGGCATCAGGTGCAGTGTTGCTGGGCCACAGTCAGTGTGCTGACACCCTTTCATCTCCCAGTCTCCGCCAAAAGTCATTTTTGTACCAGGTCACTTCCGGGCATGGTGGAGGCAGTATCTCAGCAGAAGGTGGTTGGTGACATGACTAGGATTATTCTGAGGCACATGGGCTGTGGTCGCCTTTGTCAAAACTGCGAGTAGTTCAGACCCCCAGAAGAAGAGCCGTTCACTTTGGCTGTCCTTTCTAAGTACGGAGCAGCCAACACAAAGATGAATGGAAAGGCTTCATGGCTATGACAGTCAACCTGATCAGGCTTTCTAACCAAGGCAGATATTAGTAAGAATTAAGAAAATATCTGTGTGGTTTTTTTAAAAACACCCAGATTTTCTTTTGATTACAAAGAAATCAATGACTCATAATCAATTTTATTTTTTTCTAGTAGCATTTAAGGAAATCAGAAATGCATTTGATTTGTTTAAATTAACTCCAGAAGAAAAAAATGATTTTCCTGAGAATAATCGGAAAAGAGATGAAATACTGCCAGACTGTAAAGTCACTGAGGACCACAAAGCCAAGGAAAACAAGCCGTTACTTAAAGAAAGAAGAAATACAAGAGATGAGACTGACACGTGGGCATATATAGCTGCAGAAGGTGACCAAGAAGTTCTGGACAGCGCGAGCCGAGCGGAGAGTCCTGGTGAGGGCGTGTGACTGTGCAGTTTTCTCAGGGCTGTGTGCAGAGCTGTCTCCTCACCTTCCTCTCCTCTCCGCAGTTGTTAAGGTCTCAGGATGGAGTAGAAAACTGTTTGAATCTATTTTCTGATTCCCTCTAGAATAGCTCAGCACATTTATAATTACAGAGATTTCTGGTTTGCTACCTTATCTCCTCTTGGCAAGTTGTCTGTATATCTTACTAGATTTCTTTCAGAAAACTGTCAAAATACAGACTTACTTGTATTCTTCCCTTTCAACTTTGTAGTAAAAAACACTAAATGAGGTTATATTATGAGTGCTGTTCTGAAATACTGGAATTAGCTGAGGAGGCGAGGGCTGTGTATAGGATACGTAGTGGTGGAGAAGAGGAATGAAAGTATATTTATGTATTTATAACTAGGGCAGGGGTTTAGAGATTTGTCTGATAAAACTTTGTATAATTTATAAATCTTGTAAAACAGTTGAGGTTGTGAAATATTTGGGGATATATAAGAAGCTAGATGTTAGGTAACCTCTTATTGCAAACACCCTGGTAACACAGTTGTCCAGCTGGTTGGAAACTGGGTTAGTTTCTTCAGCCAGCATATGGAGGGGACTGGGCTGCCCAGATGTCAGATAGCAGCACTGCTGTTGAGACACTAGGCAACAAAGGTAGTCCAGGAGGTATTGATCCAGCCAGCTGGGGGGCTCTGGATAGAACCTGAGACCGACCTAGTTCACAGAGGGCAGGGAGACCCGGGAAAGAGGCAGCCACCCTGGATGGGGAGGCAGGTTTTACAAGCAGGGAGCTTCTGATTGGGCCGGCCTGTGCGCCACAGGATAAGTATCCCTCACCACCCCCAGAACTGTAATAGTGTGGGAAGCCCCGAGTCCAGCCCACATGCGCCTCAGTTCTGCTCCTCCTGCGGAAACGGTGAGCAGAACATACAGCCCGAGGACAGGGAGGATGTGGTGGCCACTGGGACCTTCTCCCACAGTAGAGCACTGGTGATGCCAGAAGCTGGTTCATTGGAAGACTGATAGAATAGACCAGCCTCTGGTAGTGCTAAGGGAAAAAAAGAATGAAAACTTAAACAGTACTTCCAGGGGGAAAAGAGAGTCCATTATAGGTGGCAACCAGATTAAAGCAATTAAAATTCTATTAGCATTTTCTTGCAATAAACTAGAAAATTGAATGAAATGGGAAATCCCTAGAAAGATAATAGTTTAACAAAACTGACCCAAATACAAAAATTGGATATTATTACTATTAAAAAATGTGAAATAGTCATTTAAAGTAGTCTTTCAAATTTAACACTAGGCACAGATGGTTTCATATGCAAGAGTTTATCAAACTTACAAAGAAGTCTTCCTGAAAGCAGTTGGGCTCTGGGCCCCACCATCACCTCAGTCCCCAGACCAGACAGAACTATCCCAAGAAGGGGGCGGGGACGGCCAGGGTTCAGCACTCACAAGCTCAGCTGTGAAAACCCAGCAAAGCAGGAGCAGGTGGAATCCAGCCACTTGTAAGGCTTCAGTTCAGTTCAGTTCAGTCACTCAGTCATGTCCGACTCCTTGGGACCCCATGAACCGCAGCACGCCAGGCCTCCCTGTGCATCACCAGCTCCCAGAGTTTACTCAAACTCATGTCCATCAAGTCAGTGATGCCATCCAACCATCTCATCCACTGTCGTCCCCTTCTCCTCCTGCCCTCAATCTTTCCCAGCATCAGGGTCTTTTCAAATGAGTCAGCTCTTCGCATCAGGTGGCCAAAGTATTGGAGTTTCAGCATCAGTCCTTCCAGTGAACACCCAGGACTGATCTCCTTCAGGATGGACTGGTTGGATCTCCTTGAAGTCCAAAGTTCAAAACTTGTAGCACCATAGTTCAAAAGCATCAATTCTTTGGCGCTTAGCTGTCTTTATAGTCCAACTCTCACATCCATACATGACTAATGGAAAAACCATAGCTTTGATTAGACGGACCTTTGGCAAAGTAATGTCTCTGCTTTTTAATGTGCTATCTAAGGATTAGCATCAGGTTTCTGTGGTCAGTAAGGGCTGTATTCACAGAGGCTCATTCACATCGTAACATTCTTTTAGTATATGTCTAATTTTTTATTTTAAAATAGAGAAAAAGTTAAAACTGCTAGATGTTGGATTCAGTGCTTGGTAGGAATGAACAGAATGAACTTAGGATTTTAGGCCAGTTGGCTTCATCGTGATCCCACTGAGTATCATGGCTCTGTGTAACTGGAGGCACTGTCTCAGTGTCTGTGAACCCTCCGCTGTCCTGAGTCCCAGTCTCCCTGGGGGGCTTGTGGGGGGAAGCAGCTGAGGACTCAGACACATGTCAGTGCACACATGGCTTTCCTTATTTGTAACATGGCTCCCTCACAGATTTTTGTGTGTGGATTGAATGTACTGATTCATGAATTTAACACTCCTTTCTGAATGTCCACTACTGTTGTTACTCAGGAAGTGAGGTACAGCAAGTATATGCGACTTACGCAGTCATACATGGACAAGGCTGTGCTGTTTCTGTGTTGCTGCTGCTGCTGAGTCGCTTTAGTCGTGTCCGACTCTGTGCGACTCCATAGATGGCAGCCCACCAGGCTTCCCCGTCCCTGGGATTCTCCAGGCAAGAACACTGGAGTGGGTTACCAGTTCCTTCTCCGATGCATGAAAGTGAAAAGTGAAAGTGAAGCCGCTCAGTTGTGTCCAACCCTTAGTGACCCCATGGACTGCAGCCTACCAGGCTCCTCCATCCATGGGATTGGTTCTGTGTTGGGATGTCCTTAAATCCTTTTTAACTTTTTTTTTCTCTAAGTATAGTTGATACACAGTGTTGTTAAAGTGTACAGCAAAGTAATTCAGTTACATATACACACATATATTCTTCAGATTGTTTTCCATTGTAAGTTATTACATGATACTGAATATAGCTCCTTGTGCTATATACTAGGTCTTTGTTTATGTTATATATAGGAGTTTGTATCTTTTAATCCCAAACTGCTAATTTAGTTCCCTCCCCTTTCCCCTTTGGTAACCATTAGTTTGTTTTCTGTGAGTCTGTTTCTGTTTTGTCAGTAAATTCATTTGCATCTTTTTTTTTTTTTTTTAAGATTCCATATAATATTTGTCTTTTTGTGTCTGACTCACTTCACTTAGTATGGTCATCTCCAGATCCATTCATGTTGCTGCAGATGTCATGATTTCACTCTTTTATGGCTGACTAGTATTCCATTTGGAGAAGGCAGTGGCACCCCACTCCAGTACTCTTGCCTGGAAAATCCCATGGAAGGAGGAGCCTGGTAGGCTGCAGTCCATGGGGTCCCTAAGAGTCGGACACGACTGAGCAACTTCACTTTCACTTTTCACTTTTATGCATCAGAGAAGGAAATGGCAACCCACTCCAGTGTTCTTGCCTGGAGAATCCCAGGGACGGGGGAGCCTGGTGGGCTGCTGTCTATGGGGTCACACACAGTCGGACATGACTGAAGCGACTTAGCAGCAGCAGCAGCAGTATTCCATTGGGTATATATATGTATATACAAACACATGTGTACACACACGCCACATTTTCTTTATACATTCATTTATCGATGGACATTCTGGATATTTAAGTTGCTTCCATGTCTTGACTGTTGCAAACAGTGCTGCTATGAACATAGAGCTCCATGCATCTTTTTAAATTAGTTTTCATCTTTTCTAGATATATGCCCAGGAGTAGGATTCCTAGGTCATATAGTAGTTGTTTTTAGATTTTTGAGGAACCTCCATATTGTTCTGCATAGTGGCTGTATCAACTTACATTCCCACAGTTTGTAGAAGGGTTCCCTTTTCTCCATGCCTTCTCCAGCATTTATTGTTTGTAGATTTTTTTTAATGATGGTCATTCTAACCAATGGGAGGTACTGGCTGTAGCTTTGATTTGCTTTTCTCTAGTAATTAGCAATGTTGAGCATCTTTTCCTCTTCTGTTAGTCATCTGTTTAAATCCTTTAACTCTTACCATCAAGCATTTGTGCCTTTCACTGTTTAAAACAGTACAGCCATTTTGAGTTCCTCCCAGATGTGTTCTATTCCACTGCCAGTAGGGAATAAAGATTTTCATCCCTAGTGTTGATGAGTCCATAGGTCAGACATGAGGGTGGAAACTAGCACTTGCATCACTTGTAGTGGGGGTATCTCAGGGCCCTGAGTGCTGTGGGGTTTGGTGCAAGTACTTGCAGGGGGTGAAGCTTGAGCCAAGTCTGACAGGATCACAGGCAATGACTTATTTATATTTAGAGTGACTTTACCTACATGAATATTGGAAGCAGTGTACATTCATCCCTTGTGTAAGGTTGACCCTCTGTCTCTGGCCCTTCTGGTTGGGGAGGGCCGACCAGCTGTCCAAGAAGAATGGCCAAAGGAACAAATCACAGGGCTTCCTCTTACTGAAGCCCTGTGATTTCTCGCTTTCTTTCAGCTACTGAAATTCATGTTACTATTTTACAGTTAATAAAATACCTATTAGTCTTTATGCCTCTTCATGTATGATATCTAAAAGTGGACAGTCCATATTACTTCCCAAAGAAAGTCAGAAATTTAATGAGAGACTCAGATAATGACATAGATTTAAAGTGTAACATTTGGGTTAGGACACCATATGCTTAAATAAAATGGCATTGTATTTTTTATAGTCCATAAAAGTATATCTTAATAAGGCTCTTCTGTGTCCCAGATGGCAGACAGCAGGTTCTGAGTCTGGGCATGGATCTGCAGCTGGAGTGGATGAGACTGGAGGACTTCCAGAAGCATCTTGATGGAGAAGATGAGAATGTTACTACAGCAGATGTGATTCCAAGCAGTGAGTAGTTTTGGAATTATGGGGATCTTCTTCATGAGTCTAGTTATTGAAAACCTAATTTATCTTTTCTTTCATTTTAGATTTATTGAGGGATGCTGTGAAAAATGGGGATTATGTTACCGTGAAGGTTGCACTTAACTCAAGTGAAGAATATAACCTGGACCAAGAGGTGAAGTGTCTTTGAAAAATCTGATGAAAGGAAGATGGAAAGTAGCTCTTTTAAAATAACTCAGGTTTATTCTTTAACTATAAAAGTAATACATGTTCACTTTATAAGAGTCAAACATTGTAGAAATGTATAATAGAATTACAGTTCTTGTAATTCCAGCCCTGTATAATGATCTTTAGTTACCATGATATGCCTGGTTTTGTCTGTGGTTTAACCTCTGCGTTTTGAGGGGAAAGTGACTCCTCATTTTGTCACCATTTGTTTTTGATTGATAGTTGCCTATTTACAGCAACTGCCCCTCTTTCTATTGTTTTGGGGTTTGTTTTTTTTTTTGGACCATGCCCTTGGCTTGCCAGATCTTAGTTCCTGGACCAGGGATTGAACTTGTGCCCTCTGCAGTGGAAACAGTGTTAACCACTGGACCTCCAGGGAAGTTCCCAATCTTTTATTATTGTTGCCGAGTTTTTTTCACACTGATTTATAAGGATACTTTAATAGAAGCATATTAACCCTTTCCGTTTTACGTTTTTGAGTCTTACTGCTTGGGGAGATTTTTATTTTTAAATAGTTAACATCATTTGATCTTTTCCCTTATGGCTTTTGGTTGTCTAATCTTGCTTAGAAAATATTTTTATATATCTTTTTTACTTTTCTTGCTTTAATTGTGGACTTTTTAGGTTTAATCCCTTAGGATTACATTAAAATAGATTAATTTGTCTTAGAATTGACATTTTAACATTTTGTGTCTTTTTGAGGAACATATCTACTGTACATTCATTCAGCTCATCGTTTCTTCTCTTAAACCAAATTCTTTGGGTTTTTTCTTCATTTATTTTAAATGCACTCATACAAATCATCTTATTATGTTCATTGGGCTCTTTCTCTCCCACACTTTTGCTACCACATGGGTAACAAAACCAACGCAGGATTCGAGCGGGATGACACTGGTGATGCTCGCAGCTGCAGGAGGGCAGGACGACCTGCTGAGGCTGCTCCTCAGGAAGGGGGCGAAGGTGAATGGTCGGCAGAAGAACGGGACTACAGCGCTCATCCATGCCGCTGAGAAGGTGGGCCATGCAGCGTGCTGTGCTTTCATAGTCTTGGAGAGAGAATCTGTATCTGCGGAGCAGTGTGCCAGTCACACAGTCACATAACTTAGTTCAGTTCATCTATGACTTGTCATAAATCAGTGTTTTTATTGACAGTCGTACTTTGAAATTTCCCATATTGTCTGTCTAGTTGAAGGTGATTTGTATTGAAAAAGAACTTCTGATTAAGGTATTAATATTGATTTAATTCTTAGATTAAAAAAAAATCTTTTCCAATCTAAAGTATTCCTTTGGTTAATAATTTAATTAAAATATTCCCATGTTATCTTATTAAAGGACTGAGATGAAGAGGTTCTTTATATTGAAACCAGTAGTTAAACTTGAGGTTGAAGTTGCTGGCAGACAGTGTTGCAGCTATGCAGGGTGCCAGCGGGAGGGGCCACTCCGTGCAGCCCCTGACCCTCCTGGGACCTTGGAGGGCGGGAGGGAGGAGCAGAAGCGGTGGTCTGTGGTATTCACCAACCTGCATGAGATAGAATCTGAGTACTTTTGCTAATGGCTAGAAATCTCAAAACATCTTGAAATATCTTACCTGTAAAGAATTTGAGGGGATTAAAACCTTTTTTTTTTTTTTTAAACAGAACTTTTTAACTACTGTGGCTATTCTCTTGGAAGCAGGAGCTTTTGTAAACGTCCAGCAGAACAATGGTGAGACGGCACTAATGAAGGTAAATGCCTCCCTGGGAGCATGTTCTCCAGGACCTCCCACTGCCACTGTACTGGGGCTGGTGATCAACAGGGACAAGACAGTCTGTGGACTTGAAGGGGTTGCAGCTGAGTGACAGAACAGACCCAGAAAGAGGGAGTTACTGGGTGTGACGGGAGGAAGCACAGGGAGCCGTGGGCTCTGTAACCTGGTGGCCAAGCGTTGTAGATTCAAGCTGAGCCTTGGAGGGAGGCTGGCAGCTGGCTCAACTGCATGCTGAAGATCTAGGTCAGCTGGGCTAAACCGTGTCAGTGGAAGGGGACAGGGTGTGCCCTGCAGAGACCTGGGCATGGAGCAGATGGACGGGGATTCCTTACTTCACATTGGTGACTTCATCTCCTTGGCCTCAGGTTTCCTCACCTGTGTGTGGTGTGGAAGCTTGGAGAAGCTCCCCACCCCCCACCCACAGCTCCAGGTTTTCTGGCCTGAGGTGCTGTCCACCCAGCAGGTCGTGACCCTGTTGTGGAGGCTGTGGCTCCCGCCTCCTCCGTGAAGGGAGAGCCCACCAGGGGGTGGTGGCTGCGGTTCCTCTTCTAACCTTCTTTCCTGAGTCAGGCAGATGGTGACCCCTCATTCACCATGGTCCAGACCCTGAGGCTGTGCTGGACTCTGCCATTCTTTCACACTTGGGGGTTAAAACTTGTTCACTGCTGGTGTTTCTGTTTCATTTTTGGTTCATAGAAAAGTTTATTTTGTTCCCCTCTTGAATTTTAGTTATCCTTTATGTGTTCCTATTGAAGTATGTTTAGAGCATAGGTGGCAGCTGAAAGCATGAATTTAAAACTTGTTGAGAAATCACCAGGCACATTCTAAACAACAGATATTTAAACAGGAGCATAAAGGGTGTGTGTGGAGTGGGGGCTGCACAAAACCGTCTATATCTGTGCCAAGGAAGTAGGAGTTCATTCAGATAGCAGCTGGGAGCCTTCAAAAAGTTTAACCTTGAGAAAGACTTCATCAGAACAGAGGCTGGGCTTTGATGCTGCTGTGTAATATCCCCCATTACAGTGGGTGGCATGGATTGGTTTGCAGACTTGTGGTAGGATTTTTATACATACTGTAAATGCTCGGGTGTTTAACATGTGAATCTTAAGCCCAGGAGAGAGGCAGGCTAAACTCAAATCGGGAGGGAAATGGCAGAGAAGCAGAGGGGAGGGACAGTCACAGGAGGACCACAGGACTTCTATTTCCAAGCCAGTTTCCAACCCCAGGGATCGTTCTCCATGGAGAACTCTCAGCTCAGAGAGGAACAGACACTGATCACAGCTGAGTAATTTTTACTCCTTTACTCTTGACACAGGCTTGTAAAAGAGGAAACTCAGACATTGTCCGGCTGGTCATTGAATGTGGAGCTGACTGCAATATTCTCTCAAAGCACCAGAACAGTGCGCTGCATTTTGCAAAGCAGTGCAACAACGTACTGGTATACGACCTGCTGAAGAGCCACTTGGAGACGTAAGTGTGGGAGGAGTGTATGTAATGGACGGTGTGTATGTAACTGCTCAGAAGATAAGTACAAGTCACGATGGGTTTCTGGTCTAAGAAGATGAATTTTAAAAGTGGTGTACAAAGTCTGCAAGTTATTGAGGACTTAGAAACCTTAAAACGTAATGCCTATCTAGGAGTATCATCTTATAATCTTAATTACACTCTTCACTTGGCTTCCAGACATTTTCTTAAAACCATTTAAACTTCATTGTTTCTAAGAGATAAAATTTTTGAGAGCAGTTTCTAGGTTCTGAGAGAAGTTGAACAGAAAGTAGTGATTTCCCACACGCATTGTCCTACCCTGGCAGTGAGGCCTTTACAGTCAATGGACCCCCAGTGATGGGGACCCACCATCATGGCTAACCCACACATCCTCTTGACTTAGAGACCCCCGAGGTTCCCCTTGGTGTCACAAATCCTGTTTTTGGGTGAATGTGTGATGACATGTACCCACCATCGCCCTGTCACACACTCAACTCACCACCCTAAACATCCTCTGTGCTCCTCCATCTGTTCAACTTGCCCAAACCCTGGAGACCGATTGATGTTTTTACTGCTAGTTGGACTCATACAGTATTTGCCCTTTTCCAGGTTTGCATCTTTGTGATAAGCATTCATGTTGTCTTCCCGTCTTTACGCAGCCTCATAAACTTGTTTTTTAGTGCTGAATGGTTATTACATTGTCTGGAAATTATCACAGTTTAGTTATTCAAGTTCCTGCCTTTTCAAATGAATTCAAAATCATTAGATGTTATTGGAAGTCCATATAAGTAATTCAGTAGCTTTTTATTACTTCTCTTGCTCACATGTAACAGGAGCTTCAGGAGCAGTACTATTGTAGGTGAGGTGCTTTCTGTCAGGTAGCACAGCCCCTCTCCTCCTCGCCCACCGAGGGTAGGATAGGACTTGGATCTTCACGCCTGAAAGATGGTTATTCTCGTTCCAGATATAGGCAAATTTCAGACAAGAGACCAAAAAAAAGGCATAAGGGGGTGTTTTGGCAACCTGGGCTGCCATCCGAGAGCCTCAGCAGCCAGGTATTGGTTATAGGTGGCCACCAAGTAGAGAGACTAGCCTGCCTGCTTTGCCCACGGCTGAGGGTCCAGGCATGCTGGGCTTTGTTTCACGTTTGTGAGTAAATGGTTTTGGGGATTTTATGCTCCTTAAAGCAGAGCATCTTTTGGAAGGTGGCGGGGGTGGGGGGGGGGTTGGGTCAGGTCAGTTACACTTTATCTGCAGGACAGTCTCAAAATACTTTCTGAATTAGCACCAATCATTTTATTTGACTGCTTTCTAAACCAAGTACTATAACAAGACTTTGTGTGACAATTCTTGGCTTTATTTTCTAGCAGAATTCTTATTTCTGATTCTCCTCGATCATTCATGCACTCATTTGACGAGTTTGTGTTCAGCTCCAACTGTGTGCCTGGCACAACGCAGAAGACTCGGGGGGTGGGGGATTAGAGGACATGTAAGACAGACAGATGTGTACTGTGTCCCGTAGGAGTGCTCAGAACAAACAGCAAGGGACAGGAGTTTTTCAAGATGGCTCTGGGGAGGCTTCACTAGTCCAATTGTTTTGCGCCTCAGGATTCTTTCTTACATGAACAGCTTTTACTCTGCTTTTTTATTAGACTTTCGAGAGTAGCTGAAGAAACTATCAAGGATTACTTTGAAGCGCGTCTTGCACTACTGGAACCAGTCTTCCCAATAGCATGCCATCGCCTCTGTGAGGGGCCAGATTTCTCGATGGATTTCAATTACAGACCCCCACAGACTATACCAGAAGGTAAGCCTTGTTTTTCTCCCACTTTGAAATGTGACATTATAAACATTAATAACTTTTCTTTGAAGAAAACCTTAACAAACTCCATCGTGTATACTAATTACGTAAAATAGGTAAGAACAAGATGCAGCCAATACCATTTGTAGATGACCCTGAGGAGTCCACACAGCAGTCTTTACATTTGTTTTAGAAGTTTAATAATACTTTTTATTAAAATTTACTGAAATCTAGCTTTCAACACGGTAAGCCCAGAACCAATATTTTTCTTGAATTTTATTATCACTGAGTCTTGCCCTTTTAAAGAGATCAAGAATAAAGAAAATGTGTTGCCCCATTGTAAAGTTGAGTAGTAAGAGATGAGAATTTCAGTCCTGCCTCCTATGAGTTTATGCTTAACAGCTACTTGGCAGGTGAGACCATGGCCGCCTCTAGGACACGGGTGCCGAATATATGGAATGGAGACAGCACTCTCTTGGCCTGAAAGGTGGGAATTGGGTTGGGTTCTGGCTTTTGTTTTGTTTGTTCTTGTTCAGTTGCTCAGTCGTGTCCCAACTCTGCAACCCCATGGACTGCAGCATGCCACACTCTGTCCTCCTCTATCTCCCAGAGTTTGCTCAAACTCAAGTCCATGGAGTCAGTGATGCCATCTCATCCTCTGCTGCCCCCTTCTCCTCCTGCCCTTAGTCTTCCCCAGCATCAGGGTTCTTTTCCAGTGAGTCTGCTCTTCACATCTGGTGGCCAAACAATTTGAGCTTCAGCATCAGTCCTTCCAATACATAACACAGGGTTGATGTCCTTTAAGATCAACTGGTTTGAAATGTTTTGTTTAAATATTTGTTAATGGAAACTTAAGCTACAGCTCTACCAATCAAAGCCAGTCATTCCTAACATCTTAGTTGTTGGACAGTCAAATCCACAGCTGACTAAGTGGACCATGTGCATTACTGGGCATCCACACCAGTGCTCTGGTGCACCTGGACAGCCCTGGGTTACACATGGCTTTTTCTGCACATGCACAATGTCTGCAACCACCACCACCGTTTTCTACTCCTCTGAAATCTTACCAAGATACCCAGCTATTCTGACTCTTGAGACTTGGCATATGGTCTCCTCAGTCTGTTCTCAAAGCCCCACCCAGACCAGGACTTTCAGCCAACACCTTTAAAAGTACTCAAGTTTGACAGACATTGACCTTGGTATCTTGAGGGGTGTGTAGCTCTTAAAACTGAAGGAAAACAATTTATATTGATAACCATGAAGCAAATGCCAGCAAATTGATAAGAGTCCCTTGGTCATACCCTTTGTTTGGATCAAGTATGTGTCTGTCAGACTAGGGTTAAGGACCACTCTGCCCCTGGATCCCAGTCACTCAGGTTGGCAGGAACATAAACATGACCTTCATGAACACGTTTTCTAATAGGATTCCCCTGTGGATGGCCTGTGCACTTAGGCTCTCATGATGCCCTCAAGCTCTGCAAGGTGCTGTCTTCGGATGGAAATTAAAATCTGTATTTACATCTCCTCGATTCAGGCTCTGGCGTCCTGCTGTTTATCTTCCATGCAAACTTTCTGGGTAAAGAGGTCATTGCTCGCCTCTGTGGACCATGTAGTGTACAAGCTGTTGTTTTAAATGATAAATTTCAACTTCCGGTTTTTCTGGTAAGTCTCTAAAGTTCATTACTGATTAATACCTTCTTCTAATCAAAAGCAGAGATGACCTATAAATTCTTCTATTAATTGCAGTTTTGGGAAATGGCAATAACCCAGTAATAATCATTGTTTTAAAATTCTCATGGTCTAGAAACTAATTTTAAATATGCCTTTAAATGCATTTAATTACAAAAGTTCACTTAAAATTCAAAAAGAAAAGCATGCTGTCAAAGTTTCAAAAAATCCCAATGCAAACACTGTGCTGCTTGTATTTTAGTTATCTTACTATAATTTTGATTTTTATATAGTGACCATTTTACTAAATTTTTTTTTTTTTTTAATTAAAAATGCCCTTGAAGATGTTCCCTGGTGGCTCAGACAGTAAAGCTGCCCACAATGCAGGAGACCTGGGTTTGATCCCTGGGTCAGGAAGATCCCCTAGAGAAGGAAATGGCAACCCACTCCAGTACTCTTGCCTAGAAGATTCCATGGATGGAGGAGCCTGGTGGGCTACAGTCCATGGGTTCGCAAAGAGTCGGACACAACTGAGCGACTTCACTCTCACTTGTCATATACAAATGTCTGTCCTTAGGCTGAATTAAAATTAACTGGTTATGAAGATTTTTAATACTCATGCTGTATATATATGACTGGATACCTATTAATGAAGGATTTATCTCTATATTGCTTTTCCAGATGAAGGTATCTAAGTCAAGGGAAAAGTAATCACAGCATGTTGCCTTATAAAGAAATGCAAACAAAATGTGTATTTTCTTCTGTGTCATTAGAGTCTAAAGATGTCTGAAGTCTGGCTATTTCTAGATAGAGATGGCTGTCTACAAAAATGCTCATCTTCGTTTGCTCTCTTCCCTAGGACAGTCATTTTGTTTACTCATTCAGCCCTGTGGCAGGCCTCAATAAAATGTTCATAAGACTGACGGAAGCACCTTCTGCTAAGGTGAGAATCCTTTCCTTGCTCAAGTGTCACTGCTCAAGTGTTTCTTCAAGTTTTCAGGATTGTTGTGTTCCTGCCTGGATCTGAGATGGGCTTAACCCTCTGATGTCCATGGTACACATCTGTATGTTGTGTGCTTTGATATTTAATTTCCACGTGTATGATCACTAGCTAGACTGAATAAGGGAGTAACCTAAAAATTCAAGTACTTGGATCTTTCATTAAAATAATGGTAATCTAGCCACTACACTGATAACCAACCAATTTGAGAATCCTGCCAAAGAGACAAGGTTTTTTTTCCTCTCTTCTAACTAAGGGAAACTAGAAATATATGCTGTTTTTTTTTTTTCTTTCAACAGGTTAAGTTGCTAATAGGTGCATACAGAGTACAGCTACAGTGACCAGCAAGAATTGGAAGAGTTACTCTTAAGACCTATTTCTAAATACTCTTTGAAGCAGTTTGGAATTCTGGCACAGCTAACATTTCCAAATTTAAAGTTTCTTCTGTAAGCCTCTTGCATTGAAGGCCAGTTATCTGTTACAGTCTGTTGAGATGGGACACAGTGGGTCTAACATAAAACACAGATGTAAGTATTTGTCCAAGTGTTCTGAATCTCAATGTTGTGTCCAGACTATGTTTTTCCACAATGTGGAATGGTACATATGAGGATTATTTAAGAAAATTAAAAGTTTTTTTTTTTTTAAGTTGAAAATTTTTACTAGCCCTAGCGAATTTTTGTGTTAAAAAGCCCCAGCAGGAATGTTACATTAAGTTACCCAGGCACTAAGATAAGGTGTGAGTTTGCAGCCGAAAACTCGAGGAAGGTTTGACCTTTCCAAGAAGCTGTTGACATTGATCCTGAGTAAGTGACAGCTTTATATATGTGCAGTTATCCTTTATTGTTTGCAAAGAAAATAAACCAGAATCTGAGATACAGCAGAAAAAACAAACTGGGACATTACATGAGGCATAAAAGGTGATACGACATGTGAACTGTAACCTTGTTCTTGGACCCGAGTCATCAGATGGTCTGTGCTTACTCTGCATGCTGGGAAGACCAGCCACACTGTGCCTCCTGTCAAGTGATTTCCCACAGGTCTAATGCTTCCATTCTTTCAAGAAATATTTGGCGAACTAATACAGCAAGATGTCTGGATTATAGAAATGTATAAAATCATTAAGTTCGATTGGTTATATATTGAGTTAAGTTTTAATGAAAAATTTTCAGAAATGTCTGGGTTCCAGAACCCCGTCAGATACCAAGGATGCTCACTCAAGTCCTTTATATGAAATTATATGTTGTATCTGCATTTAACCCCTTTGAGTCCCACCTTTTACTTTTAATCATCTCTGGACTAACAGTATCTAAAACAAAGTAAATGCTAGGAGTTAATGTTAATTTTATGTAGAGGGTTCCTGGTGTGCTTTGGGGAACTTTTTTCTGCCCTAGACACAGGCAGAACCTGTGGATACTTACAGCAAACCACATACACTGTATAGATATTTCAGGGTTAAACTGACTTTTCCTACAGTGTTCTCAATAAAACACAATGTTTGTCTATTTTCTATCTCAAGTCTCAGGACTTCAGCAAAAAGGTCTGGTTTAGCAATAGCAATACCTGTGTTAGACTTTTCAACTGTATTGGATCCTGTACTCCTCTGCATCTGACTTCACAGCTGTGAGATCTGTGTCAGCAGCAGTGCACTTTGTCCAGAATTGTAAGAGAAGTGAGTTTTTAAAGAACATTCCTGTTATCATAAGAGCACACCTTTATAAGAGCACTGGGAATATAACCACTTGTAGAGCCATGCAGGTTAATATAGTTTTCATCTAAACTCACTTCTGTCTATAGCAGGTAAACCTAAGCAGATGTGCCCTTGGGTGGGGAAATTCTGACCCTTGTGGCTTAAGGATGATGAGGTCTTGAACCTCTCAACTGCCAACTGACAAGGCAGCTGTCAGATCAGATCCTTCAGGTAATACTTCCGTACGTGTGTATAATGATTGCTCTGAAAAACCCAATTCTCAAGCAGTACCCTATCAAAGGTTTGCAGATTTGCTGCTACTGCTGTGAGTAGAAACCAAAGCCATCTCAAGCCCCATAACTACAACTGGGCTTAGGGCCACAGGAGATCTCAACTACAAACGGGATTGCATTGCTCATTATCCAGACTCACTGAAGAGCCATTAGTACACATTTTTCTACTTCAGTTTTCTCTTAACTCTAAAAACCGTGACTCCTCAGCAATTACTACTTTCCAGTGTATATACTGAGGTAAGGACATAACGCAAACTTGGGTGCATTTTAACCTACCAGAGACCTGGTCAACTCTCATGAATGTGGCTGTAACAGAAAGCACATTAAACATCCTTGTTTACGGTACCAGCACCAAAGAGAAGCATCTAATATACCTACCAATTAATGCTGAAGTATGGCTGGATGGGGAGTTACTGCCTTTGCTAGACATTCTCATCCTCTTAAATTTGTAGAATTTCTTCAGTGGAATGTCAGGAAGTTTCAATTTGAAGCTCAAGTGCTACTTTTAAAATTCTACTTGGAACTGTTACACTTCTAGAGTTAAGTCATATGAGAATTTGCTAGTTTATTTAGTAGTAAGACTTTAGCATACAGAAAGTTGACAGACTTTAGAGTGTTTTATGATTAATGCCTTACAGTATCTTTGCAACTGTAGGATATAGATATGAGAATAACAAAAAGTGATCTATAAAATAAGAATTCAGAAAAATTTGAGACTTGCCTGGCAGTCCAGTGGTTAAGACTCCCATGTTTTCCAGTGCAGGGGGTGCAGGTTCAATCCCCGATCAGGGAATTAAGATCCTACATGGCCAAATATATAAAGTCTTAAGAGAATTTAGAAATTTTTCATGAATGTAGTAAAATCTGTTTCACAGCATAAAACAGTACAAACCCTTTTAAGTCATTCTGAAAAACATTGCTAGGTAAGTTCAGGACACTGAGGGCGTCTACACCACTTCCCTCTGCCAACCTGCAGGCGATGAAGCTCTTTTCCAGGCTTGACTTCTCCCAACTGGTACAAAAGAGCTTTACTCGTGGGCTGGAAAATGGTAACAACAACGTATAAGTAGTTCCTTTATCTTGGGGACTAACCCAAAATTGTAGGTTACTTGGGATATTTTTTTTTTTTTTTAAACCTACAACACTTTCTAGTTCCAAGGGGTAGGGGCTGGGTCTGTGGTAGTCAGTGTGCCAGGGAAAGGTATACAATTGAGGAAAACAAACCTGGATAAAGTGTCATGACTGTTCATCTATCCACAGGTTGTTTATAACGGAGTGGTAATAAATTGAAAAATAAAACAAGATTCTTCTGGCTCATTTCTCCCTTGTCATTAATTTTTCCCATAGAATGATTTCACCTGGTGGGGGGGAGTAAATTCATTGTTAGAAAATAGGAAGTAATAGTATATATTTTTATAAAGAAAAAACAAGGTTTCTGTTACAAATAATTTGCTAGGATAGAATTCAACACCTGAAGTCATATATTTGACTTATAAAACTTTCTATAATTAGTATTTCGTTGTGAACTCGTATACAGAGATTAAAAGTACCTTGAGAGTTTGGAAAACCAGGTCCCTAGCCTAGAGCAGCACTACCTTGTTAAGAAATGAAAATTCTTGGGCCTTTAAATCACACAGTGGGGCCCAGCAGTCTGTTGTAAGATTTCTGACAGGGAAAAATAAGACACTACTTCTTCCTTCTTATAGAATTAAATATACATCTTCCATTTTATTTAACTGTCAAAGTTACTGTTTTCCTTGAATGAAGTTTCTTTTCACTGACGAGAAAATAAAGTCTGGAATGAAAAGCAGTAGATTGGCCTTATAAAACCGTATCTTCAGCATCACAGCATGGTTGGCTTATGTACATGGGGGTTTTTAAGTAAGGAACCTATGTACCAAAACACTTCGGGTGTTTTGTTGGCATTAAATTTTCAGAGTATAAAGTAATTCTCTGTAAACCTATTTTCAAAAAGCAATTATAAATTATAATTGATTAATCAGTAAAAAGAGGGTTTTTAAAAGTAAAACAATGAATTTTTAAAGGGTAGGGCAGGCAGGGTAGAGCTCGTTGGTCTAGAGCTTAAGAATCAGTGCCTTCACTACCATGCCCTGGTCAGTGACCTGAAATCCCAATAAGCCATGTGGTGTGTCCAAAGTTTAAAACATAGTTGGATCCCACCGCATACCACCACCACCACCCCACCCCCAGCAAGATCCTGTTCAGTAGACAATGTGTAGAGCTGGGTATTGGCATTTTCAGGAAGTTTCCAGTTGATAGTGATTTTGACTTGGAGCTTTGAGAACAACCACCCAGTGTAATTCCAGGGCTAGATAACAGCCTGATAAACAGCTGTCATACTGTGTGTCCATGAGACCTCAGATGCTTTGAAAAGGTGACACTTCCCAAAAGTGTGGCCCCGGTCAGTGCTTTTCACTCACTGTGTATGCAGATCCCCTGGGACCCTATTAAGCCAGTGGTCTGATGTCATCGGTCTCCTCTCACAAGCGGTACTCAGGAAAGGCTGAGGTTCCTGCTCCCCAAGCCCACTGTAACAAGAACAGATTAAAATCACCAGATTGGGGTGGGGGTGAGGGAAGAAATATCCTTAATACTTTGGGGATCTATTAGGATGACAATATACCATTCATGATGGTTGTCATAATGATCATATAGTGTGAATGACTTTAAAGAACTTTATAATTTTTTAAAATATTAGAAAATCTGTTTCTAAAATACTCTTAAAAAAGGTGGAAAGCACCAAGGGAAAAAATGGGAGTTCATGTCCCAGGTTGAATCTGATTTTATGACGTTGAATCATTTTTAAGATTATACGCTTTCCTAAGGGACACAAGACTAAAATTTTAGGCTGAGAATCACTAGAAAACAGGAGGGACTTTTTTCCTGCGTAAATAGGACCTGTTCATTGCATTTCTATTCCCTGTCCAGTCTTGCCTAAAGACCAATCAGTATATTACCACCAGTGGGGGAAATTGGAGCTAAAAATAACTTCAAATCTTCCACAAAGAAAAGGGCAGCAACCCTCCGAGTTGCATACAAAGACAGAGAAGCGCCGGTTTCAACTTGCCCATAACCTGTTCTAATGCTAACACGTGGACCAGGTCATTCAGCAAGTCCTAGCATCGGGAAGATGAAAGGAGTGGCAACTGCAGGTGAGGGCTGACCTGAAAGGAAACTGCCAAGTTTTCCTCAGCTCTCAACTTTGGGCTCACACAGGAAGCCAAATTTCAAGTAGCTTCATCCATGTTTCCTTTTCTCCTAGGATTACAACAAAATCAGATTTAGCCATTTAAAAACAAGTTTAAATGATAAATTAAAAATTGTATGTTATCTCATTTCCCACAGTCCACGACAGTAATTAAGTTCCACCAAGACGCCGTTTAAATCTCTACCTCATCTGATTATGTCCATTCAGTCAAGACTGTACTTTCTTTCGTGAAAGAAAATCAACTGACTTAAAATTCTGCTCAATTTTGTGTTTCAGCAGCAGAGAAAACACTTAAATCCTAGATGGTAGTGTCCTGTTTTCATTTTCCATAGATAGGTCCTCTTGTCTGGACTCCTGGTTCCTCATCACAACCCCACGACGCTTATAATACAAAATCCTACATAGGATCCCGATTCCTATTCTATCTACAAAATGTTATTCGGCTTGTTCCAAGGCAGGGCACGTAAAACCTGTGCTCCATCAGATGACTTCTTACCTACGAAGACAGCATGCACTCCAGGTTTTCTGCTGGGATACAGGTTTGTTTGTTGTTACCTCATCTTTATGAAGTGTGTCTTAATAGCTAGCACTGAAATACTAGTGCTGTAGTACACAATTATAATTGAGAAGTAAATAACTAGTTTTAGGCTCACTACTACTAGTGACCCAAATATACCAGAAGTAACTATCCTCAACTGGTACTCTTCAAACCCGTTTAGGTTTCAAATTACCTGAGAATTGGATGAAGTATCACCCTCCCTGCCAAAAGCATGCAAAAATTATATGAAACTGCTGCGTGTGAAACAGACTCACAGCCAACAGGCTCCGTAGTCCCAGTTTAAAAACCTTAAATACTTTTTCAAGCAAAGCATGCCATAAATCAACAAAAATTATGTTTTATATTTCCATCTGCAACTAGCATTCTACGTTAGTTTTACATTATCTTTGGTAAAACCAAGGATGAGAAGAAAAATGGAAAAAAAATGGACACCCGGATTACTTCTTACAGACACAATGACACCCAGACTACTAAAGATTTTAATTATCTTCAGTGAACCCACAAATCTTGCAAAGCACTAACTACACTGAAAACCAAAAAGGTACTCTCCAGAATTTAGAAACTGCTAGTTGCCAGTCTTAAAAAGGGTGGTTTACCTTAATCCTTTAATTCAATATTTAAAAACAATCACTAGAGTTTTGTGTAAAGAAGTAGCCTCTGGGATTCCTGGGTGGTACAGTGGTTAAGAATCCACTGCCAATGCAAAGGACACAGGTTCAATTCCTGGTCTGGAAGTCCCACATGCCATGAGGCAACTAAGCCTGCGTGCCACAACTACTGAAGCCCACCCACCTTAGAGCTGGTACTCTGCAACTAGAGAAGCCACTGCAACCAGAGAACAGCCCCCACTCTCCACAACTAAAGAAAGCCTACACACCATCGAAGACCCAGCACAGACAAAAAACTAAAATGATGTAGTCTCATACCAAATGTGGCCAGATTTACTCTGCACTGGATTGTAACCAGTAAGACACTTACAGGTGTCCTGCTACCCACATCCATTCAGTGATGCTCATAATTTGGAGTTAAGAATCTGAGGAGATACAGAAGTTTGATTTACTTTTAATATTTTCTGATCCTGAGGAATATTCAAAATGTGAAAACCAAAACTTGCATTTAAATAATTTTTTGGCAGTGCCACAAGGGCCTATGGGAAATTAGTTCCCCAACCAAACAACAAACCCAGGACCGTCAGTGAAAGTGCCAAGTCCTAATCACTGGACTGCGAAAAAATTCCCTAAAAGTCTTTAACTAAAATCTGAAGCTGTAACTATACCAAAACTAGGTGACAAACTGTTTTTAATTTTAGGATGAAAAGCTCAATCAGAACTTTGTAAGGTCTTCACAGTGGATAGGAATCTGCCTGCAAATGCAAGGCACACAGGTTTGATCCCTGGTATGGGAATATTCCATATGCCACGGAGCACCTAAGCTCTTGTGCCACAAATACTGAGCCCACGTGCTTCAAGAGAGAAGCCACCATGATGAGAGTACTGCAACGAAGACTAGCCCCCACTCGCCAGCATAAAGCACCCATAAATATTTTTTAAGTCACTGGCAGAGTTACTTTTAAAAAAAAGAGCTGTGTGAGAATTAAATGTTTGATTTTACATTCCATGCCAGTACATCTGAAATGGCTGGTAACAGTGAAAACAAAAGACTCCAACCACACCGTAAGATTTTTTCACACAGTCAGAAATGTGAATAGCCAATACCACTTTTCTGATGACTTTTCTCAAAGAAACAAACATTAAAAATACAGAAGCCATATTCTTTTAAACAGTCAACTATGTACCAATGAGACTGAGTACTCACATTCTCATTTTCCAAGTCAATCATTATTACATAGTCTATTATATAAATTATATATAAATAATAGTACATTGCAAGAAGTAACTATGGAAGATAAATACTACATAATTCAACAAGTAAGGAGGTTGAGGAATACTCTACAAAGCTCTTCCAATTATAACACATGAATTGTAAAAACTGAAGAAATAGGATTTTAATAATGGCTCATGGTGAAAAATAATACCTTGCCAGAAATCACCCCCAAAGGTAATGTTCTCCTCTGGAGCAGACTCCTGGGGTATTGAACCATAAAGGAATCACATTCTTTATTAAGAGGCTCGCAAATGCCTTCTGAGAAATTCTGAAGTTTGTAGTTATGGAGAAGGGGACATCCTCCTGATTGTCACCCTCTGTGATCTTATGCAGAACCAAACATGATCCTCTGCCTTGATGGCAAAGACACCACAATAATGGCTGCTAAAACAATAAACCAAAGGCTACTACCACAGGCAATTTACAACAGGCAAAATATGTACTGTACTCTTTATTGAAATAATCTCATTCTGTTACCTAACACATTCTCTATAAGCAACAAAGAATATGTCTTCAAAGATTATAGAGAAATAGTTCGTGATTAAGAGAACAGTAGACCAAAAATTCAGAAGTCATTATTTTCCAAGAAAACATAAAAGCAGTAAATCTGTTAAAAACATAATACATATTTACAAGTTCTTCCTGCTTTTTGATGTAATACAATTTCAACTGATGAACACATGATACAAGAAAATACACCTTCAATTGACTGAATTCATTAGAAGGTAGACATTTTCTCAACATGACTCTAATTTTCATGACTTCTGGATTGAAAGTTTGCAATAAAACTTAAAAAATCTAAGGCTTCGACTTTCTATCAGGCTCGTGGATCTTCCACCCATGTTATCATGCCAAAAGATAGCACAAGTTCAACTAATAAGTAAGTTTCATCTTTCAGCTGGTATTATACAAAAATATGTAATAAAAACATTCAATTTGGATTCCCAACATCATCTGGCTTTTCAGAATTCTAAAAACTATCTGTACTTTAAAAATATATATATATATATATATAATCTCATAGGTTATATAAACAGATCAGTGAGTTTTATATCAGCTAGTAATTAAACTTACACAACCTAGTTATAAACAGCAATTAAGAGTATGGTAAAAGAAAGGCAAATATGCTTCACTAAAAAGGTACCTTAATGGCCAAAACTATCTGAAAAGGTAATCACCATGAGAAGTTACTAGAGAAACATAATGCACCTGCATCTCAACAGTGAAAAGCGACAGGACTGATGCTGGCATGGATACAGAGCTGCAGGCATCATCACTGCTCTCAGGCTACAAGGCCAAGCAACTCTGGAAAACTGCTTGGCTATTTCATACACAACACTCAGCAACTTCACCCTTAGGTGTCTTCCCCATGAAAAATAAAATGTGTAACTAATTTGCAGAAGAACATTCATAGCAGTTTTATGAAGAGCCCAGATCTGAATATATCTGCCATATGTACAAAAGCGATTGTCATGAGAGAAAAAAAGACCTTGGAATTGAAAAACACCACTGAAAATTGTCAAACTTAATTATGTTCCCAAATTCCTACAAAGGCATTTTAAGTTAAAAAAAAACAAAACAAAAAACCCGAAACAGAGAAAGCAAAACTCTTCAAAACAAAAGTAAAAAAAAAAAGAAAATCCAGGGACTTCACCGATGGTCCTGTGGTTAAGAATCTGCCAGCCAATTGAAGAGGACACTGGTTCAACCCCTGGTCTGGGAAAATCCACATGCCTCAAGGCAGCTAAGCCCCTGCACCGCACGCCTGAGCTCACAAGCTAAAACTACTGTAGCCTACGCACACCAGAGCCTGTGCTCCACAAGAGAAGCCCATGCACTCCAACTGGAGGACAGCCCCTGCTCTTTGGAACTAAGACAAACACATGCACAGCATGTGAAGACTCAGCACAGCAAAAAAATAATTTTTTAAAGGGAAAAAAGCCCAGCAGCATTATCGAGTTGTGATAGTATTTCTCAAGTGCCTTCCCCAAAAAAGCCAAAGAAAACCAGCCTCTCTGGTTGTATACTCAGGTTAAGTTTTAAAAGCAAGTTCAGCTACAGCAATGATAAACTGTGTGTTTTGCTCAAGACAACGTTACTTGTTCAGCCTCCACTGTTTTCTTTAAAAATTCAGTATTCCAAATACATTACTGTCACACAGAATCCCACAGTAGTTACTTCACAAATTAACCATGTTCACAGATAATGAAAAGGAAATAGAATGAACAGTCAAGTTTTTTCAACATATACTTCAAACCACTTAAACATAGCATCTAATTTACACTGAAGATACCATGTAAATGAACAAACTAGAAAAAGCATTCCTTGCAGAACCCTCTACGCATTCATATGCAATGAATAATATCACAATGCTGTACTTAGGAGACGTCGTTCTTTAGTTGCTCAGTTGTGTCCGACTCTCCTGCAACCCCAAAATATCAAACAAGTTTAATGTGCACTGTTGTGAGTTGATCATCTATTTAAATCTACTTAAATCCAAGGTGGAGATAGGTGCTGAGCGACCTCAGCGAGATGGCCAGAGGGTCACCATCTCAGAGATGCTCTTTCACTCTGGGTACCAGCTACCAGGCCTCTCTCACAGAAACTGTTTCTGAGTTAGTGTGTCCCAAACAGCATTTCCCTGAAAATTCAGCAGGCGAAAAAAATGTCTGTTGGGGTTCTCCATAATAGCTTACAGAAAAAAGTCTAAATGAACTTTTTGGCCAGCTCAATACATGGAGGTGGTTAGATATCTTAATGCTCTGTTCATAAACACTGCACAAGATTCCAACCATTTCTTCTCAAGAAAAAAAAAGGGGGGGGGACTGAAAAGTCAAAAAATGGGAGAGTTTTTTTTAAAAATCCTATGTCACATTTCTTAAAAGCGCAAAATTTTATTGATTATTGGGGAGTTTAAGAAATTCACACTCTGCAAACTAGATGACTTAACATAAAATGACGGCATAAAAAAACCATAAAATCATCCATCATAAATCTCACTTCTCAAACTTTTTATGTCTCCACAACATCTGAATATGTAACATGCTCACCTCAGCAAATGCTAGGAGGGCTGCTTGATGTCCCACCACTTGGCCAAGGACCCCACAACCCTTCACAGAGCACCACAGGAACTACAGAAATGTGTGGGCACCTCGGCACTCCCTTGAGTACCTTATTAGACTATATATGCTATCGTATTTCCCATTTTTGGTCACCATGAGGGCTTACAAAGACATATTTTAAAAATCTCACTGTGACTTCCAGGAACTCCAGTGAGAGCCTGGAAAGCTGCCTGCTACCTGATTTCACAAAGCGAGGTGGGCAGGGCAGCAAGAACCCCTTTAGAGCCTCAACTCAAACAGTGTCCCTCAATAAACTGCTCCAGAACCACTTTACTCCAAACAGCACTCAACTGAAACTGTTCACATACTAATGCATGAACATTGCTACTGCGGTAAAACAAAAAAAGAGAAGGCAGGCTTTTAAACAGATCCCCCCCTTTCCCACCCCAGAAAAAAGTCTGGAACGAAAGGCACAAGATATAGGGTTACGTTCCTGCTGGGACAAAACAAAAAGTTGAAACAAGTCTGGAGTTTTCAACATTCTAAATTTGTGTGTGTGGGATCATCTAGCTACATCCAAGTGACTGAAAAATGGGAAATTTAAATGGCTTCAAGGATGAAAATCAGACTCCACTGTCTCTGTTGTTTCCTGGCCAAACTTCACTGAGGCCCACAGATGAGCTCCCCTCAACAGTAGACAAGACACCTTTCATGACCATCAAAGCTGAGGCCACTGCATCCGAGTCATTGAAAGCCTGTGTGGACCAAGCCCAGCTCCCTTTCCCTTCTCTTTACTGGTCACTGGTCTGCCTGTTGCTTGCATCCTGGGCTCTCCTTCAGTCAAGTCCTTCATGAGCTGCTACAAGCCTTTCAGGTGAGTTCATTTCAGTTGCTTAGGTATGTCCAACTCTGAGACCCCATGGACTGCAGCATGCCAGGCTTATCTGTCCATCACCAACTCCTGGAGCTTACTCAAACTCATGTCCATCAAGTCAGTAATGCCATCCAACCATCTCATCCCCTATTGTCCCCTTCTCCTGTTGCTTTCAACCTTTCCCAGCATCAAAGTCTTTTCCAGTGAGTCAGTTCTTCGCATCAGGTGGCCAAAGTATTGGAGTTTCAGTTTCAGCATCAGTCCTTCCAATGAATATTCAGGACTGATCTCCTTTAGGATGGACTGGTTGGATTCCCTTGCAGTCCGAGAGACTCTCAAGAGTATTCTTCATTCAACACCACAGTTCAAAAGCATCTTCAGCACTAAGCTTTCTTTATAGTTCAACTCTCACATCCATACATGACTACTGGAAAAACCATAGTTTTGACTAGATGGACCTTTGTTAGCAAAGTAATGTCTTTTCTGAACCACAAACCAGGTCACATCACTGCCCGGCCCAGCCCAAGCCTTTTCTCTGGCTTCTCATTCCATCAAGTAAGAGTCTCATGGCCTCCACACACGTGGCTCTAGACTTGTATTCTCAATAGGCCAGAACTGCTCCCAAGAGGGAGAAAATTAGTTGGTCAGCAAAATTTTAAATTTTATGTATAAAGCACAAATACAATATACAAACAGCTATCTGTGGTGCTAAAATTTCACTCAATGGGACGGTTGAGGGCTTCAGTCAGACAAAAATGGGAGGAAAGAGGGGTAAGAACCCTCGGTTCACTCAATTCCAGCCACAGTCCCTTGCTGTAAATGGTACCCCTCAGCTTGAACAGGACTCGCCTTCAACCTCTAACCTCCCAAGCCTTCTCCTCCTCCTGTCATTCATATCAGCTCAAGAGCCGCCACCCCTCCTCAGGAAAACCTCCGGGCTGTCCTGGCTAAGTGGACAACCCGCCCCCTCCCACCGCCTGCAGTGATGTGGATCCCAGCTGCAGCCCCAGCACCAGCAAGGCCATACCACATGTTCAAGAACACTGCTCACCTGCAATAATCACCACCACGCATGAGGGAACAGAACACCATGGAGAGAACACTCATCATGACAGTGTATACTGGGAAAGTGACCTGTGACCAAGGACATTCCAATGTTTCAAAGAGCAAACTACTCAGTCCTTGGGTATACAACATACATGTAATTATTACTACCTTAAGAGACAGAAAATTTTTAATTAAAGTCATTTCACTTTGCTATAGAATGTTCAATATGTAATAATTCATTGGATAACAAACTGTAATCCTTTGGGAATTAACACAAGTGTTTCTAAACATTTTATTAATTTTACATAAAACTTAAAATATAGCTTAGGGACTCTACCCTTTTTGGTTTATAAATGAAGTATATCTCCCCCTCTAGTATTTCCAAGTAATATCAGATTTTAAATTCAAAGTGAAATTTTAATATCAACAGCAAAGAGGCAGAGGATTCTTCTAGAATAAAGAATTCCCAGTTCTTCCTACTTTTGCTATTTAAGAGGTGAACTTCAAGTCAAGCACACCACACTGTTAATACACTGACCCATTAGCTCTCCCCAGTTCAATCATATAATTTCTCTTCCTAGACTTTTACCATCACCTGCAAAGATGCCATTATTTCCTATCAACATTTGACATTTACTGAGTTTATGGCCTCAGCTTACGACTGCTGGGGGTAACGTTAAGTTGCCACTGTCCACAATAAGGAAGTCAGTATCTGAAAAACAATCTTAAAAACACACATACCTGGGCTTCCCTGATGGCTCAGTGGTAAACAATCTGCCTGCCAACGCAGGAAACATGGGTTCATTCCCTGATCTCGGAAGATACCACATGCCACGAAGCAACTAAGTCCCTGTGCCACAATTACTGAGCCTATGTTCTCTACTGAAGCTCACACTGTAGAGCCCATACTCTTCAACAAGAAAAGCCACCACAATGAGGAGCCCAAGCACCCCAACTAGAGAAAAAAGTCCACGTAGCAACAAAGACCCAGCACAATCAAAAGAAAAAAAAAAGACCCCAAAACCACACATACCCAATGGCCTAGTAGAAATTTTATCCTACAGACATATTCACACGCAGTCTCTATTCTGTGTACCCCACAACATGCTGCAGAGCATATAATGGGGGAAAAAAAAAAGAATCAATGAAACACTGTCCCCAAAAGATCTGGTACACACACCTATGACCTACCAATAAGTATAAGAAGAGTGAGGGATCATTTAGAACATTGAAAATAGAATATTGTCAGATGATTAATAGAAGTGTGTAGTGTGCTTGCATATGTATTGTTTAGAATGTAAACATGGCTGTGAATGCACAAAACCTTCCAGATGGATGCACAAGAGATTGTAACCATGGCTGCTCCTGGACAGAGAAGCTGGGTGATGTGTAGACAGTAGCAAGAAAGTTTCACTGTGCACCAATCTGTATCTCCGCGTTTGTGAATTAGATGCATATTATTCAAAAACCTCAAAATACACTGCATTAGTTTATGCATCAGTAGTATTTGAAGGCCTCTTGATTTTTGAGATGTTAATGCTTTCTAATACACAATGGTGTGACAAAGAATTTCCAGGTCTCCAAGGACTTGAATACTGCTACAGTACACAGCCTGCGATAAACAGGGCTTATTCCACCTTTGGTTTCCACACTGTCTAATGCTGGCCATTAACCAAGTATGAATTAAGTAAGTTATTTAAGTGTGCATTTCTAATGAATACAATGGCAGTATTCTATGGAGCCTTAAAGGTTTAGCTGTATTCCAGTATAAGACTCAGTTCACCGAAGGCTTCAAGTTCAACCTAAACATCCAGAGATGTGTGAAGGGTCTATCAGCCCCTAAACTATATACATGTGCACTGGTCAACTATCTGCTTCACACTTTATCAATTGGTGCTCACTGTTGATGACTGTCAGAATTCTCAAGCCAAGATCATTTCCTAAGCTGAATGATTTTCCATACTCAGCACCCTTTCTAGATGCCACAAGAACTTGAAGAGCTCCATCCTGACTTCACTGCTCTGTTCCTGTAAGTTGCTGGCACCAAAATGGTATACCAGATTTGGGGTTCAAAACCAGTCAATCTTACCTTTCTTCCACATAACCTCCCCAACATTCAATCATCCACCTTCTGATCATTCTGTAATTCACTGATATATTTTGATTTGATTCCTACTTTTACTCTCCAATCCTTTTCCTGATCTCAACAGGCTGTCTGGCCTGCAAGTCTGAGTTTAACCAAAGTTGTCCTTCCACAATCCAGGTAACTTTTATGAGATACAAATCTCAGGAGTTAATCTCTTGCCAGTATGCTCCTTGGGGATATCATGGAGTAAGAGCTGACTAGTTTTCCAGTCTCACTTTAGCTAACTTCTCACTTCATACACCTTTGTTCATACCGAGTCCTCTTTGATACCACCTGCTCCCGAAACAAGATGCAGCTAACCTTGGAGACAATACTGGGACATCTCTACCTCCCCAAACTTTGGACACACTCATGAAGTAACTCTCCCCTTATGTTCTGAAGGGTCCTCTAATCCTCCTGCCCTGAACAAAAACATTCCCTTCTCATTCATAGTATGCATATCCTTCCCAACTAGTTTATCTTATTTCCATTTATCTTCTCCAAACTCCCTGTAACAATTCTTGTTTTGTTTTTTGGTTTTTTGTTTTTCCTGTAACAATTCTCAACAGGTTTCACATGTACTGTACCAAATCGCCAAGTGTCCCCAGCACTGCCACTGAACTGTGTGCACAGCAGGTGATTATTTGACATGAGCAAACACTCCAATAAGTCCAGCACAAGGTACACTCTTTTCTGATAACAAGACTCCATGCTCTCTTGAATTCTCCCTTCTTCTGCTTCCCAACTCATGCAGATATGACCAATCTCAACCCTGCTGGTGTTCACCAGCCATCCCTGCACTGCACTTTAGTTCCTGTGCTGTACTCGAACCACAAGAGTTGGAAGTTTCTCAAAAATATGAACACCTTGTGTCCACCCAACACTGGCTCCTTGGCCTTAAATAAAGCAAACCCTCTTCGTATGGAGCTAATAGACTTTCTTCATGACCAATGATTCAGAATCACCAGCCACTTCTAGTGAATACCTAGGCTTTATCCACATCTAACAATAACATGATCCTTTACAGTTCATTTTTGGACCCTATACGGTTTTTTAAAAATCATTTATTTTATTAAAAAATGTAGTAGCAGCATATATCCAAGTATCATGACAGCAATAAAATGTCTACATTAAATTAGCATTTTTAATACCTACATCATGATGTGATAAAATTCATTTAAAGGAAAAAAAAGCAAAATGCACTGTGGCACTAGCACCCATGCTGTGTACGTGTGCTCACATACTGTCCAAAAGAAAAGAACTAGTAAAGGACAAACTGGAAGAGAACTGTCGTTAACGGTCACGATGAACTGTCCAGGGTTCACTTAATGCTTAATCTTGCCAAGCACATGCCAAGAGGAACACATGGATCCAGCAGAGCCCTGGAGCGCCAAGGGGCTGCTGCAGCTGTTCCGACAGCTCGGGTGGGAGCAAACAAGGCCAGCCTCCAGAGGGAGCCATGTAAAGACGGTGATGAGGAGCAAGGGAAACTGAGGAAATGTTCAAGATTAAGGGCACTGGGAAAATTTTATGAAAAACTGAAATAGTTCAAACACCTAATTAATTAGTCTTAAAAAAACAATTGTCTTTCTACACTAATAAGTATAAAGGCAGGAAATTGAACCATAATTCAATAAAATGTATTAAAACATATTTCAAATACTATATATTCGCTATATATATAAAAAAATTAAACATCTAACTCAACTTGATTATATTTATTTGACCTTCATTAGAAGTTAGGGCAATATACACACAACTGTAACACGTTGATTTTTACCTGAAATGGCACTATATTGTAAACTAGAAAAAATTTTTGATCCTCTCCAACTGCATTTATTTCCCAACTTTTCAGCAGCTCTGACGTTAGGAGCGAAGAAATCTCAAAACAGGAAACTGCTGCTTGCAGGTTCCGAGATGGTGGACCACACCCACTCTTCATACTCTGCCCGTTAATCTGTCTTCACCATAAAGCACCTAGTCAGAAGACTTATAGACGCCAAAGTGCAGGCACTAAGGGTTGTCACTATACAGTTTACTACAGTCTATAAACACTTCAAAACGCCATCTCAAAGGCAACCCAGAAAAGCAAATAATGACTGTAAGTAATTTTAAAAATCCCCAGAATCCATCCAATTCAACAGTAATAAATGTTAACCAAAAGACCACAATAACAGAAGCAAACAAGTGAAAACAGGGTGCAGTGAAAGGGAGCCAGCAGCCTTAATCAGGGCATAACCCTTGAATAGGAATTAACAACACAAAAGACCGAAAAGAGAAAAGTTTCTTCAAATTACGTATTACATGCTTTTTCTCCTCCCAATATTTGTACAAACTAATATCTCAACCTCTTTTTTGATACAATACCCAATTTACTAAACAAAGCCTGAGAGGAACAACTATTCCCTTCAAAACAGAGCATTACTGAACTATTTCTCCTGGAAACCATAACCACGGAGCCACCTGACAGTTCAGTCACTGGAGGAATTATCACCATCACCATCCGTGTCCGCTGGAACACACATGACGATCATGCTCCCTGACGAGCTGTTCTGGCCCACTTGTCCCCTTCTCTCCAGGCCATACCAATGCCAGGAAAACAAGAACAGAACCTTCAAAAACCAGCAGCCTTTGGTTGACACTCAATTAGAGAACACCAAACTCTCCTGGAGAGGACTCTGGCAACCTGCTGCCCTTTCTCATGAATGCCTGGTGCTCCTCTGGCACCAACCTCCACTGCGCGGAACTCAGCCACTCACAAAACTGCAGTGAGAGCCTTTTTAAGTTAGAACTGGTACCAGCACCCTCGCCTCTCCAGGCTCCCCTGTCCATCCCGAACCACTTCCTTTACATTCTCCCTTCTTTCCTAGCTCCTCACTCTTTCTTTTTAGACATATTTCTATAGATGTATGTAAGGGCATATAGTCTCCCAAATTCTATTACACATGTGGCTTTGCTCAATGTTCTGCCTGCTCTTCTTGCTCTAATTCCCCACTGTGGTGACAGCTAAGAACTTGCCAGTTCTCACGTTTCCCTCACCATTCACCAGACTCCAAGCTCACAGCAGGCAGAGACCAAGTCTGTTTTCTTCATTATTTACACACAGGCTAAGACAAAAGCTGCTTAAAAACTGTCTACTGAATGAATAAGCAACCTGGAGTATCATCCACACAGATGAGCTGCAAACTCTCAAGTCTATGCCATTTCCTCTTGGATATCTCCTCAGACCAGTTCAAGAAATAGAAGTACCAACTGTGCCATGATACTGGGAACACTGATAAAAGATAAGTAAAAGGCAGGTACAACAAACAAGCACCACACACTGACAAGCTGACAGGAATGAGAAGTGGTCTAGTTCTGTGGGGAAAGGGTCCTCCTCAGAGACCCAGGGAAACAGGAGCCATCTCAGGGCTCAGTGAGCAAGGGCAGAAGGATGGTGGGACGGAAACACGAGAGCAGGTCAAATAATGCCCATGGCCAACAAGACAGCAGGGGCTCTGTTCAGACAGAACTACTGCATCGGGCACAGGGTAGGAGCCTTTTAGAAGGAAGCACAGGACATTATATGGAGAATAGCTGCAAGAGGGACAGTAAAAGCAGGACCAGCTTGAAGTGTACTAAGTCACCTTCAGTGATAAATGACAAGGCCTTTCTAGGTCATTGTTCACCAGACAGAGAAGCTTTATACAGTCTTTAAAACCCCAACGAATCACTGTAGGAACTCAAATCCAAAATATTATAAAACCCAGTGGACAGCCATTCTCTCCCTCAATCAGCTACACCCCATGCCCAATCCTGAGCACTTACCTTCCATGTCTCAGCAAACGGTATCACCACTGGCCCAGCACTCAGACCAGACACCACAAGGTCACCAGCACCCTAAACCTCCTGCTCCCACCAGATCACTGCAGTCGGCCCTGGGCATGCACAGGGGGCTGGTTCCAGAACCCCCTCAAAACACCATATTCCTCTATAATATGGCAAAGCATTTGAATAAAACCACGTTCATCCTCCTATATGGTAAGTATCTTTAGATCACTTACAATACCAAATATAATGTAAATGTTATGTAAATAGGTGCCTATGACAAATTCAAGTTTCAATTTTTGGAACTTTCTGGAATTCCCTACCGCTCCCACCCCCACACTTTTCAGTCAGCTGTTAGTTGAACATGTGGATACAGAATCCAGGGACACAAGGGCCAACTGTGGTCTCAAACCGCACTCTATGTGTAAAATATTTGGCTGGAATCTGAACAACCCTCATAAATACTAAAGATCCTGTCAAGGAGCATGTGTAGCTGGGGAGGGGAGGTTAGGGAATCAATAGTCTATGTGGTCACCTGGCTTTCCATTTATGACCTAGCCACTCCTGTCCTGATCCCACCTCATCTCAAACTCAAAATTTAGCAATCTTCACTTCTCCACCCTGACTCCTGGCCCTGGACAGCTCGTTGTTAACTGCTCACTGCCCCAGAGTCCTCTCTTCAACTCCCACGTAAAAATCTACCCTGGGCAAATACTTACTCACCTTTAAGTCCTGCTCAAAAATGATCATCTTAGTGAAGTCTTCCCAAAATGACTGGATATTCGCTTCTGGGTTTCCAGAGCACTACCTAATTGTTTCATTACTACCAACTGGCCTAATAGTTTGCTTAATTCCAAGAGGCAGGTGCCATATTTTGTTCATTTTTATATTCTCATTAGTGAATACGGAGTCTGTCTTACAGTTGGTATCATTCATCCACTAAACATTTAGTAAGGACTTGCTAGGAACTGAAAATATATCACTAATTGACAGATAAGGTCCTTAACTTTCTCAGAACTGACATCCTAGATTAAATGGAGTAAATAAATGAAGAAAATTTCACAAAGTTTTAGGAGAAATCTTACATGACAAAGCGTCTTCAGGAGTTAACAGTAAATATTTTATAAAGAAAGTGTCAGGTAGATAATATACATAAGGGTGTAAAACGCGTGTCACTACCTCCTGAGAACTGGGAGTTCAGCAGCGCTGGCCACTCCTGCACAAATACCAACTCATCATACAGGAACACTCTCCCACCCTGACACTGCATGGTGAACATACACTCAGCAAACCCTCAACCTCAAGTTATTCTTTTTACAAGATAAAAATAACCAGATTCATAACTATAGGCCATGTAACAGGATGTGAGGATTACAATCATGTAAGGAAAATAACAGAATTTGACAGTTACTATCCTAGACCAGCATTTCCCAGAAGAAAAATAATGCAAACAACAAAAGAAATTCTCAATTTCATAAAAGCAACATTGAAGGGGGGGGAAAAAAAGCAGCAAATGAAATTAGCTTCATAGTATACTTTATTTAACCGAATATATCCAAAATATTACCAATCCAACAAGTAGTCATATGAAAAGTTGAGATAATTTATTCTTTCTTCATACCAAGTCTCTGCAATTTTGTGTCTATTTTACATATCTACTTCAAATGGCAAATTTTCTTCAATACTTATATATTAGGTTTCATTAAACTTAAGATGCAAAAGTAAATTCACATATCCAAATTATCCCCAATTGATATATTGATAACCGAATTTAAGTTAATTATAATACAATTAAAACCCAGTCCCAGCCTCACCAGTCCTGTTCCAAAGACTCAATAGCAACCTGTGGCCGCCACATGGGACAGTGCAGCTACCACAGCAGACTGACTATACCACTTACTTCGACCACAACTCTGTTTTATCAGAACAGACTACATTTAAGAGGGTTCTGTCCCTTTATCTCCAGAGATGGTCATTTTCCAGTCTCCTTGTCTAATAAAGCAGCTATCATTTTCTCTAGTCATCTCAACTATCTGTCACTGAGTGTCTTCAGATCTAGAATGCAAATGCCAGAGAGCTGAGAGCAGGACTGCCTTTGGCACAGCTGTCTCTGCAGTACCCAGGCTGCAGGACACTACTGCCAATATCCGACTGCTGAAACCAGTCTTGTTTACATGTTGCTAAATTATTGTGTGTATTATATGGATATGACCTAAAAAAAAAAAAAAAAGAATGACTAGATATGTTGTGACAGGCAGTGTTCTTCCATATAGTTCAACTGATTACAAGATAATTCAAATTATCAGATCTGTATTTTTAACCCAGAGAAATCATCCAGTCATTGTCTAAAAGATCATAATGTGAATAACTTGGCTTACCTATCTCTAACACTTGAAGCACAAACACTAGGATATATAGTCTTCCTGAAATATAAACACATTATATTGCAAAGCAGAAATTAAGAATCTGAATAGGTATTTCTATATTGTACTTCACAGCCCCCAAATTTGGAAAATGTCATTTTCCAAGAACTTCTGATCGTCCTCCTACATATAATTTACAAGATTTAATGGCTCAAGATAAAGGCCCATTAAGCCTAATATACAACAAGCAAAAACACAAGGTATCTTAAAATTTCCTAATAAATCATTATGCATAAATCTAAATAGCAGCAACACATCATAGAACTTTGATGGCTTCCTGGAAGAATAATGGTGGGGGGCTGTAAGAAGCAAAGGGAAAGTCTGAATCCAAAAACTACAACAACATAAAAATTATAAACAGAAACACAAGACAGTTTCCTTCTTCAAAATTTATCATTTTTCTGCATTCATATGCCTAAAAATAGTTAAGCGTTGACTTTTGTGGATGTCCAAGGACTTCCCTGGTGGCTCAGATGGTAAAGCTTCTGCCTACAGTGTGGGAGACCTGGGTTCAATTCCTGGGTCAGGAAGATTTCCTGTAGAAGGAAATGGCAACCCACTCCAGTATTCTTGCCTGGTGAGCTACAGTCCATGCGGTCGTAAAGACTCAAGACAGGACTGAGCGACTTCACTTTCACTTTCAAGGACTGCCAGCCACAGGACTTCAAATCAATTCTTGGCTGAAGAAAACCAGCAATAAACTTTTAAACAGGAAAAACAAATGTATCTAGAAATCTATCCACATAAATTTGCTTTAAAGGATGGATGAAACAAAGCCTTCCTCTCATTGACCTGCATGAGAATTTCTGTTTGAAAAACAGTTAACAAGCTACCCTAGGATAGAAGTTGAGCCTCTTAAGTCCTGGACTCCAAAGGAGCAAGGAATCTGACTCCTTAATGGGGTCTGAGGATATGAGGACTTCCTAGACCACAGTTAACACTCCTTCCTGGAACCACACCTATTTCTGGCTCATAAAAAAGAAAGCTTGGTCGAAGTGGATTTCTGGTGTCAGGGTTATTAGTCTAGTGGGAAGCAGGACAGAGAGGCACCCAGGAGACAGCTGGATTACAAGGAGAAACAAGTCTCCACACTTTTTGCTTCACACAGATATTCTTAACTAACATATACCACAATGTTCTAGAAACTATATTCCAAGATATTTAGAAGGCTGCAAACCAGGCAATTATTTCTTTGCACTAACATAGACACAATTGTTTCGAAGAAACTATCGTCAATACATTAACTATGTGCTCTCATTATGAACCAGTCTGATTATTTCAACATACTATATAATTTTAAATAGACTTTTAAATCACATATATATGTAGCATACATATATATCACTGTAAGGTCTCACAAAACAGGTTATAACTCTACCTAAAATTACTTAACAATTCTCATTTACTAAACTGCCAGATGGGTATCACTAAAGTGTGTAATAAAAATTGAAGCTGCAAAGCAAAAGAAATTACATTTAGTAAATATATACATGGTCTTAGAAAAAATAATTTATCAAAACTTTATCCTCAATCTGGAAAAGCAAAAGTTGAGATCACTTACAAAAGCCATTATTTCATCAAAATAGTATCATTCTATTCATATTCACCAGGATGGGAAGTAAAGATCAGCAGTTTTCTAGCACCTTCACGGGTCATCTGGCACAAGCACATTCAAATACACTGACACAAAAACAAATTATTACACTGTTTTAACCTCATACTGGTAAGAATAGCTGAGAATCAGTTAACTGAAAAAACTTTACATTTCAAAGTGTGTATTTCTCTATATGCCCTCTTCACTTGAACTAACTAAATTTATGAACACACACACAAGAAAATCCTACTTCAAAAAGAGCATTATGTTTAGGACTCAGCACTTAATAGCCAAGTCATAGCCTAATAACAATAACAGACTTTTTGCAGTTCTTGCCAGCTGGCAGCACCTGGGAAAGCTTGAGTGTTTTGGTTTCTCTTAACGATTGGAAAAAGGTTCTACTCAACATACAATGTACCAGGACAATCCTCTCTGCCACCACCACCAAAAACAACCAACCAAAAGAGTTACTGTTCCTCTTCAGAGGAACACTTTAGAACAGAGGTTTTAAAGTGGGGTCCCCAGACCCAACGTATGGGTATCACCTGGGAACTTGTTACAAATGCCTGCTGTTTAGCCCCACCTGAGACCTGCTGAATCAGAAACTGGAGGAGGGCCCAGAAGTCTGTTTTACTGAACCTCCAGGTGATTCTGGTGCACACTTAGCCTGAGAACCATCAATTCAGAGGGACATCCAGGACTACTGTAATTTATAGCAGGGATTTTTTCCCCCCACTGTTGTATCTCAGCTCTGGAGAAGGGTCCAAAATACAAGAGGACCTCTCAATACATAACTGGTACAACAAATAAACAAATATAGTGAATTCTCAATGACAGAGCTCCCATAAACATTTTTTGTCATAAAATGATATATTCATATTAGATACCACACCATTTATTTCTCACAACCAGGTCTGCTCAGTTTGCTGAACTGTTGGCTCCATAGTTATTCTGTTTAATATTCTAACCACAGGCATAAAAATGTAAACATTTTAAACACAGGCATAAAAAAAGAATGAACATTATAGATTAAATAACCACTGAAGAAGTTATTATTGCTTATAACACTAAAAAGGTCAGAAATTATTAAGAGAATCACTATGTGAAGTTAACATCTTTTTAGTACATGAAGAGAAAAAAAAGTCACACTTGTAAATCTAAGCAATGTATCATATTTGATACGAATTTACATTATCTAAATTAAAACATACCTTGACGAGAAATTAACTAAAATCCTGGCAAAATGTAAAATGAAATAAGATGGTTTCTCTATTCTTATGTATTAGATAATATGAATAATTTGCAGAAAATAGTTTTTTAAACAAGCATACAAAAATAAAAATGTACATAACTTGCACAGAACATGGCAAGGATAAACATACACAAAGCTTTATTCACAGAAGCCTGGTTCACTGACACTTCACATAAAAGACATCAGAACTCGAAGACTGTTTCTTAAAGATCCACTCACAAATATGACATGAAACGTTATAGCTTTTTATATTATTTCATATATATATATTCTACCTTAAACTGAGATGTATAACACATAATAAAAATGAACTTGATCCTGTAGTAACAATTTCAGAGCTAGAAACAAATTCCAGAGCTAGAAACAAATTCCAGGTATAAATGTCAATTCCAAAACCTTCAACAACATGCCATGTAAGACATATATGGTGCACTTACATTATTACGGAACCAATCATCACAGGGCCCTTGTATTTAATGAGTAAATTAAAACCATTTATTTTTTTATACTCTTAAAAATATAAAAAATATAGAAAGAAAAATTCACGTATTCAAACTATATACACTTCATTCTACCTAATCCTAACAATTCAATTTTTACACAGAAGTGAACTGCCTGAAACTTGACATTTTACTTAGAAGCAATACCATCTCTTTTGAAATTCACTACTTTAATTCGGGATGACAAACTGTAATTTTAATTAAGATTTTTAAATGAACAGTGAAAATCTGAACAAAGGAGTCAATAGTTACAAGACTGATTTAAGCTATAATAGAATATACTTGAAAAAGAATTTTTAAAAATATGAATTACAAACTCTGGCTACATTACTCTAAGAAATGTGATATTCTTCATCTAAAAAATGAAAGTTTATCATATTGAAAGTATCACAAAACAAGAAAGTACACACTGCTAATTCCACCAGGTGAATAAAAATACACCCTAATAATAGGTTTCAACCAAAAGGAATCCTTAAAGATATTTATAATCTAAACACAATTTTATAGAAAAAGACAAAAGGTCAAATAACATTCCCAAGGTAACACAGCACTTGGACCTTTAAATATTCAGTCATGTAAGATTCAAACTTCAATCAGTAATAACGTTATTCAGTAATCAAGACCCTTTGAAACAAAGACACTTTCAAGATATTTTTTCCTATACTCAGAAGATAGTGCTATTGATTTAAATAAAGAATATACAATATATAATCCTGATTTTAAAGATCAGAAAACTTTTTTAAAAATCAGATTCTATAAAAATAGTGAAATCCTTCACCATTTTCCCACAGTGACATTCTATAAATTACTTAACCACATTCAACCAGGAAACTGTATCTGTATACTTCATTATATACACTGGAGAAAACCAGTATCTTATACTACTACAGTTTCCCGTTTTTAAAAATTTAGTAATGAAGGGTACTGGAAAGGAAACAATGCTCTTAAAAAATATAAAACTACTGTCAACTTATTTAACCATTATTTGTTTACAATGAAATAAGCCACGTTGGGCTATATATACCACTTAAGAGATGGCCTGGCTACTTACTCTGAAGTAGCCCCTCACCTGACCCCAGGAGTTCCTGTGGAGGAGCGTCTAACCAACTAGGAAGTAAAAGACAGGGCAACATTTACAATGGTGAAATCTAGGAGTCAGGAATGTGCCTTATTTTTGAAAGCAAGTCTGACTTTAAAATCAGTTATGCTCTCAAATTTCAGGAATATAGTTAAACATATTACTACATATTATAACAAAACTCTTAACATACCAAAAACCCCACATTCAAGTATCATACTACTCCCTAGTAAAGTATCTTTTTCATTTCTGACTAGCACCATTTGACACTAAATATCAAAAATTTTAAAGGTTTAAACATTTATCACATTCTTCCACAAACCATCTCAGTTCAATCACACATTTAATGTTCTTCCTCTCATTCATAACCTAATTTGTAATTATAAACCCATCCCCAAATCATTAATGTGACCATTAACCATTCATTGTGACATTTAGCAATTATTATAGAGTTTACACGTAACACCAACTTTCTGAAATCTGTATGTTCGACAAGTACATTTCTGAATAAAATGTGATAGCATAATTTCAATTAGTACTCAAGAAACAAAATTCAATTCAGATACTGTCATTGTTGATCATCTCTGGTTCTATTAAATGGCGATTCTAGGTAAAACAAATATTCTTCCATGTTACTGATATTGTAGGATTCAAAACAAATATTTAATATCTTCCAATGAATGCTCAGCACCGATTTTAAGCATAAAAATCCAAAACCTCAAAATAAATTGAGCTTTATGAAATACAAGTGAACCAATAGCTTTTTAAAAACAGAGTCTATCAAGAAGAAAATGAATACATTCATTCTCAAAATAAAAACGGAGAAATTAACAAAATACATCACTAAAATAAAACAATTAGGAAAATGGATATTCATTTTATTTTGTGCATGTTAATAACAGCATACGAAACCTAAATCATGCAGACTTTAAATGCAGTGTTTCAAATCATTACACAAAAAGAAACTGTGATGTTATACTAGTAATATTGTTTCATATTATCTTTTTAAGAAAAGAATTATGGGAGCATGGATGACAAAATCACACTTATTTAGAAAAGCTAATACTATTCTTTATTTTTACATCTACAAGTTTTAAGCAAATGGCATTCAAATGTCTTCCTTGGCATTCTTTTCCACAAGAAAAAATAATGACTGAGCCACAAAGTTGTTTAACTGGACAAAAACACTAAAAACTTGAGTAACTAGGAGTTCACAGATGCTCCACTTGACTCACTCAGAAGCTGACTGTTCCCAGGGTAAACGTGGTAAGAACTGGAACAAGGACTTTCTCGATGAAGGGAAAAAGCTGTGTAGAGCTCTGTTCTTGGAGCCAGAATGAGCCGGACATTAGAATGTTCAGATTAGGGCATTTCTTTGTGCAATGCTTTCAAATGTTCTTGAATCAATCGTACGGAATTTCACAGCCTTGGCCAAAGCTAGCTTGGTATTAACATCAAGGACAAAGTTTCTCCCAATCTTAATTCAGTTTTGAAGCAAAATACAATACTAAAAATTACCTAAAGATTTTACGAATAAAAATACAGATGACGGGAAATGTATATTCAGGTGCAGCAGATTATCACTTAAAAATTATAGCTGATGTTAAAACTCCCCACACTGCAATTAATGTCACAAACATAACAAATGACACCCCTTGCCAACTCACATTCACAGAAAATGTGATGAGAATAGTCTATTATTTTACCATCTCCTTATCGTGTTTTCAAAGATTGCCAAAAACAATAGAATGCTGCAAATTTTGGAAAATAATTCCATCCATATTGTTTCTAAAAAAAACAGAACATAAAATAGTACATAAGAAAAATTTGATACAAAAGCATGCATCTCAAGCATGCCTTATATTCAACTGCTTTTATGCAATCTTAAGTAACCAAACTTCTTTCAAAGGACGCCTTCCAGGAAAAACAGAAACCGTGCCTGGGTAATATTTACATACTGCTCACTTTTTTAAAGCATTCTTCAGAAAAATGCTAAAAGCATGGTACAGTAACACACTGAAATGTTATGTGAGAAGTAACTGTGCTACAACCAATGCCTGATGCCTTAGATTTGTGGCTTAAATACATGATTCCTCAAATGTAATTTTAAGTTAAACATGGCTAACATACAAAATTTTAAATATAATGAGAACTCTGTTTTGGAATAAAAATCCTAATGTGATGTTTCTCCATTCTACTGAAAATCAATCTTTAAAACATAATTGATAAGAAAGAGATCTAATCTGATTGCCGTAACACTCACTACATGAACCATATTTCTAGGAGACAAAACACACCTCGCCTGTCTGACTGCAGAGAGACCCCTGAACATTCATAGCCCTGCAGTCAGGCTACCTTGAACATTTCTGGAAACAAACATGCTCAAGAAATGCCCAATTTCTCTTAAATACCACAGCAAATTCCCAACTAACATCCTAGCTAATGCTATTTATTGTTTGATTTTAAAGAAAATGTAAAGAGTAAGATCTAGATATTGACACCAAATAAATAACAGCCAATAAGATTAAAAATAGATATTTTATAAGCAAAAGAGATTTGCCTTCAAACATTTTTTTTCAAGATTCAAAAGATTTATTTGGAAAACTCAGCACAAGACAAAGATATCCTTAATATTCCTCCTCAGAATATTTGAATATTCAGAATCTGTATGAAATGTAGACAGCAACTCTGATTTCACAGGACATCAATGGTGCATACAGGTGTAATCCCCACACCCGCCCTCCCCCGCTTGCTACTCTACCTGCCCCTTACTGACATCAGTTTTCACTAAGCTCCTATCTTCAGGGCAACTTGCACAAATAAAAATCATTGTCATTTGTAAATGGCTGGGGTTAGTTAAAGCAAGTATTACTGTTACAGCAAAGTTTAATAAAACTGTTAAGAGAATACCACTAATAACAGTTTAAAATTATCCAAGATGATTTCTTTATTGAGATTAACTACACAGAATTCACAGTACTGTGGCATACTTATATTTAGCTAAAGTCACAAACACATTTGAACATTCACAATGATGAGTATCATCATTACCATTCTAATCTACAAAGCTTATGAATAAAGAAAAATACAAAAACTTCAAGTATTTTAAAAAAAAATTTTAAGTCTAAATACAATAACAATAAAACTTTTCTTCTAGGTAACAGGTAAAAGTTATTTTTCTCCTCTAAACAGTCATGAACGGAAGACTGTTTAGTATCTACGACGCTTGTTAGGGCCTTCAAAGTTGGCCCCTTGGCTCCCTCTACCAAAACCACCAGGACCACCACTAACAGGACCTACGCCACTCATCGGTGCTTGAGGGGTTTCAGAACCTGTTCTACTACCCATAGGTGATCCCATCTGAGACGGTGGTCCTTGTGGAAATCTATCATTGTGCTAGAATACCACATAACAAATGTGAAGTCCATTTGGAACACGCCAAATATAAGTGACAAGAAAAATTGGCACAATCCCAAGTGGTGGTGTCATGAAGTTCAGCAGAAAGTCCAGCAGAATCAGGATCACACATAGAAGGAAGAAAGGAGCAATTTAATTAGTTACTATGTTTTAAAAATAAAAAATAAAAGAAGCATCTGAATGAAGAGTTACATTTTGCTAATGCTATGCCCCAATTTCATGAAAAAAGAACTGATTTTACAAAGTGAATGCCATCTTAAACTTAGTTATTATTTTACTGTTCTGATCTCTCTTTTTATTTTTATTTATTTTTATTTATTTTTGCTTGGCCATGCCATATGTGGCTTGTGGGACCTTAGTTCCCTGACCAGGGAAAGAACCCAGGATCACAGCAGTGAAACCACACAGTCCTAAACACAGACTGCCAGGGAACGCCCTCTCTTTCATTAAAGTTTATACTGCATGTAACAGTTCAGTTAATAAACGTACTGTGTTTCAAAAATCAGAGACAAAACTGGGGAGCAGCATCACATTGTTTGAAAAAGTACTGGGTTGGCCAAAAAAGTTCATTCAGGTTTTTCTGTGCCATCTTATAGAAAAACTCCAACCAACTTTTTGGCCAACACAGTAATTATAAAAATTTAAACAGTAATGCATTTAACATAGAAAGTATATACAAACACGGTTATAATTTCAGTATGAAAACTTTCAAGGAAGGTGCTTTTCTGTAAAGACTATTACTGGGAAAATAGTTTTTAGAAGTCAACAAAAGGCAGAATTAAACAGGAATTGTGTATTCTGAAAAACTTCACAGTAATAACTACCTATCATAATCGCAAAGGTTGACCAGAACTCCCTATAAGCAGTAGTAAAATACCACTGTGAAAAAGACTAAGGGGGATATCTAAATAAATGTTACCATTTCTGTGTGAGGTAGGGAAAAGCAGACCAGTTACTTTTACTAAGTCTCTGCTGATTACATGCTACACAAAACTTTAACCAAAGTATTTTTACAAGTTTTTACTAGCTCTCAGACACTTTACTATGAACTAAGCCTCCACTGAAGGACACAGGTACACTGACAGTATGTAACACCTGATCTGATCACAGTCAGTATTATGTTACTGCCTCGTTATCTGTGTAGATACTCATTTAAAAAACCTGTTAGCATATCCAGTTTGTCCAAATTCTTAAAGGACTATATTTAAAGTAAATAAAATTTAAAATAGAATACTGCATACACTGGTTCTAAGACCCACATTCACTGCTTGCATCTCTGAGATCAGGAGGGTAAACTTTAGAGCTGATGGCAGGTCTGAGTCTTAACAGCAACACCTCTTTCTCAGCAGTAATGGTATCTTCTATTCCAGAACTGAGCTTCCTTTTCCAAATACACAGTCAACTAATTTCCCCTTTCTTAATGTTACTTAGGACAACCATTAACAAAAACCAAGTAAGAAAATGTTTTACCAATATAAAGTCTCATTTAAATAGTGACAGACTTTAAGGGAAAATAAAAATGGTATGAGTCTTGTCACTGATACTTAAAATATGAAGTACAACTGAAAAACATTTTTATAATATGTAACCCAGACAAAGATATCTTCACACTCTCAAACCAAGATATGAAATTGCCTAAATTTAGTAATAAATGTAACTGAAATTACTAAATCTATTTAGTGAGAATGCAATATTAATATGTTTAAAATATACTTTAAAACTTTAATGTAAATTTTATAGTTAAATTCTCTGAAATTACTCATGATTTTCTAAAAAAAAAAAAGACAGAAAACTGTGTTTTCATACATATTGGGGCTTCATACCTCACCAAAGGTAAGGAATTCAGTGCAAAAGAACACTATCACAAAATACTAAAATGTACACTGAATGCTAGTAAGAAGTGTATACAAATGAAAATCACTGTAAAATGACTGTAATTAACATACACATCTGCTATACACTCATATACAAAAGCATGCCGTGGATCATAATCCTAACTCTTGAGATAATAAAAAACTGCCTCTCATAAATCAACATCTAAGTTCATAATATTACCTTTTCTTCATTGGACATTGATCTTTACTGACAAAACAAATGATGCCAAATTATGTTAAGTGTGAAGTTACCTTTGGGGCAGAAGTAAATACTACTGATATAATCACAATAATGTGCATGATACATTACCACTGCTCCATTATCTGGCATCATTGGAGTTCCCATATTTGCAGCTCCTTCTGGCCCCATGGCAGGACCAGGACCCATTGGCGGGCCAGGAATAGTTCCTCTGTTGTTCATATTCATACCCATCATTGCAGGAGGACCTTGGTTACCAGCAGGTGCTGGGCTAAACGCATCTATGCAAAACAATCTATACTTAGAGCTGTCCTATCTTAAAGTTGAGTAAACATTTAAAATTTAACAATACTTAGGCAATCTACATAACAAGAATATTATCAAAATCATTTTACTTCCTTAAGAATGGGACACTCAATTATTGACTCTGATAAAGCACTACATTTGCTAAACAAATGTACATATAACAAATGAGAAAACTATCAATTATGTCTGAGACTATCAAAGCTTGAAAAGTTTTCTTTAAAACATCAGTATTATTTGCCACAGTCTGCTTTTAACCTAATTATTACTCCCTTATGAGTGAAGAAATTATGACAACTCTCTACCAGTTTTAATCAACTGCAAAGGATTAGCACTCACCACTTAATTTTCTTATAGTCATGACTAAAAATACTAGCATGTAAACTATATTAAATTGTGATGGGAGAAACCACACCCTCATATATAGATATGTGTGTGTGTGTGTGTGTGTGTATATATATATATATATATATAGTGTAGGTGTGTGTGTGTACATTATATGTATATATATATATGTGTGTGTGTGTGTGTATGTATATATATATATATATATATATATATATAAAGTTGACTGTAAAAAAATTGGCTTTTACAGTTACTGAACATCTCCCAAAATTACAGGAGGTACTCTGTTAACTAGAAATATGCAATAGAAACAAACTAAAAAATTGAAATGATTCGTCATGACAAAACTTTTTTCTAAAAGCAAATGCAGATAAAATACAGAACCAAATGCAGATAAAATACAGAACCAAATACAGATAAAATATTGATGCAGCAATTTGAATTTTTTTTGAAATACTGAATAAAATTCTGGAAATGAGAACAATCGGATACCTCAAATTTTTTTTTCATCAAGACACCCATCCACCTGCCTCATGTTAACTACAATAATGTTTAAGCTGTAACACAACATTTATAATGGATGCATTTTTAGGTATCCTCTTGTAACTTTTTAAACTAGTTATACTTGTTTATCATTAAGAATTCATGACAAAGACTGAATTTTCTTCTAGTATCAGCTAGTTAATTTCATGACATTCAGAACTCAATTTCTCAAAAACACATTATAATAGGAGTGGGAAGTTGTCATTCAAATTCACAATTCAGTATCCAATGAAGCTCAACTTTGCACAAGGCAGAGTACAGGAGCAGCTGAGGGAGCAAGTCTGACTTCCTGTCATTCCTGGCAACATACTCTGTGGCTCCTTCTGAACCCAATCCCCAGACCCCAACCACTTCCTGGAAAGGAAGTAGTTCCTTAATCCCAAAATATTCTCAGGAGTAAATCTACACTTGAACTATCCAACAGTGTTTCTATTCCCTTAGGATAGCTACAAATAAAACTTTTACTAGACTTCTACAAACTTCTCCCACAAGCAAAACGATTAAGGGCAGAGGCATGATCCAGGAGGAATCCTACCTCAACTTTCCACAAAAAGAACAGATCAAGGATTAGGGGTTTGTTTTTTTTCTTCTTTTAATTAAACATAATTATCACACCTAACTTCTAAGATACAATATAACTATACAAGTATGGGTGTAATAAAAGAAAAATATTTTCAAGTATCAACAGTTGAACTACTCTTATTTTTAGTAATTATGTTCTTCTACCAGATGGCTGTAATTAGACTAAATGTAAAGATCTAATAAGGAATTTTAGAATTATCTGGTCCCCTGAAAAGCAATTTTATAAACTGTGTTCCACGTGGAATACACCAAAAACCTTTGTCACATTTCATCTGTGTAACTTGAGAGAATATGACAATTTACCAACTGAACAGTGACATTCAACTGCATGATAAGGACTTAAAAGTCATAACACTCACTTTGAGGATAAACTCTCACTTTGAATAAAATATAAAGAGGAGAAAATTAAATGGAGTGGATGTTAGGGGAGCTAACTAAGTGTTCAAACATGGTTCTTTAGTGAATAAAATGCCATCAAAACTTTTAAATCTCTTAAATTCCTAACTAAATAAGAAATCTAAAGGTATATTCTCCCATTTCTTCTAATAAAGTTGCTCATCAAGTCAGACTGTTTTCATGGTCCCTAAAACATCAGAAATATTTCAAGTTTGGTTCTGACGTTAATGGACAATCTAACAATTATAATGGCATTTCAAACTACCCGTAAATGCCATTTCAAACAACCTCACACTGAAAATCCTTAAATCCACCTGGATTATATTATACACCAGCCCACAATTCACACTCTGAAAATGATATAAACACTCAACTACTTGTACATCACTATACCCTCAACTGTACTACCTGATCTAAAACTTCTCATGTACTCTTGGTTCTCTGATTTTTTTCATGTACCACTGTACTACAATTGTACTACACAATTAAGTTCTTTGAGTTAAGGGCCATGTTTTGTGCTTCCTTTGCATCTCAGAGATGGTCAATAACCACTTTTCTGCAGATAAGAAAAGTGACAAAAGTAAACAGCAGTGGTCTTAAATGATTTAGATTAGCTAACTGGCAAATGGCAATAAACTGGCACGGTGGGAAGTGGTCAGTCATGGAAAATGCTCGACCTACATAGATGCTTTCAGATTTCTTATTCCACACATCGTGCATACGTTCTAAGCGCAATGTGGATCTCCTCACTGGGAGTGCACTTGATGCACTGGAGTGTTCAGGTGATGTAATCCTTGCAACAATATGTACATTTGACTTATGTAGATTTAACCTCAGCTTCTGAGAAAATCATATATAAAACTTATTTATCTAAATCTCAAAGGTATGACAGTTAAAATTTAGTAAAACTTATGAAAACATCCCACTTATGTTTCTCTTAACTTATTTACTTGGTACTGCTCCCCTGACCACCTGAGTAGACAAGCAATCAATATTAAAGTGCTACTATGAACATTTTCTTAAAACTTCACATCACTTCTAAAGATATACATGAGCTGAAATATGTAAGACATATCTCATTTACTTGACAAGTCACACATGTCTCCAAACAGTGCATTTCTGTGTACGATACTGAGGGCTAGGGCAAAATAAGTTAAACATTCATAAAAATGAATAAAAATAGCTTCAAAGTTATGCAAAATGTTATGTTAAAATAGAAATATATAAAGTACTCTCAAAAAGTTTAAAGACACTGTAACTCAGAAGCTAGCAAAATTCCAACACCAAAAAACCAATTGTAGGGCATGAAGTTTGATTTTTAAAAGTACAACAACATAGCTATATTATACCATGTGATGACTACAAGTTTCAGGTTGTTAATCAAAACCTGTTTACAGGTTTCTTTCATTGCATCTATTAAAACATAATACATCTTTCAGCCTTTGAATAAACAAAATAAAACTGTTCTTCCTAGCATGTATTTTAAATATACTGATTTTTTTCTCAGTTTAATAAATGTAGGAAATTTCACCACTTACAAACGTTGGTTCCAAATTTTTGTTACTGACATACCACAAATAGCATGTGTAGTTCCCTGAAAAATGACAAGTAAGTGACAGAAGCCTGTGCTTCAAATCCCTACCTCCCATGTTTATTGCTCCACGGGGACCCATATCACCCATTCTCATTTCCTGTTCTCTCTGTAAGTAAACATAGTTGTCACAGTCAACCTATCGATCTTAGGACTTAACATTTCCCATCTAAAATTAAAAAGAAAAAGATAAGTTGGGACATAATGTTCCATTAAAATTTTAAATTTCCAACATCATTTACTTAATAAGAACACTGAAAAGAAACTTCACTCTCACAGCCTTAATTAAACATATTACAAATGCTTAGGGCATCCAATTTATACTTCTATATATTACCAGTGAGTAATACATAAAATCTATTACATGACATTTTTAATATTATTCTTCCAAGAGATCATAGATACACACCTAGATTCTAGAAGAAGAAAAATCTAGTAATAATAACCAAGACCACCAATTATTTCTCCCACCTAGGTCTCTAAAGTCTTAAAACAGAAATGACCATTACCGCTTTCACATTCAAATCTATTCAAACACACAACACAGCTGTGGGGCACTAAGCCAAAAATAAGGTTATAGACAATTTTCATTTTTGCAATATAATTCACCTTTGCATTTTTCTTCAAGTCCTCTGGCATTATTTCACCAGGTCTTTCAGATATACCATAAAGCCTCCACTACATACAAGCAATTATTGAAAGCTCAACATAATACTGCTTCCTTTATCTGAATAAAAATTTTTTTAGAAACTGAAATAAAGTGTTATCACACAGTCATCAAGTTCTGAAACAAAATGCTCTTGAGGTTACCTATGACATAAAAGGCCACACAAATGTACAAAACATTTTAAGTTTCAGTACAAAAACTATTTCTTAAAAGCTCATTTACCAACAGTTACATAGAACTAACTTCAGTGAAATCTCTAGGTGAAATTACCCAACATATTGTAATTGAAATTTATACTATTATTTAATGATTTTTTTCCAATACCAGACAAGTGTTACAAGTAGCAATCATAAAAAAATTCCAAGTGATGTCTATATCTGAAGAAAGCATAATTTTTCTACTTTCAAAAGCAGTTTTATTACAACGGGTTGGTTTTAAAATACTAGTGAAAAGTACCTATAAAGCTAGAAATGAAGGAAATAAAAAGCCTATAAATGGAGAAAAACCACTAAGCAGCAAGTCAACTGCCCATCTAACCTAATGGAGGTGCCTCTAAAGCTAACCCATAAGGAAGCTACAACACAAGAAAAACACCACTTACATAACAGTTCCATGAAGAAATGTTTCTCGTTGCCCAGAAAATCTGAATACCAAAGCTTTCTCAAAGTTAATGTTTAATTTTCCAAAAAATAAATGTTTCATCATAAAACATTTGACTATTAACAGGTAGTAATACTGACCAGCAAGAAAGCTAGACTATTTTATAAAACTGATTACCAATGAAGTCATGTAATTCTGAAATTATAGGGAAAATATTATTCTATAATCATACTTCACACTATTATCAATAAATTAAGCCAAGCTCTCATTTCTCAGCAGTAAAGCTTACTGATAACGTGTGGACTCTTTCACCAAACCCAAAATCTTTAACGTTACTATTTACAGTAGATACTTCTCACAAAGAGCTGGCTGAGCTCCAGTACCAGAGTAAAATACATGGATTTTATGGTCCCAACATGTTGGAGGGAACAAAGGTTTAACTTATGTTTTTACTTTTGATTTGCCTTAACTATGAAAGACTAGGTAGGCAATAGCTAATCACTGACAGAGAGTAATTATTAGTCTCACTGTTTGAGACTTCAATTTTCAAATCCCCCTATATATTCCAACACCCATACTCAATGCCTGTAGTTCATGGTGGGGCAACAGAGAATCTTTTTTATTGTTTAAACCTCTTTATGATTTCAGCATTACCTGTCACCCTCAAAAATAATACTGTTTAGCTTTATCATTCATAAAGTACTTTTTAAAGAAACATATTATATTAGTCTATTTCCTTCATTAACAGAGTTCTGCGGAAAGCGTATTAACATACTGAAGAGATCTATGGTTTTAAGTCAACTATTCAACAGTGGCTGAAACAGTCCCTTTTTGATGCTCTGTTATAAACTATTTCCAGTTTTAAAATATCTTTAAATGAGACAATCAGAATGTCATAACACTCTGAGGTAGCAGATCATTGGATTACAGTAACAACTCATGCTATGTATTACACCATTTTTCACTAAAAATGCATAATTTGTTAATATTTCCCTAAAGAAAACTGCTGAGTACTATTTTACATAGCTATAATCACAAGATTAAGAAAAGAGATAATACAGATGATAGATCAATTTTTAACTAATTTAGAAAAAGCAAAATTTTTAGCTCCCTAGTCGTATTTTAAGGTTATTAACTTTCTATAAATCCACTGCTACATACTTCCAGCAAAATGCAAGAGGCAGAGATAATATTTAAGGGTAGTATTATCAGAAGAAATTAAGACAGTCCTTCTCATAACTTGATATATTGAATATCAATAAGGAAAAATCACTTGAAGTTCACTGTAACTATGTACCTACCCAAACAATACATAAGGCCCTCACTGCTCCTGCAAATCCTTCTAATACATTTTAAATTGGAACTGATACAATAATATGTGATATTTTTATAATACAAATTTTAAAGACACTATTACTTAACCAAAATTATTGTAGTTTAACAGGCAACAATTTATATGTAAACAAAATCTCAAAAGACTGCAGCGCTACATAAAAGGAGAAAGCTAAGATGTCAGTTTTAACTAATTCAACAAATCCTCACAGCAACCCCATGAAGCAAGGTCGAATGTTATCCTATTTTAAAGATGATAAACCTAAGGCCCAGCATTGTTCAATAATTTATGCAGGGACATACATGTAGCAAAGTGATTGAGCTGACCTATAACAATCTGCCCAAATAGAGTTCATGGAATTATCTTCTTCACAAGGCACCTTCATTCTTCAAGAATCTCATTAAAGACTAACAAAAGGCAATGGTTTTTAATATGTTTTTACCATATTATTAAGAAGGTGTTCCTTTCAATTATAAGGATTATGCATATGTATTTTTGAAAACTAGTTAGTGAAACATGCTTAAATACACAGTTGACCAAAAACAAAAGAAAAGTACAACTGATCCCAGAGCCACATTGTATCAGAGCAACAATTCATCAACACAAAGTTCTCAAGATGTGGTTCATGGAGTAAAAAGATCTCCCAAGACGCACCCAAGATGTGCACGACCTCAAAGCTACTTCATCAGAACACAGTTCTAACATTGCTCTATCTGGGCTTTCCACTGAGACACTCTAGGGCATGGTGCAAGAGCAATGGTGAGCAAAAATCCTAGTGTTAAGAGCACAAAGCAAGGCATCTGCACTCAGTTTTTACTAGCAATCACTGTACTCTTCACATTACAATTGCAGTTAAATAACTTCAGTCACGGCTGTCTGGGCCAGAGCACCTGGAAAAGACTAAAGATTAGATTGTAAGAAAAGAAAATATAGAAGCCACATTTCAAACACCTGTATTTTATTTTCATTCATTGTGGCTGAGTCAAGGCATATGGGATGTTAGTTCCCCAATGCAAGCGTGGAGTCTTAATTCCTGGACCATGAGGAATGTCCTTAAAGACCTGCTGTACAACATGGGTCTGAAACAGCTATCAGTTTGTTTCACAAAACATCTCTGAATTGTGTGCAGTTACTTGGTTGAGTAGGTCAAGAACCCTGTCATGAGACAGGTGAAAGGGAAAAAACCCAGTCACAGATTTTCTCTAGCAACAAATGAGATGTGGTGATCAAGGCAAAAGAAGCCTATCAAATGGGTGACATCAGTCAAAAGACAATTCTGACCGGGCTTCAGAGATGCAGCACATCAGTTTTTGAAAAAGAGGTGTCGAATTTATGTGGAAGGAAAAGCAGACTATGGCGAATATATGGATGAAAGAAATGTGAGATGACAAGCAACAACAATTACAATTGATGTTAAATTTCTAGGTGATCAGACAAAAGACAAGGCATAGAATGCATGATTCTTCTTTGGCCATTGTGTGGTACAGTCTTATTTCCAAATCATGACAAACAGTATTTACACTTGTATAAGGACAAGAATTAAGATACTTTTTTATATTAAAAAATAGTAATTTCAACTATGAACACCTGGATGAAATAGTAAAAAGGATTAATTTTATGAACTTTCTATCTTTAGGTACATGTCTTTAATTATTTTATGCAACAAAATAGATGTCTACATTAAGCCCTTCTACTGCATTCTGAAATTGGGTGGGTATTTCAAGAAAACCACTGCTGTGACTGGGCTGCAGCTGAGTAAGATACATTTTCTTGAAGCAAGATTATTACTTGAGACACCATTTGACAGACAACCAGATTACTGACCTGTGTAATTTCTTATGAGTGGATGGTATTAAGAAATGTGACTTGTTTTAATTTTGTATAACCAAATACATTAACAGATAGTTGGTAAAACTCAAGGGATCACTGTTTTTCTGTTTGGTACATTACAAACTCATGCATAGGAAAACAATCCACTCAAAGATAAGGTAGACCAATGGATTCTAATGCAAAAGAGTACTTTTAAGAAACTACTGCTTGTCAAGTTTCACTGCAGCATCAAACAAGAATATTTCAATTATCTGAAAAGGTTAAAATATATATACTTGTCTCCATTTACTTATCCATGTGAAACCAGGTTTTCTTCATGCTCTTTGACCAAAAGAGCAGTTTGCAATAGGTGGAATGCAAAAGCAAATATAGGAAGCCAGCCACTTTCTTATAAAGCCCAAAATTAAAGAAATTTCACAAAGGAGTAAAACAATACCACTCTTCTACTACACAAAGTCAAGCACTAGAGAAATTTGCAAAAACTGTAAAATAAGGCCCCTCTTTCCAATACAACACATTTTCTTTTAAATGTCTCTTTAAATTGTTAATATGGCATTGATATAATGTAATTAAAACCTTTTTGGGGTCCTCAATAATTTTTAATAGCTTTTAAAAAAGGTTTGAAACCAAAAAGCTTAAGGACCACTGCTTTTAAGTTCCTGTCAATATTTACTCATGAAAATGTCAAGTAGCAGAAAATTTGCACTAATGTAAATTAACTAAACCAATATACCTTAATGTAGAACTTGACATTATTTTATGGAGAATATTGACTTTCTTCCTTAACACTTAATGTGCTAAAATGTGTATATGAATGTCTAGGGTTTAGCAAACAGTAAACTAATCAAAAACTGACTTTACATAATTATCAGCTGGAATAACATTCTGCAAGCAATGATATGGTGTGTTCACCCAACACAATGATCAATCTGTGTCCTCGTCTGAGTCAATACAGTTCCAACAGCTACAATCCTCTTCCTTTAATCCATATAGTCCTTTCTCGGGTATGTCTCTAAAAAACTATCTAAGGATCACGATGTGCCGTCTCAGTTCCGTGTCTTAATAAAGAAAATGCTAAAAATCCTGAAATAAAACTTTCAATCTAAAAGAAATATAATTCTAGAGAAATGTATAAGTTCTGGCAAGTAACAATATTCAACCTATCATTAAATATTCCTAGAGTTTCTCCTAAAAATAAATTCTTGTAGCACATGGAAATGTATCTTTTCACTAGAGAAGTTTACGTAACAAGAATAACTAGACTGTTAGAGAGTCAAACTTTCATTAGAGAAGACAAACTGTCAGTATCTAGAAATATTAGGGAATAAACATATTTATAAACAAGAAAGCAACAAAAATCAATTACGTAAAATATTTTTTTAAATAGGTATAAAGAAAAATAAAATCACAAAAAAAGGTAGGCCACTTTGCCAAGAAATTATCCACTCATTTAAAATGCGTTATTAAAAGGTGTGTATTAAGAAAGTAATCTTCTAATAAACTAAAATGGGAAATAAGAAATGTACCTATTAATAGAACTCAAATAACAGCATGCAAACCTTCCAACATAACCAACAGAGAAAGGCATGGAAGACTTAACACTCTAAATTCAAGTACTAAAAAACAGTATTTTCCAAGACATTTATATCATTCACTGCTATATGGGGAGGGGGGAAAATATTTTAATTAACATAAGACAAAATTAAAATATAAACTATACAGTATGTTTTCCATTCAATTTGAATGCATGCATTCCAAAGTATCTACACCCATGAGTATGGAGGAAATGTTCCTCAGTTTATGACTGCCAGAGTGAACCATTAATTCACACTTCATTAGGGAACCACAAAGTAAGAAACAGTTATCAGAACACATCTATTAGAATGCCCAAAATCCTAAACAGTGACAACAGGAAATGCAGGTGAGATTGTGGAGAAACAGGAATTCTCATTCTTTGCTGGTAGAAATGCAAAACAGTATGTCTACTTTAGAAGACAATTTTAACAGGTTTTTGGTTTGTTTTTGTTTTTTTTACAAAACTAACCCTCCTCTTACCATATGATCCAGCAATCACACTCCTTATTATTTACCCAGAAGTATCAAAAACTTATGTCCACACAAAAACCTGCATACAAATACTTATAACAGTATTATTCATAATTGCCAAACAAGATGTCCTTCATTTGGTGACTGGATAAACTGTGGTACATCTGGGCAACGGATTATTATTCAGTGTTAAAAAGAAATGGGCTATCAAGCCATGAAAAAACAGAGGAGGAACCTACTTAAATGTGTATTACTAAAAAGCCAAAATGAAAAGATTCTTGATTCCAACTATGTGACATTCTGAAAAAGGCAAAAATATGGACACAGGAAGGGAATCAGTGGTTGCCAGGAATTATGGGGAGGGAGAAATACTAGGTGGAGCACAGAGGATGTTTAAGGGCAATGAAATTAATTACTCTGTGTAGGTATGTGTCATCACACATTTGTCAAAACCCGAGAATGTGCAGCAACGAATATCAACTATGAACTTTTGGTGATGAGGATGTGTTAGTGAAGGTTCACCTGCTGTGACAAGTACACCCCATGTGCTACAGGGATCTGATGTGAGGGAATCTGACAGTGAGGAGTCTGTAGGCATGTGGGGTGAAGGGAACATATTTTTTATCTAAAAAATAAAAGTTTACTTTTTAAAAACTTTAAAATGTTTCTCTTTGAATAAATTTTATCTTAACTTACATCAAGTTTTAGTCATGAACTTGTTAAATATTGAATCAGAAACAGAAAGAACCCCAAATACAAGTAGGGGATTTTATTCTTAGCTTACTGTATTCATTAACCTAAATATATGCGCCTCTTAAACTACATTCACTCAACAGTGCATTTCTAAAGCCTGGTTCAGGTAACTTAGTAGACATAATGTTTGGAAGTCACTGTCAAATTCAACTGACCAAGTAGCAAACTTAATTGTCACTTGTTAACACACAGGATGACTCTCTTAATTGAAAATGAATTAAACGTAACTACATATAATCTAGCTATACCCATCAAGAGACAGAAGGGAATAAATATTTTAAACAAATTAATTTTTAAATAAAATTGTATTGAGCTGAGAATTTTATTTCTAATCTATATACCTATGGGACATTTTCAAGATCACTCTTTTCAACTGTCATGGAAAATTCCATTTGAAAAGCTGCTTTAAGGAACTGAAATTAATTAGGGGTATATAATTATTCCTCAAATTTATTTTACCTCAAATGCTTAAAGAAATCAGCAATCTGGATATCAACTACAACACAGACATAATACTTTTAATTGTATCTTACCAATGTACATATAATACCAGTGATTGGTTTGCATTTCTTTACCTATAACTTCTTACCCAGTACACTTCCATATCAAAATCAAAACAATTATCATCACTGGTCAGATCAAGTGATGAAAGACGAAACAGAAGAACAAATATCAGCTGCAAGAGAAGCAATTTCAAGTCGGTCTCACCAACAGAAGAAAGCTAATAATAAAGCATAAGTATTTCAATGTATGAAGAATTATGTATTTAACAGATGAGAATATCTTTTTCTATTTGTGATACTAGACATAAAACAAGTTATCTTAGTAGTCTACCAAAAGACTAAAATGTTGACAAACTAGTTTCTAAGTAGTTAACTCAAAGCAAGAAACTCAATATACAGTAATATTTAAAAGTACTTAAATGATACCTAAATACAATTCAAGAAGTTACTTAAAATTACATTTATAAGAGAAACTACTATACAAGCATTTAATTTTGTTTAAAAGCAAGATTTAGGGAAAGTAATAGCACACCAAATTAATATGTTACATCTTTAGAATCACTACTTGTAGAATCACTATACAAATTTATAACCAAAAAAGACAGGATTTGAAAGGCACAACGTAGTGGAGGGTATCACAAGACAACTAGGCAAACTTACCCATATATGTTCAAGAACTTGGAATTCTAAACTGAAGTGCATTTCATCAGCAGAGCATGCTTACAAACTCAAGCTTCCTGCTCCCTACCACTCAGTTCAGTTCAGTCGCTCAGTCATGCTCAGTCATGTCCCGACTCTGAGACCCCATGAATCACAGCACGCCAGGCCTCCCTGTCCATCACCAACTCGAAGAGTTTACCCAAACTCATGTGCATCGAGTTGGTGATGCCATCCAGCCATCTCATCCTCTGTCGTCCCTTTCTCCTCCTGCCCCCAATCCCTCCCAGCATCAGGGTCTTTTCCAATGAGTCAACTCTTCTCATGAAGTGGCCAAAGTACTGGAGTTTCAGCTTCAGCATCAGTCCTTCCAAAGAACACCCAGGACTAATCTCCTTTAGGATGGACTGGTTGGATCTCTACCACTAGTAGTTAGTAATTACACAGGGATACTGACATTCACATTTATCTTGTTTGATCTGGTAAAAAAATTCTGACATTTCAGGTAATACTACAAAGCTTCAATACGAAGTATGGAATATACAAAATACTGATTGGCCTTAAAATAATTTTTTTTACATAGTTACCTCATAGGATAACTCCTGTAAGAGGTTCTAAATATTTTAAGAAGTCACAAAGGAGAAGTAACAAGTTTTTATGCCTTCATAAAATGTTTTGTTATGATTTCAAGCTACTTAATAATTGAACAAAATTCCTATTATTTACACTGCACATAGTGGACATTTCAAAATCCGTGTTCACTCTAGTTCACTTACAAGTGAGCTCTTTTCTCCAGCCTTTCTTAAAAAGGTAAACATTAGCTAAAGTGCTTACCATTCTAAACCAAGTAAGATAAGAACTTACCATTTCAAATATACCTACAACACAACGGAATAATAAATCAATCACATTAGCTTTTAAAATATACCCAATATAGCCCCTCAACAGTGCAGAGACTATACACTCTTTCTCAAGAAGGCAATTTTCTCTAAATTTTCAGAACTTTTTTTAGCTGTGTCTCTTAACCTACTCCACATAGCTCCTCTGTACCTAAAATACTCTAAAATCCTCAAAGATGTGACCCGAGGCTTGATTTCTTTCTGTATCCTCTACAAAGCTCAGGACTATTATAAACACAGGAAAAACAGTGAACAAAATTTCCTTACTAAAGGAAATCTTCAGTCTTGCTGTAAGTCTAACAATCTTGAAGGGATATTCAAGTGGAATGCACCTACTAAAAAGTTATATGTGTGAAAACTAAGCACAAAAAATGGTTATTTTACTCTTCACTATGTGATATCATTATGAACACTACAAAAATACATCAATAGCTACGTCTCAATGCCACCTGTTTCAAAACTACTGGTGATGAACATCTGAGACTTCAGTATTCAATAAAAATACTGAGGTTTGGTGGCTCATAAAGAACACTCAAAACCATGTGATTGAGCTGCTTGCTGTAGTCTGAAAGACAACTATTTAACCCTCCCAGTTTACATTTAAGTAACTATAACAAATACAAAATGTCTGACCGCGAAAAACTCAGAGGTCAACTACTGAACAAAAATGTCAGAAAATAATTAGAAGGCAATATAAGTACTAAAAATCATATTAAAAATGATCCAGGATCACAGCTGGGGTGAGCAGTCAAAGATTATATATGTGCTGAGCACACACATTCTCCATGAGGGAAAAAGGGATATGGAAGTTGCTGTAGAAAATAAGCCTCTTAGTGACTATAATGGAAGGTAAGGTCAAAGAAGTCATCTAATATGACACAGAGATAATTAAGTCTAACAAACTGTTCTCTGATGAAGTGTGTAAAGAATCAAACCACTTTCATCTGGATTCATTCAAAGAGTTGGAAATATGAATGATAAAACAGAGGGGGTAAAATGCTGTTCATAATCATAACAAGGGAACAAGGGTGACCACAAACACAACCTGATTTGCCCAAGATGGCTTACTGTATACCTGATGTTTAAAAAAAAAAGAAAATTTTACGTAGTACTCATATTCACTTGTCCTAGTCTGGATGAAAACTTTAAAGTTTTCCCTACAAATAATTAGATATTATTAAAATAAATAAACAAATCCTTTTGAGATGTGATCAAAGATTTAACAGCTGGTTAAAAATGGTGTTATATCTTCAACCCAAATTACACAAATCATCAAAATTCTAAAGATCATCTAGGGTCTGTTAGTTAACATTATAAAAATGTTATCTTTGCTTTTATTTGATTATAAAGTCTATGTACCATCCTCAAACATTCAGAAGAATTCTTGGCTCACTGTAATAAATCAATTAAATTATTTTAGTAAATAAATGAAACCATATTTAACAATAAAAAATGGTCACAACTAGTACATCCTATGAAAGACCACTGCAACAAACCTATTATCCATTTGAATTTTCACCATCAGGTGCAAACCATCAGAAGTGGACTTCCATTATACCAGCAATTGGCAATGACCTTCCCACACCTAAATCTGACACCAAACCCTATACCAAATAACTCTTCAGTTATTTCCATAGGATGATGAAAAGCTGTCATCCTACGAAATGTGTCAGATACTTAACCCTTCCAAAATAATGCAGTTTTCTACTGCAATACAACCAAATCACTTGTTAGAACTAAATAATTTACTGAAAAAAAGAGAAATAATAGCCATGAGAAAACCACCAAATTTTGGCAGCTTCTCTCAAAAACTCAAAAACCATTTAAGAAAATGTACTGGATCTACTCATTACCAAGTGACAAGTGGGATCAGTTGGCTCTGCCAGCACCTATTAAGGAAACTTTATTACTGGCTATAATTTCTGTTGAGTTTTATACAGGGAAAATGGGGGATTGTTGGGGGGGGTTATAATTAAATCGGGGATAATGATAAAGAGAAATAATACCCACACAAGAAGCAGGAAGGGACTGGAATAAAATTAAACAAAGGCCAAATGTGGCAATCCAGGTCAAAGGATTTGCCTCAACTGACTGAAAAAAAGAGACTTGACCACTCCAAGACATCAGCAAAGTGGCTGTGATGCTGTATCAGCTCTTCCCATAACTTCTGCTCTGACTTATAACCATGACTACCAATGAACATTCAGGACACTAATCTGGATTCTTCAGAACCAAGAATCAAGGTTCTAGGATATGAGGCTTTCTGCTCAATAGGCCTTCTAAAAACACTGAAAAAAAAACAACAACAAATTAATAAAATTACATCTTAAATCACAAATTATGAGTTTGGTTAACATGGGGCATTTTTTATAGATTCCCTCCCCTAACTGAAAGGTTGTTGCTGAGCGGTGGAAGACGTTGGGATTCTCGACCTCCGGAGGAGAGGAGGGGCCAGTGACGAGGTTGATCGCTCAGAGAGTTTGTGTGATAAGGTTTTATTAAAGTATAAGAAAGACAGAGACAGCTTCTGACATAGACGGCAGAAAGAGGGCCCCCCTACTAGTCTTTAGCCGGATGTTATATAGCTACTAGCAGGCTGTTAATTAGAGAAAGGAAATGTCTCAAAACTCAGAGACTGGCATCAGGCCCCTCACCCAAAACATGCATTTTGGGATGACATTGGCACAAGGCAAGCTGTCCTGGGCCACAAAACTACTGACATGAATCTTGAAGAAGGGCAGGTTTCCAAGCAAATACTAGTCTCATGAACATAGCTTAAGAGAACATTTGCATGAGTAAAATATACTGGTTTGTCAAGTCGGTTCTGAGTCTTAGGCAAAACCAACTTGAAGACAGTCAAGAAAAACATTTCCGTTAAGAAAAATGCATTGGCAAGGTTAAAGAAAAGTTAAGTTCAGGTGGAACCAGGTGTCATCATGGCAACACAGAATTTTAAAAGAAATCTCTTTTTAAATCTGTATAGAGAAAGGAAAAAAATCTAACACTTGTAATTTGTTTCTTTCTGCTGCTTAAGAGAGAGAGAAAAAATGTCTGACACTTGCAGGCTATTTCCTCCATTTGGAGACCCCTGGCCTTCCTGCCTGTTACCCTCTCACAACTCTCAAACTGGCCAGAGATCACAGGTCAGCAAACTTTTTTGGGAAAGGACTGGGTAGTATTTCAGGCTCTGCTGACCATACAGTCTTGACACAACATCAGAGTTATGTCACCACTAGTCAATGCTGCCATTCTGGGGCAAAGCAGCCATAAGCAAAACATAAACATGGCTGCATTCCCATAAACAGGCAGCGCTCAGATTTGGCCTGACTTACCCTAGTCTGCAGACTCCCAGTCGAATGAAATATTTTAAAAACAAAAAATTAATGTATCATTTGAGACAATACTCCCTTCCATATAAAGGATGAAAGTCCAACAAAAAGTTGCCACACCAAAACCCTACATAATTCACACAGAAGGCTGTGCCATTTGTACTGTTAACTAGGCGAGCCCTATCTCCCATGCAGAATGAGCCTAAAGTTCTCACTTCACCCAAAGTCCCCAGGTTCCATAAAAAATTCAGCTAGTATCACTATATTCATCTCAACATATATCTCATTTCAACATCTGGCCAGTGGTTTCTGACCTTCGCTAATGAAAATAAGTAACCCAAAGAACTTTTTAAAATGCTGATCCCATGTAACCCAGTCCCACTGGACTATATCTCAGGCACTTTTCTAAGTTCCACAGAAATGCTGCAAAGGCTGAAAATTACTGGATTTTCAACCAGTATGTTACCAATGGATAATCCATCAGAATCTATTAAAACCACAAAATGAATCAGTGAGTAGGATGGAGACCCACCTTTTTTAAAAGCTCCCTGATTCCTTACTATGCATGATCAGAAATACTACCAAGAAGAGGCCTCTCTCTCTTAGCTGGGCTGCATCCCCTCACTGCTGGTGGCCTTGCTGTCCAATCCCAAGAGCTACAATGGACACCTCGGACTAAGGAACGAGGGTCAAATTACTGCCTTGGCATGTAATAAACATTCAGGTTTTTATGCATGTGTTCAATTCTCCAGGGCTATTCTCACCTACTCAAAAAGGAATAAAAATTACATATATATATATGTATATATGAAACAGATATGAAGGGCTATTCTTTTCTTTACTAAAACCCAAACATTAGTATTTGACCATGCCAACCAAAGAAACTACTTAAGTTTTAAAACAAAGTAGCATCCAATCTCGGAGAAGGCAATGGCAACCCACTCCAGTACTCTTGCCTGGAAAATCCCATGGACAGAGGAGCCTGGTAGGCTGCAGTCCATGGGGTCACTAAGAGTAGGCACGACTGAACAGCTTCACGTTCACTTTTATGCACTGGAGAAGGAAATGGCAACCCATTCCAGTGTTCTTGCCTGGAAAATCCCAGGGACAGGGGAGCCTGGTGGGCTGCCGTCTATGGGGTCGCACAGAGTCGGACACGACTGAAGCGACACAGCAGCAGCAGCAGCAGCAGCAGCAGCAGCAGCAGTATCCAATCTAAGCACTGATCCAATTCTCCAAGTCGAAGTATTTTATAACTACATGATACCACTACTAAAGCCAGAAAGATATTTACATGTTTTATGACATCATCATTTTTCCAAGAAAGTTTACTCCAGGAAACTGCATTTTTAAAATATTCTAATTAAAATTTCCTCTTTACTCCAATCCAAGCTGTATCCACAAATAAAGACTGGTACATACATAGCAGTACTTAAATTTTAAACTACTGAATCTACAAGCAATAAAACAACCTAATATTTAAAAAAAAAAAAAAGACAATCATAAAGACAGATTCACAAAGTCTTACTGTTAACTGAATAACTCCTGTGTTCAAAGCTGTAAAATTGTGATAAGCAGAAAATTTCAACCTAGAAATTGGTCTGTCTAGAAAATGGTCCCATTATACTGCAGTAAAAACAAACCTAAATGAAATTAAGAAACAGCACAAAAATATATACAGAAGTAAAAGAAATATTATACTGCAGGACTGAAAAATAACATGTTTAATTTATAATTACAAATTTATTATCAAAAAGCATGACTTCCTCTAAGGAGAAATAAGGTATGAAATTAAAATGACAGCTTCTAATTGATGAAGAGTTGGCATATTCTTGAAACTCTTAAAAATATATTCCTATGTATGTTATAATATTATGATCAATTTGAAAGCTAACAAAGAAAAACGTGATCAAATATAATAGGTCTTTTGATACATTAAAAAAATATATACTATTCAAGACAAAATAAGTATTTATTTTGTACTCCAAAGCAGCTACTATTTGTTGTGTTGGAATATTCCTAATAGGAATATTAGAAAGAAGTGAGAGGTGGCATCGTAAAACAAACCAAGTAAACCTACATGACTTTTATTACTCAGGCAAGCTGAACACTTACCATGTGATTCCTCCCTTTACACTGAACAGGGAAATAAGAGAAGCACATAAGAAGGCCTAATTTCAAAGCTTTTAAAAACAAAAACAAACATTAAAATTGTTCAGCAAATTTTTCCAGAGACAGTTTTGAAAATAAATGAAGAATAACTGATGCAACAATGGCCTTGATGTTTTTCCATTAACACAAACCACTTAAGACCAGTAAAGAGCTTTTGTTACTATTTCTTTAGTGCCTGATTAGCCTGATTAGTTTATACTGACAAGCATTATGAAGCTAGGAACCAAATAAAACTGAGACCAAAATGATGAAAAATGTGTCTATTCATAGTTTCTTATCTCAGAAAAACCTGAAAATAGAACAAAGACTATTATTTTCCCCTACATATTAAATATCATTGCTACATACTATTTTAAATGATTCCTTTCCAAAAAATTAAGAACATACTAACTTTGTGGCCTAATATGACTATTAATTAAAAAGAAAAAATCACCAACTCCAGCCTACTGTTCAGTAAACTTTTTCTGTAAAGAGTCAAAGAGTAAGTCTTTTAAGTTTTAATGGTCACAAGTACTGTTTAGTAGTCTTTTTTTTTCTTATCAACACTTTAAAAATGTAAACACCATTCTCAGCTCTGTGGTAGGGTGGTACAAAAACGGGTGGAGGTTCCAGGCTTCCTTTGCACACCTTTACTCCACCCAAATTAATCTTATGATGCTTCAAATATGTAAAACATTCTTTTGGTAACTATTTAAAACTCTATGTTAAAATATTTAATCAACTAACTTTTCTGACAGCATAATCTTGTGAAACAATAAATGAGCTACTTCTGAAATTTCACTAAACCTGCCATACTTTTAAATATCTAATTTATTTATTCTCAAAGTTCCCTGGCTATTATATCTTACCCACCATTAAAATAAATGTGAAACATTCCAATGTTTTAAGTATTTGCAGGATTTCAATTTTAAACTGTAGCAAGATTTCTAAATAGTTTTTGCATTAAAAGTCAAAACTATCTGTCCTTCATTAAGTATGCCTACCACTTGGAAGTATTAAAAAATATTGATGTATGTTTTTAAAAACTGTGAAATTTCAAAGAATCAGAGTTTGTAGTCAAGCTTTTGATGTAGCCAACTTAAGTTTATAGAACATAGCAATCATTTCTTTCTGGTCCCTAAATGACTTAAATCATTAGACACAGCTACATATTTGCTCCAAGGACATAAAGTTTACGCCAGAAAAATATTAAGAAAGCTAATCCCACCAGCTTAACTATAGACAAGCACTTTAGAAAGTGATATACTGAAGTACACAGAAGAACTAGGAAGAATTTCCTAGTTATCAATGGAATGAAATAAAATTTCTCTAAGAAATGTATCACATGTACTTTTCTATATTTTAAGATTAAAACACTTTACTACTTTTCAAAATATACACATTTGGGAAAATTTTTAAATTCCACATTATTTTACCATTGTAAAATATTCTCACATTGATAAATCCAACAAATTTATATTAAAATTTAACAGTGAAAAAGAAGACCACAATTTCAAAATGTCACTATGTAAGTATTATGTACCCAAGAGGAAAAGAGAATTGCAATAAAGCTAGAAATTACTAAAGAAAAAAAAAACCCAATGCTCAAAAAACTTACTCAACTAATTTGGTAATGGGATTTAAAAATCTATTAACTTTTAGTGTGATTATAAATAACAAAAAATTTTCTAACTGAATTTAAATGAAAATGTAATTTTCATTCTAAGGATATTTACTTGATGGAAGGCAAAATAAAAAGTTCTTGATTACTATTCTACTTAGGATTTACTTCGCTGTATTCATTTTAATTTAAAAAGCTTAAAAATTTTTCAGGGACAGAGACAGTCAGGAAAAAAAAAGGCACCGGTGATTTCAATTAATACGTTTAGCCTCAGAAACTTACTTAAGAATCATGGCTTTAAAACAGAGAAAAAAATATTGGTAAGTATTTTTTAGTCAGTTGTTAAGCTGTCATTCATCTAAGGTGAACAACAAGATTCTTATCATTTAGAACCTGTGGGTTATAACACATTTGAAGTATCCTTTTTTGCCCTACCATTTTGACTCCCTAAAACAAAAACCTAAGTCAGATAAAGTCTCTAAAACTAACTTCCAGTTTGTAAGAAACTCAGGCATAAAGAAACTTGTTGAACATCACTGCCAGGATATAATCAACAAAATCCAGGATGTGAAATATTCTTTATGAGGGGCTGTTTCTTTAAAAATAAAAACAGTAAGGAAACAATGAAAAACAAAAAAAGAAAACCTACAGACTAAAAAAGAATGGATGCATCAACCTATTTAAAGAAACCAAAAAAATTTTTTTCAAATTATTTTTTTAAAAGATTGAAGACTTGGACAAATTGGGGCTTTTACTACTTAATATTAAGTAACTGACAACTTGTAAGGTATGATAAAGAAATTTTTTAAGAGTCCTTATCTTTTATAAGTCCACAGTCATATAAAATTATATGAAGTCAAGGTTTTCATACAAAAAATTTCAGGATTACTTAAACATGAAAAAGATCGGCCAAGTGCTAATAACTGTTATGGCTGACTAATAAGCATATACTACTCTACTTTTCTATATGTCTAAAATGTTCCCAACTAAAGAACTGACATCAATTAATGGTGAACATCAGTCAAGTGGAGATGACGGGATTTATCAAGATTCCTAGTTTAGCAGCAATTAAAAAAAGATAAAGTGAAATGAAGCAAAATTTAATATCCATTTCATAAAGCATGATTATCTTCAGAAACTAATTTTGGTTTACTACCTGTAAGAGGTTAAGAGACTTGTTATTTTATCATAAACATGACGATTCAGAAAGATTAGAAAATACAGTACTATATAAGGCAGTATCTAAAGAATTCTAAGTATACATCATCCACCTGACAATATAAAATCACTTTAGTTAACTGGTACTTTACTTACATTTTCCATATAGTTTGGCTTAAAGCCCTCCTGCTGTCGCCTCAGCTCCTCCTGTTCTCTGTGTCGGATCATTTCCTCTTCACGACGACGGTGCTCTTCCTCATGCCTGAGAGATTTGTAAATAAAACCTCAGAGTGTAACATATAAGCCATAACCAGATACCTTATTTCAGGTAAAATAAAATCATGTATGTGTATACATGTATGTGTATCATGTATTTATACATTATGCCAGTCTCCGATAATGGGTGGCTTATCAAATTTATCTTCCTTCTATTTTGTTATAACCTCTAATAACTCAAACAAACCAATGAAATGGTAATTATCTAGGGTAAATTTTAAAAAAGTAAAGTAACAGCATCCTAGTTATATGCTTACAGTCAAAAAAATCCAGCCTCCAAAAACTCAAAGTGAAAGTGAAAGTGGAGTCGCTCAGTCGTGTCAGACTCTGCAACCCATGGACTGTAGCCCACCAAGCTCCTCCCTCCATGGGATTCTCCAGGCAAGAATACTGGAGTGGGTTGCCATTTCCTTCTCCAAAAGCTCAAACCAGTACTCTATTACGGAACAAAGAAAAAGCCTGGAATTCACCAATGGCAAAGCAGTTAGTATCAACCATTGCAAATTACCACACTGCTGAGACAAAAATCCTATGTACAGAAGGAAGCCTTCACAAGCCCCCTCTCCCTCACTGCATCAACCCACTGAGGAAATCTCCTGGGAACAGGTATCTATGTACCACCTATTTTTGTATTTTGGAACAATCATTCACTCACTGTCTGTGGCTACCTCTGGGTTAGAGCACTGTTAAATAGTTGAGACAGAGACCATATGACATGGAAAGCCTAAAATATTTAAGAAGGACCCCTTTCCCAGAAAAAGTTTGCCAACCTCTGCCCCAAAGGTATATTCAAGCACGGAACAACAAAAATACAATATGTATGTGAAGAATTACTTTAAATAATAATTAGTTGTAATATGATCAAGAGGGAAACCCACAAAATATTAATATTATTGAAAATATTATCTCAAAATATTGAAATATATTGAAAATATAATAATATTTAAGACATCATGCTATTGCACACTTAAAAGACTACAGTATAATATAAAGGTGACTCTTTATTGAGGTATTCTCTTGATTGTGTAGCCTGGAACCAAACCCATACTAACTCTTCGGTATGCCTATATTACTGCAGTATTCATTCCTTGGTAATTTTCTCTCAGGCTCCTTTCCCATTTGTTATTTGGATTCTACTTCTAACAACTAAGGAAGAGCTGTCCATTCTCCTCCATTTATTTACTTATTTGTTAAATTACTTTTATCAGCACAGACTCATGGGTATTTGACCTGAGTAAATATCATTTGACAAATGTAAAACCTATCATTTCTTATTTTGTTGTTGAAATTGTTCCAAATTTGGCCTTTAGGAGCGTCTTCAGTTTAGCTCCTGTGTTCTTTCAACAGGCCTGAGCTTAGTTCAAGGATCTCCCTTCACTCTGGCACAACATCAGTCAACTTGGACTTTTTAATACTGGAATCAGCCACTTTTCCAAAAAGCCCTGGTTCCTTTTATTGGAGAATGGTATTCAGAAACAAAAATCTGGGCATTATTCCCAAGGCATCACTGCTTCTGGGTAGACAGAGCTAGGAAATATATATATGTATACATATGAACCCACATAAATACACACATCTGTATTTTTGTATTTGTCTAGACAAAACGGCACTCAGTTCATGCTGATACTGATCTCCACTGAACATGACAGAATTCATTTTCGCCTTTCCGCCTTCTTTCCTTCTCCAACAATGAGAAAGCTCAGGTCATATTTACCTAATTTATTCATTTAAGAAAGTATAAACATTATTTTCAATAAAGTCTTGATCAAAAAGGGAAAAAAGTAGTTTCAGAATTGCAAACCTATATCCTCTATATATTTTTTCATTATGGTTTATCACAGGATACTGAATATAGTTCCCTGCACTATTCAGTAGGACCCTATTGTTTGTTTATTCTATACATAATAGTTTGCATCCCACACTACTTACTTTTAATTACTTATTATTTCAGCCTAAGTATAGGGCACTAATTTTAAAAGCCTACCTGTAGAGGATAAATGTAAAAGGAGAAAGCTAGATTCAGAAAGGTTTATTTTAGAAGAGAGGAGGTTTCCTTTTATTTGGACAAGTAGAGACTTAAACACAATTACATAAAACAGTAAAAAGCAGTAAGAAAGAAATTGAGGACGTCCCTAGTGGTAAAGAATCCGCTTGCCAATGCAGGGGACACGGGTTCAATCCCTGGTTCGGGATGATTCCACATGCCACAGAGCAACTGAGCCCACGTGCCACAACTACTGAGCCCGCACCCTAGAGCCTATGCTCCACAATAAGAAAAGGAACAACAACGAGAAAAACTTGCACCGCAACTAGAAACTAGCCTCTTCTCTCTGCAACTTGAGAAAGCCCACGGGCAGCAAAGACACCAGTGCAGCAATCAATCAATAAATAAATAAAAATTGTTTTTTTTAAAAAAGAAAGACATTGAAAACGGCCCCTTGGGAAAGGAGTTAATTGGAGAGTTTCTTTTACAACAGTGGTTTCCTAAATTTAGAATGCCTGAGTCACCTGGAGGGTTTATCAGAACACAGGTAAGTCAGCTTATGACTCAACAGTACTGAGGCTAAGATGCTGATGCTGCCTGCCAAGTACTATAAATTGAGAGTAAGTAGGTTAAAGTCACAGTAGTCCTAATACAGAAACACACACACATTGATATCATCAGGAACAAAGTTGGAAAAAGTATACTATATGAACTACTATCTACCTCCAGACCGTGAGGACACTTCAAACTCATTAACAGTTTTTCACTTTCTTTTATTTCCCATGATCTCCTTACTTCCCATCACAGCACTTAGTACTTTAACAGCACTTTCAAAACAAAATTTTAAGTTTGCTTTAATCTATCATAGCCGTGCTTACAATTCCTAATTAAGACTGTTGAAACATGTAAGAGTAATACTTATCTTGTATTTTACAATTAAATCTTGCAAATGCAAGGAAAATTGTTACTTTTTCTTTCCACATCTTAGATCAACTACTCCCTTAAACTTCCTTCCTTAAAAGATTTTAAGTTGCCTGTCACAGTTGTCTATCATGTACTGAGATCTCATGCTCATATCATTTTTACCGTGAATTCCACCGCCAGGTATCTTTTTTAAATAAATTATCAGAAAAACAAAAATGCATAATGGCATTCAGACCAGTCTTAAACACATGGAAAAATCAAAACTAAGAATGCAAATATATGCATCTATAGAAAAATAGCTCAGTAAATCACAGTCCATTTTTACAGTAAATTATATGAAATAATGCCTAAGCCCTCTAAGTTCACAGTGTCTGTGAAGTGTCCAAAACTGGCTAGAAACAATCATATTGATAGAATAATGAAATATGGGAGATTGTTAGTAATCCCATAACTGTAGTAAAAAATGGACAATTGTTATTAATATTAAATACAACTTGTCAATAACAGACACTGGAGTTTTATTAATAACATACACAATAAAAGCTACATATATTCACATATATGTTATAATGATGTTCTTTACCTCAGCTGTATTTGCTTTCGTTTTTGTAGCTCTTGGTTTCTGAGTTCTTCCAAACGTCTGAGTTCCTCTTGACGCCTCATTAAATCTACAAAATATTGACTACAGATTAATATTTTTAGCTGCTTCTTCTGTATTTTTACATCTATAAGCATACAGGTTCTCCACGACTGGCAATATATGTAGTAACTTATTCATACTCATGCACCTAGCTTCTCTTTTTAAAGTCTTATCGCATCATTCTACAATGAAAGATTATAAGCTGTGTAATGAACCAGATAATATCATTCCTGGGCCTATTTCTTCAGGTATATGAAGAAAATAAAATCTACCCTTATGCTAAAAAATTAAAATAGGTAGTAACTGCTTTAACACAGGGTCTGGAACATACTAAAAATAGAATGAACAATAGCTACATTTTCATTTATACAGTTTGAGCAAATTACAATTTTTTTCAGCAGCAAGCTTGAAGCCCAAAATGATGCCTTGGGAAACATCAGCAGAGGGCACATTAAGCATCAGACCAGAAACAGTAAGGAAAAATGGGATAGGACACAGCATAAAACCCCAAAACATCCCTCCCAACACTATCAGCACGTTTCCTCCTGCATCAAGTCAGCGTCACATGAAGAAAAGAAGGGACAGGTCCTGAAAGGGGAAAAAGGGCTGAACACTGATGTGAACAAGCCCACTTTAAACAGGACGAGCATTCCCACTGTCACCAACTCATGTCACATATCAAGAACAAGGCTTTCAGAGTGAAGCAACACAACAAAAGATGCCCATGTGAGAAGCAGTGGATAAACTTCCCAAGTGTTAAAATATCTTTGTACTATCCTACCAAATTATATATGCATGCATGCACTAATAAATATATTTTAAAATATATATAAGTACTCCAGATAACACAATTATTGGCTTTCTTTTTTCTATAACCATGTTATCTCAAATTTCTAAAATGAACATAAATTATCTCAAACATTTCTTAATAAAATACTATATTCAGAATTCTTATAATACTAATGGTTCAAGTTAAAATCCCATAGGCAAATAACTCTAACATCTTAACTATAACAACACAGGCATCATAATCATAAAAAGGTAATATAATCCTCCCTGAAGGTTAAAAAAGATTGAATTACGTATTAATTATGTACACAAAAAAAGATCCAGACAGATTATATGGCTCTAGTCATCCAGGCATGATATGGTTACTTTGGAATACTGTCAGTATTCCAAAGCTCCTTCCAAAATGTCACATCCCAGACCTGGATATTCAGTCTCAACTGAGAAACTAAAAAAACAAAAATTTAAAAAAAAATTGGGGGACTCTGCTCAAGGAAAGTCTGCTTTGGTATATGCACCAGGAACCAGGTGATTAAGATAACATCCCAGTTGAGAAAAACATTTATCTATCTAAAAAACATGACAACAATGATCTTCAAACATTTTTACCATTAACTGTCAACCTTACTAGCTCATTAGAACTGCTCAAGTGCCTTTTAACCACAGATTAATTAAATCAAAATCTCCTGGGATGTGAACCAGCTATGAGTTTTTTCTTTTTTGAAGCTCCCTAGATGACTTCATTGTTCAACCAACATTGAAAGCCCATAACTGTCATATAATTTCTATAGCTGGTTAGACTGGTAAAGACTAAAAATATACAGTCTATTTATATTCCTAAGGGGAAATGCTTCAATAAGACAAAACATGGGAAATATCTTACTATCATTAACTAAGAAAGTCAATACAATGTATCCTATAACAATTTTATTACTGGTTTTCTAGGTTTGCTGCTCTTAAAACAGCAACATATATAACAATAAATGTAAAAATATGTACTATATTTTCTTCCATGAAAAGGAGTAAGAAAAGAGCATGAATATTTCCTGAAAACTGAATCTTCTCCTTTTAAGCTGGGCCTGTTAAGAAAACTGCTTTGCCCTCTCAGATCATGCTTCCTCATCACAACAGGGTACAAAAATTAGCTCAAAGGATCTGACAATCAAATTATCTGATAAGCAGACTATCTAATACAAAGCAGGAGCACGATCAACTTAAAACAACATTTTGTATCTTCCAATTAATTCCTTTAAGTTGCTAATACCCAAAGTTTCTGAAATTTCGCAAAAAGTTATGTATTTGTATATTGCCATGATAATGTACTTCTGGAGGAACGTATTACCCAAAAAATATGTAACCTGGGGTGTTTTTTATCCTTTAATCCAGTAAATAACACAGGAATTTTTATTAAAAAAATAATAATAATAATAATCCAGTAGGCTTCCCTGGTTTTCCAGTGGTAAAGAATCTGCCTGCCAATGCAGTGGACACAGCTGTTCAAACCCCACTCCAAGAAGATACCACATGCCATGGAGCAACTAAGCGCTTGCACCACAACGTCTCAGCCTAGAACCCACTCTAGAACCCACAAGCCACAACTAATGAGCGCCTGTGAGCCACAACTACTAAAGCCTGTGTGCCCTGGAGCCCATGATGCGCAACTGGAGAAGCCAACACAATGAGAAGCCCACACACCACAACAAAGAGCATCCCCTGCTCACCGACACTAGAGAAAGCCTACATGCAGCAAGACCCAACACAACCAAAAGGAAGTATTTTTGTAAAAGATTATAAATATAAATAAAATAATGAATAGTAAAAATAACAGGCAAGAAGAGTTACTGACTGGAGGAGGGAGAGAAGATGGGAGATGGTAGAGCTGAGGAGTCGTCAGCAATAGGAAACAGGGCAAGCTGCAATTTCACTCACACTTGATCCTGATGGAACACACATCTTTGAAAGCTTGCAACTTGAAGATTCCTATTGAGAGGACTTACCGTATACCTTTAAACATACTAGTATATGATATGAATGAGTTAAATTTTATTAGAAAAAGAGTGACTTTACAGAAACATTAGGTTTAGGGGACCAAAGAAACCAAAAATATCTGACTAGTTTCTGTTGTTTGCTGAGCTGGATTTTAACTTACTTGGCACCAGCAATTATTCAGTGACTTGACTAAAACTGCTTCAAAAACATGTACTAATTGTGTTAGTCGCTCAGTCATGTCCAACTCTTTGCGACCCCATGGAATGGGGTCCATGGAATTCTCCAGACCAGAATACTGGAGTGGGTTGCCATTTCCTTCTCCAAAACATGTAATGAATAGGCTAAAAAAAGCTAACGTGGATTTTATACTAAAGAAAATGAGAATCTACCATATAAAGATTTACAGATGAATGCTGAGCAAATGGCTGATTCATGTCAATGTATGGCAAAAACCACTACAATATTGTAAAGTAATTAGCCTCTAATTAAAATAAATACATAAATAAAAAAAAATACTGGCTCTAGTACAAAGAATAGTTTAGAGGAAGCCAAGATTAGATGACATAAAGTCAAATAAGAAAGCCTCTGCCAAATTCCCTGATGGTCCACTAGTTGAGACTCTGTGCTCTCAATGCAGAGTGCACAGGTTCAATTCCTGGTCAGGGAACTAAGATCCGAAATGCTGTACAGAAAAAAAAGACTAGTTGAGTCAGTAAAATTATTTCACACTTCATAAAGAATAAAAACAATTTACATATATAAAAAAGAAAGAAGGTTGCCATAGAAACCAGGCAGCTATCTGTAACACCTTCATCTCTGACGGGCAGCCAAGAGAAGGTAGATAAAGGTTCTGTTGTTATTGTTGCAGTCATTAAGTCGTGTCCAACTCTTTTGCGATCCCATGGACTGTAGCCCACCAGGCTCCTCTGTCCATGGGATTTCCCAGCAAGCATACTGGTGTAGGTTGCCATTTCCTCCTCCAGGGGAGATAAAGGTTTAATGAAATATTAAATTTAAAAAAAAAAGGCCAAAAAATTTAAAAGCAAAATAGAATGCAATTAGACGCTTTAAAGAAACGCAAAGTTCTGGCAATTCCCTGGTGGTTCAGTGGTTAGGACTGCACACTTCTATTCCATGAGCACAAGTTCAATCCCTGGTCAGGAAGCTAAGATCCTGCAAAATGCACAGCACAGCCAAAGAAAAAATTTTAAGGAAAAAAAAATAAAAAGTTTTATGGAAAATGGAAAAGTGATAGGAAGAATCAGAAAAAAATTACATGGAGAATTAACAGAAAAGAACAAAGAGGAGAGAGAATATAAGCAGGCATAATAAGAAACCTAGAAACAAGGTTGGGAAAAAGTAAGCTTCTGATATATACTTAAGCAGCTTGTCACATTAAGTATCTGACCAGTGAATATTAATAAATGTATGTTATGCATAACACCTGTTATGAGTGCTCTTAAAAATTCAGTTAACAACAAAAAATCATGCACAAAAAAAATTCAGTTAGCTCTGTCTCAAGTGTTTAAAGTGTTCTTGCCAAATACTAAGAATTTAGTATTCCTAAATTCCCATTATCCATCAGCAAACCTGAATCTTTTTCATCTCCGCCAAGGAACATCCATCTGTAATCTTTTGACACGTAGTAAGAATCTTAAATAGTCAGCTTTTTTTGCCTTGAAACTCTTAACTAGCCACTTCAATAGTAACGGTTATCAATGAGAAACATACCTTGCCGCATGAGCATCAGCTGGTGCTCATGCCGGGCCGCTTCCATCTCCGCCTCCAGTTTCTCTTTGGCTTCTCGGATGTTTCTGTCAACCTGCTCACGCTGCTGCTTCTCCATTTCATCCAGAGCCTTCCATCGAGATGCATACTCAAATTCAAATGTCCCAGGCTGAGCAAAACGTGGTGGTTGTTCTCTTTCCCTAAGTTTACATGAAAAGACATACAGAAACATATGTTTAAAAACTAAAACAACATACAAGAACAACAAGCATTACCGTTAACTAAGCTCGTATAGTGTTCGTGGCACTGTCTGACAAGTAACCTCCAAGAAATACTTCACAGCAATGTTGTCAAGCACTTTAACAAGCCTAAGTTTAAGAAACTGCCCAAAGATGCCCAACTAATTAATAAGCAAGAGAGCCAGGATTCAAACCAAGACAACCAGATACTACAACCTGCACTCCCCAAATTACCACCTGCAATAAAGCCTTTCTGGTTTTCAATCAACAATTTTACATAAGGCAGTCTGTAACATATGAAGCAAATGTCCCCTAAGTTAATGGTCTGAAGTCAGATTTTTCTAAAAGTAATAACTTTTAGGGACAGTGATAAGGCAGAAACAGTTTGTTGAGTGTTATATGCCAGGTTAATTGGCTACACCAAATAATACAGGCCTAATTTACTTCAGTTTGTTTTATACTTGTTTGCCTTGCTAGACTGTAAACTCAATGAGCACGTGAAATTCCTGTAAACCACTATACCTAAGTACCTAGCACACTGTACACATTTAGTAGTTATTTCTTAAAAAATGAATATATGACCGGGGAAAAAATCTTTTAAATGAAGACCTATGAATGTACCCAACATTCAAAGAATTTCAATTATTCAAAAGTACTTTTATAAGAACACAATTCTCACCCACCAATAAAACCACTGATGCCTTGTAATCATAAATTTTAACTTTTATTTGGGAATGGGGAGGGGAAGATGGTGGATGGGACAAAGTTGGGAGATAAAGGAGGAGGTTGTCACAGAGGGAAAACATAGTGACAAGAAACAGCTTCAGATATTCAGGGGGTAGATAAAATCAAAGTTAACCATGATCAAGGGATTCTAGGCCTAAAAATAGACTTGGATCTTTTTTCTTTTTAAAGCATTGACTGGAAAAGGGAAAGGAATAGAGAGATCCACCACCCACTAATTTTTCTGAAAGAACTGTTTATTAGCAGTTCCTAAGTCAGATGTTCACTACAGTAATAAATATAAAACCTTCATTTTCTCCCAAAAGAAACAATGTGGATTTGGGGCACCAGAGCTGAATTTGAATCTTGACAAGATCTTAAGTTTCATGAATATTCCCTTCAGAGCATAACTCTTTAGCAGTAAAGTTTAAAATATTATGAGATCATGTAATGTTTGCTGGAATAATTCAGTTATTATATAAACAAGTTTGGTTTGGGTTGGTTTTTTTTTCCAATGAAACAAGTACAATCTATAAATTCCACTTCCTGTAACACCCTTATAATTCCAGTTCTCTAATTCCTGAATGCAAAAGGATGCTCTACTTAAAATCTGTAATAAGCTATAACCAGAAGTCAAATGAAGAGGAAATTAAATGTAAGCCATTTGAGAAACAGCATTTAAGAGAAATTTACATGGTTGAGTTACAACTGATTACTACCAATCCCTTGCTTCTAGGACGCATTCTGCTGGATGTCCCTCCCACTTCAGGGACTGCTCCCACTCAGTCTCTGTTGATTCCTTTTGACCTTTCCAACTTCTGTCAAATGAGCATTCAGGAGTTTGACATTCTTTTCCATCACATTGGTAACTTGAGCCCAAACAGCACATCTGAATTCCAGACACAAATCCAACTACCTTGACAACAGATCCCAAAACAAGGTTCCTGATCCTCCTCCCCCAAATCTACTCCTCCAGGTTCTCCATGTCAGTCACTAGCAAGTCCCTACTTTCCAGTTATTTGGGCCAAAAACCTCATCATCACTCTTTTAACTCTCTTTCTCCCACATCTCCATATCCATCAGCAAAATCCAATCTATTTTTCAAACCACATTCAGGATCTGACCACTTCTGGTCATCACCACTGTAACCACTTCCTGTCAGCAGAATCCTAAACTTACCTCCCCAATCCCACCAGTGGCTCTTTATAATCTAAACAGAGCAGCTACAAAGCTGCTTTAAATTTAAAATTAAATCACTATCCTGCTTCTTCCTTTCACATGAATCACAGAAGCCAAAGTTAGTTCAATAGCCCACAAGCCCCACAGTCTGCACTCCTCCCACTACGTCCTAACTCCCCTGATCGCTACAAGGTTCCCCATACTCACCCTAGTCTAGTTAACCTGGCCTCCTCACTGCACCTACACCATGTCAGTCCTCCCCCAAAGCCTGCAGAGCCGTACCCCTCAGCTGACTGAGATCCCTATCCCATCCGGTGCCCTCCCCCACCAGCCCCTTCCCCCTACCCCCGCTTTCAAGTTGTGAATCAAATACTACCCTCACAAAAGCTTCCTTAACCACCTGTATAAAAAGAGGCATATTCTTCTGCTCCCCTACACCCACTTTTCCCTGTCTTTCTGCCACCTTTATTTTATTGTTTACCCCCTGCTTCCCAAGGGCTTCCGTGATAGCTCAGTTGGTAAAGAATCTGCCTGCAATGCCAGAGACCTTGGCTCAATTCCTGGGTCGGGAAGATCTGCTGGAGAAGGTATAGGCTACCCATTCCTCCATTTAAGAATTTCTGGTTTATTCTGTTCATTGATACATCTCCAACACCAGTCAAAAATAAGCACCCAGGGACTTCCCTGGCGGTCCAGTATTTAATAATCTGTCCTGCAATGCAGGGGACATGGGTTCAATCCCTGGTCGGGGAACTAAGATCCCAAATGTCGTGGAGTTACTAAAGCCCTCAAGTCACAACTATAGAGTCTGTGTGCACAACAAAAGCCAAATCAATCAATAAAAAAGCACCCACATTTGTCATTTAAATCAACTACAAGGGGAAAACCAGTCTACACTAAAATCAAAGAGTGCTATTAAAATGTGTAAAATGTTATTTTGAACACAAACTATCAAATCTTAAAATCATAACCATTTTTTGGTCAGGATGAAGAGAAATACTTTTATGCATACACCAATGAGTATAAACTGGTATAATATTTTGGGAGAACCATCTACCAGAATTAATCACATTAAATATGCATACTCTTTGATCTTAGCATCATACCTCACTTTAGTGATTTTAAATGGTATTTCTCACTACTTAGTATATTTATTAAAACATTAATCTTTGGTTCAGTATTTACTGTGTAGCCCTGCCACTAGAAATGTAAGCACCATGAGGGCAAAAACAGTTCTAAGTTGCACTGGCAGCATCTAGGACAGTGCCTGGCACAAAGGCGTTCCAATATTTAGATTCATGCACGCAAATATTACAGTGTTTTTTGTTTTTCAGTCACACCACACAGCATGTGAGATCTTAGTTCTCTGACAGGGATCAAACCAGTGCCCCTTGCTTTGGAAGCACGGAAATGGGATCACCAGGGAAGTTCACTACAGTCTTTCTTACTATAATAAACAACTGAATAGTTAAGAACAACACAACGTATTCACACAGTCAGCTTACATAAAAATATCTGAACCACACTGAATGAAAAGTACTTGTTAAAAGGTTATTTTTCTTTTTCATCTTTAAGAATTCTTTGGAGAAGGAAATGGCAACCCACTCCAGTATTCCTGCCTGGAAAAATCCCACAAACAGAGGAGCCTGACAGTCTGTAGTCCATGGGGTTGCAAAGAGTAGAACACGACTGACAGAGCATGCATACAAACACACAATTTTGGTAGATACCACAGATTAATAAATTTTTTAAAAAAGAATAATTCTTACCCTTTCCCAAGTTATTTAACTAGAACCATTTTTCTACTCCTGCCAAAGTCTCCTCTTAATTCATAGTACACCTGTAGCACAGTCAATACAGAAACTTTTGTATCTAAAATTCACTGTTTCTCTGGCATAGGTACTACAGACAGTATACTCTTATGGAACCCACCCATGCCCCAGTTATAAAAGTTGAACTTTTTGAAGTCAAGTTAACCTTTTACCAAGATACACAAGAAAACTAGCATTCCATGTAGACCAGCCCACTCTACTGACCAGATTGTTACTGGCTAACAATTGTTACTAGCTAACAAGACTAAGTAGAACACCTTATAATCCAACAATATTCAATAACAAATGTAAAGTAATAAATACCCTTGAAAGCACATTCTAAATTTATCAGAATTTATCTTATTAAGACCTTACTTATGATACTGCTGAGTTTTCTGCATTAGTTTCTCTGGCAAACCATCTTCATCATCAAACTGTTCCATGGGCTCCACAATAACCGGACGAGGGGTCCTGGATAGGTTAAAAAGCATTAATAAGAATTAAAACAGTATCTAGAACTAAAATCTTCCTAGAAATCTTTTATAATAATTCCAAAATACATACTTGGAAAATTTATCTGAGAAAAAAAGTCTCAGAAAGTATCACATATACACATAATATCAGTCAATAAACACTGGTGCACCAACACAGGTGAACATCTAAGTCAAAGATGAGTGCTTATTTTTAGAGCATGGAGTCTATTCGAGACCACAAAAAAAAACATCAATACAGACCTGCCTGACCGCTGCAGTTAACTTCTACAAAGAGCAACGCAGAGGAGCAAGTATCCAACTCTCCTGTGTGTCTCATCCACACACATACCCGGACCCCCATCCCCTCCATGGCCTCAAACTCCCAACTTCACCCAGCTCCTAACCTTCCACTGTCCAACCATTCTCAAAAGGAAAAGTCTTTCTAAAACCTAAAATATATCAGCCTAAAAGATATCAGTCAAGCAAAAGGGAAGGGGGTGTAGAAGTGAAGTGAAGTCTCTCAGTCGTGTCCAACTCTTTGCGACCCCATGGACTTTAGCCCACCAGGCTCCTCCATCCATGGGATTCTCTAGGCAAGAGTACTGGAGTGGGTTGCCATTTCCTTCTCCAGGGGATCTTCCCGACCCCGGGATCGAACCCAGGACTCCCACATTGTAGGCAGACGTTTTACCATCTGAGCCACCAGAGAAGTCCAAGGGGGTGTAGAGGGACAGCCAAAAGCAACACAATCAAGGAAGAAATGGGGTGTGGGGACAAGAAGAGTAGATGATGAAAAGAGCTGACCTGGAAACCCTCCTTCTGTATTGTTTTCCTAAGGAAGGGAAGGCTCACTGAGGAAAGACAAGAGAAATAAGTGGAGGAGATTACATACTAATATTAAAGTTTCCTTGCTATCAGTCTCTCAGCATGAAAGCAAGTCTGAAAAATGAACAGAGATGCTTTAAAGAGAAAAAAAATCATGGCTAACTTCTGAGGTGTTAACAGAAGAGCTAGAGAGGTGAAGGAGCTTTCAGGGTTCAAAATATTTCCCTTTATAAATAAAGACCCAGAGATTAACAGAGACTAAATCCTTCTCTATATGGAAAGTAAAGCTATAAAATGGTCACATAAAAAGTTATTCCTGAGCTAGTGAGACATTTGAGAGAAAAAAAGAATTACAAGCATGTGTGGAATACCTTGGAGTAAATAAAAACAATGCAATTAGAAACCTCAGGTAAAGTGAGTGGAAACCCAAAAGAAAAGCAACTTACAGGCCTCATTCTCCAGTCTGAGACCTCATGTCCAATACATAAAAACAGAAATGTAATAAAGAATGAGTAAATAGACCCTCAGAGAGTTCACACGACTCAATGAAGTTTGAGAAAGCAGCTGAGAACTCCTGAACCCACCCAGCCCACAGGAGGATGTGGTACTTCTAAGAGGACCCAAAAGGGCCCAAGGACAAAAGGAAGACACATCATATGAACCACTTACCTCCTGGAAGCTGAGGCAGGACCACAAACATTCAAAGAGTAATAGAGCCAGGTAAGAACTACACCTGAGTAACTGTAATTGTACACCTGAGTAAGTGTTATAATTATACAATTCCAACTTCAGGGACTTCCCTGGAGGTCCAGTGGTTAAGACTCTGTGCTCCCAACACACTGGGGGAAGGGTTCAACCCCTGGTTAGAGAACTAAGATCCCAGATGCTCCAAGGCTTGGCCAAGAAAAAAAATTCAATTTCAACATAAATGTGGCCACTAGATACTTTTCTACAAGTTCTCTAGCAGAGAACTTGACAAACACATACAAATGTTATATATTTACATCTTGCTTCCACTATTCCATTTCTCAAGAGATACATGAGTAAGTAAGGATCACCCACAACCAATCATCATAGTAAGACCATGCATGTTGTACACAAGGGACATCTTTAAGGGACTGTGTCTTGTTTTATTGGGATACGTGCTAAAATGTGAACATTTATGGCTTCACTGTATGCACCACTCTTGTGTCCAACCCACCTTGTTTATTTAAGTTTTAAACTTAACATAAGGACTCAAAGTTCTCTCTACTGAGGACCTAGGTTCAATCTCTGATCAGGGAACCAAGATTCCACACCCCACAAGACTTGGGCGATGTGGCAAAATAAATAAAGAAGGAAAATCTAACTTAAATTTTGTCTATAGGACTTTCCTGGTGGCTCAGTAAGTAAAGAATCTGCCTGCCAATGCAGGAGACACAGGTTCGAGCCCTGATCCAGGAAGATCCTACAGGCCCTGGACAACTGAGCCAATGCACCACAACTACTGAGCCTATTCTAGAGCCAGGGAGCTGCAACTACTGAAGCCCAAAGTGCACCACCACTAGAGAAAAGCCCATGCAGCAACAAAGACCCAGCAGAGCCAAATAAGTAATTTTTAAAAATTTTGTTTATACATGTAATTACTTAATTTACTCCTTCTACAAACATAGGTAAATATTATATAGAAAAAAAGACTGACAACCATGTATTAAATCTGGAATTGTTGTGATACCTTTTCCTTCTCACGCTGCCCCTAAATTAATCATTATTTTGACTGTAAAACTGATAAATGTTCAAGTGTGAAAAACTTTAAATATAGTAATTTTTATGTAAGAAAGTAAGACCCAGGACTTCTCTGGTGGTCCAGTGGCTAATACTCAGCATTCACAATGCAGGGTCCCAGGGTTCAATCCCTGCTCAGGAAACTAAATCCCACATGCCACAACTAAGACCTGGTGCAGCCAAATAAGTAAATAAATAATAAAATACATTGATAGGCAATGGAAAAATTTTTAATATTCAATTAAGATTAAATTCTGACATTCAATATTAAATAATAATATTGGGTAAGCGTTGTTTCCTCAGTGTGACAATTACACTGCAGCTCTGCAAGAGAATATTCAAAGGATATACATGCCAAGTACTGTAATTCAGTACTGTACTCTGCAGCCGACTCAACTGAATTGGCAAATAAAAAAGAAAAAATATATATATATGTATTTCCCATAGTGAAAAAGCTATGGCAAAATGCTAACAATTAGTGAAGATAGGTAACATTTACACTAACATTTAAGGATTCTTTAAAGGGAAAATACCTTTCTCTAAATTGAAATTAAAAGACACATTTTCCTGTTTCTAAGGAAACAACTCCCACAGCATTTTTAGGGTATAATTCAGAAAATAGTAAGAACAGACCACTACATCTTCATTTAAGTTAACCTGCAATGATCTTTAAAACAACAACAAAAAAGTAAAAGAAAAATTCGAAAAGTGAGCACTTTTCATTATCATTATACCTCCTCAATTTATGTGAGTTCTAAGCATGAGCATTTCTGCTGCTCTAGATATGATTCTAAAGTTTAAAGATGTGGGCATACCATTATAATCATAAATTTTTAATTTCCCCTTTTTATCATTTTTCTGCCTCGTTAGTAATTTCAAAACAGCATAGATATACAACTTATACATACTTTTTCAACTATGTGTTAATCATTATACATACTGTATACGAAGCTGTTTATCTAAAGCCATGTATAGTATACAATATTTTATGACAATTTAAAGATATTTTCAAGAGAAATCTTGATTATAAAAGATATCTACATTAGAAACAAAATCCCTGTAATACCACCTTTATAAATCACTTGTATTAACTAAGATATCTGAGATTCAGTTAGTCAATAAATCTGATCACCTAACAGGTTCCAAGACTAGTTGGAGCTAGGGATCCAAGGATAAACAAAACAATCCCTGCAAGTCTTCTAAAAATTGCCCCCGCCCCTAAATGAGAAAATAAAAGGATCATTTTAGAGCCAAGAAAAAACCACACTGTCAGAAGGAATAAGAGAGGAGCCACTTTAGACAAGGCAGGAAAATCCTCTCTCTAAATCAACACTTCAGCTGAGACCAAGTATTCAAACAGCAGGGAAGACATCTGGAGCTCCATGAGAAGCTTTAACAACAAAAGACCTGAGCAAGGAGAATCTACAGAAAGTAGAAACCACTCCACCTGTGGCATACTTTAAGAAGCAAGGAATTTGGCATCAGACTGAACTCCACCATCTATTAGCTGTGAAATCTTAAGCAAATTACTTAACATCTCTGAGTCAATTTTCTTATCTGAAAAATGGGACAAATAATAACCAGTTCTCCAGAAATCCAAGTGATCGTGATTATGAAATAAGACAGATAAAATGTTCAACACCTTGCCCATTCCTTCCTAAGTGTTGTGTGTTAAGTGTTAGTCACTCAGTAATGTCCGACTCTTTGTGATCCCAGGAACTGTAGCTCCTCTGTCCATGGAATTCTCCAGGTAAGAATACTGAACCAGGAGAAGGAAATGGCAACCCACTCCAGTTTTCTTGCCTGGAAAATCCCATGGACAGAGGAGCCTGGTGAGCTACAGTCCATAGGGTCGCAAAGAGTCGGACATGACTGAGAGACTTCACTTTCACTTAAAATCATTGCAGATAGTGACTGCAGCCATGAAATCTAAAAAAAATTTTTTTAAATAAAAATAATAAAAAAAAGAATACTGAAGTGGATCACCATTTCCTTCTCCAGGGGATTTTCCCAACCCAGGGATTGAATCCTCTTCCATTGCAGGTGGATTCTTTACCATCTGAGCCACCAACCAGGGAAGCCCTCAAAACTGTATATAAATTATTTTTTATATAAAACATTTAACTGATTGGTCTTTGGGGGGAATCTGATGCATCACTAACGTATTACAACTGGACCACTAATCTTGTAGCTTCATCAACATTAACTGGTACATTTTCATGACACTGCTGAGAAAACAACTGTTTCTGCAGCAGCTCAAAGCAAAGGCCTTTTGAGAAGTTTGTAAGTTCCTTTTGTTTATCTACAAAAGCTTTATTCACTGTTAACTTTTTCAGCATTCACAATGTTTATATTCTTAAAGATTAGTGGTAACAGGTTTTACTTTATTTTTAACCTTAAAGCTTTTTTAGCTAGTTATGTGGAATACATTCCTGGACTTCTGCCCTTTTAGTTTGTTCTTGGCCATCATCAGACCTCCAAGATCCCTGTGCAGCTGCTCAAGTTCCAGGTGATGCCATCTGCATGTCATTTATGAATTATTCTAAAAGCTACCTGTTAAGAAATACTTTGGCCATCTGATGTGAATGGCTGACTCACTGGAAAAGACCCTGATGCTAGGAAAGATTGAAAGCAAAAGAAGAGGGCAGCAGAGGATGAGACGGTTGTATGGCATCACCAACTCAATGGACGTTAATCTGAGCAAACTCTAGGAATTAGTGAAGGACAAGGAAGCCTGGCATGCTGCAGTCCACGAAGTCACAAAGAGTCTGACACGACTTAAGTTACTGAACAAGAAGAAATAGTTAAATATTTATCAGTTACCGACTATGACTTTAACAAACAGCAATTAATCAAAGCTTACAGCAGAAAATATATACTAACTACATGCCTTGCCTACTGCTTTAGGACTTGCTTTCCTTCACTCTTTAAATAACTATTGCAAACTTACTAAGAATCCAGGAAATACCAGAATACAAGTGTCAGGATTATAGTGTTTAAATGAGACAAAGTCCCTACCTCAGGGGAGCTTACATTCTAGGTAGAGAATGCAACCTTAAGTGCTATGAAGAAAAGTTAAGTTGGAGAGTAAAGCATTAGGCTATTTTAACTTAAAACAATCAGCTTCCCTTAAGAGATAACATCTTACCAAAATGTGAGTGAAATGGGAGAGGAAGACCTGTGATGACGGGAAAGAGAGTATCTCTCTAAAGCAACGGGAATGGGAATAAGACCAAAATCTCTGAGAGAACAAGCTGGCAGAGCTGTAAAATGTCTGCTCTACAAGAGCTTCAGCACAAATGCTTAACTGTCAAAAACAAACTGAAAAATGCTTCACAAGTCACCAAACTAAGCTCCTTGGAGATAGAAAACAATTTTTCTACACTGTCTTTGTATCCAATTCCCCAAACCCTAAATATTTGAATGATTCCAATCAATAGCTTAAGTGCCAGAGCTAAAAGAAATCCATTCAATAATCAACTTAGGAACTTTTACAAATTCAGTCTGAAGACTAAGAATGCACATTGAGAACTTTCTTGTGGGCAAACTGAAAGGAAAGCCATGTTAATATGGTAACAGGTTTAATGACCACTATAATTACTTTAAAATATTTTTAAGTCAATGGATAAACACATCACATTCATGGATTTGGAAAACTGCTGATACTGTGAAGATGTTAATGTTCCCCCGAATGATCTGTAGATTCAAAACAATTTCAACCAAAAGCCCAGCAGAACTTTTTAAATTGACAAGCTGATTTTAAAATCAGTAAGGGTATACAAAGAAATGATAATAACCAGAACAATTTAAAAAAAAAGAATAAAGTTGGATGCTACTATCTGACTTCAAAGTCTAGGATAAGGTAATTAAGAAGTACAGTAATAGCATAATAGACATACCGATCAATGAAACAGGAAAGAGAGTAGATTTTTTTCCAGTTATTTGATAAAGGTAAAAGGTAACAAAGGGAAAATCGTAACCTTCTCAATTAATGGTGCCAGAACATTAAAGCAATGAACTGCTACCTCACATCATACTCAAAACGTACCACAGGTTTAAACAAAAAGCTATAAAATTTCTCAAGAAAATATGAGAAAGCTTTGCTACCTTAAGAAAGGCAAAGATTTCATACACAAAAATTCCAAGGAACAAACCAAGAAAGAAAATAAATTGATAAACTGGACTTCACAAAATAGAACAACTTCTGCTTTGAAAAACACGATTAAAAAAAATTTAAAGGACTTCCTGATGTTCCAGTGGCTAAGACTTTGTGCTCCCAATGCAGGGGACCTGGGTTCAATCCCTGGACAATCCAAAATGCCGCATCTAAAAATCTTGCCATATGGCAACTAAATATTCTACATGCCCCAGTTAAGATGGAAGATCCTGTTTGCCGCAACCAAGACCAGGTGCAGCCAAATAAATCAATTAAATAAATTATCTTTTTAAAAAAATTAAAAAGCAAGCCACAGACTGGGATGAAATAGTGTTAATACAGGCCTGGACCCAGATTTGTTAAAAAACATTAAGACAAACCAGGCAATTAAAAAACAGGCAAGGAACTTCTCTGGTGGTCCAGTGGATATGACTCTGTACTCCCAATGCATGGGGGTCGGGGTTTGACCCCTGGTCAGGGAACTAGATCCCACATGCCACAACTAAGCTGCGGTGAAGCCAAATAAATTTTGTTTTTAAGGCAAAAATATCAACAGACATTTCACAAAAAAAACACATATCCAAAAAGCACATGAAAAGATACTTATCATCAGTTGTTAAGAAAACAATATTTAAACCACAAAGAGATACCACTACACTCACTAGAATATCTTAAAAACTTCAAGTGTTGCTGAGGGGACATGGTCATTAGAACTCTCTCATTCATTGCTAGCAGGAATGTAAAATGATACACATATCTGGAAAACAGTTTGGGAGTTCCTCATAAAGTTGAACATACATTTACTCCTAAGTATTACCTAAGCCACATGAAAGTATACTGTTCACAAGTTTTATACACAAATGTTCATAATAGCTTTATTCACAAAGGCCAGTAGTTGGAAGCCACTTGAACATCCACCCAAAGGTCACCACAGTTGTAACCTGGCCATAAAAAGGAACAAAATACTAATATAGTGATATGGATGAAATCTCATAAACATTATGCTAAGCAAAAGAAATCACACACAAAAGAATACATACTATTAATATATAACTTCATTTATATGAAATATAAGAAAAAACAAAACTATAGTAACAAAGATCAAGAGCAGTCTAGGCAGGGCTAAGAGGAGTAACTGCAAAAGAACACATAAGAATTTTTGTTGGATGCTGAAAATGTTATCTTGATTGTGGTGGAGGGTAAATGACTACATACATTTTTTAAAAACTTCACTGTGTTATACATGCAAAACTGGATGCATTTTAACATATGTAAATTATATTTCAAAACTGATTAAAACCTCATTCATTAAATGTAACGTTTTGCTTTGCACCTAATACACATTCAGTAGGCTGAATAAAAATGGTAACACAAAACATTCCTGAGATTCCGTATGGATTAATACACTGAAGTTTGAGTAAAGTATTGATTCTTGACTCCTGGAGGTACACAAATATACCCTTATTTGTATTCACTGAATACTTACTCAACACCTATTTACCACATGCCAAGACAACATACAGGGAAGGAACTATAAAGAAAAGAAGAACAGAAAGAAGCCTATGTGTAACTCTACAGAAGAAAGACATTTAAACTTACGTTGTTAGCAAGAACGCCCCATCACCACATCTTTCCAGAGCCTTTCGTGCAGGAGGTTTTGCTGCAAATTCCACAAAACCTTTTCCCGTGGCTCTACCACGATCATCCACCACAACAACAGCTTTCTCTACTGGACCAAACTGGGAAAATGCTTGCTCGAGTAGCTCATTGGAAACCACCGGAGAAAGGTTCTTAACAGTTAGGGCTGCTCCATGTGTAGCAAAACGAATTCGGAGAGGTCTGCTCTTCAAAATGGTGCCATCCAGCTCTGCTTTTGCAATTTCAGCCAGTGTTCTGGACTCCTTTTTAGGAAAAAAAGATCACTTTTTAAAAAATTACAGTTAACAAAAAAATTTTTAATAGTGGCTTGTTTCTAAAGAGGGCTGGGTAGTTTTACAAAATGGCTGACAGGGCCACTTTGTTTCTGTGTCTTTCAGTTATGGTATCACACATATTTTATTAATTTTTTTAAGATAAGTAGTTTTAAACATTTTAATAGAAAGTTCCAACCCCAACATTCTGTTAAAAATCATCACTTAAAGATGATTTGTTCATAAACCGATTGCTATTATTTAGTCACTAAGTCAAATCCAACTTTTATGACCCCATGGAGTGTAGATTACCAGCTATTAAATATGTAACCAGTATCTTTTATAAGTCTCCTAAATGTATTAAAGGAAATACAGAAATACTTTTTAAGACCAAGTATCAATTACTAGAAACTACTATTGAAAATAGTTTCTCTATACACTTCATGTTTGTTATTTATATCTTAATAATGTGTACCACCTCTCCAATGCCAGACAAATCCCTTTTCATTTCCATTTATTTTACATTATCTGTAAAAAAAAAAAAAAAAACAAGAACTGCTATCAGGTGTTATTAATTACTTCTTCTAAAACATTTTCATGGGCTACACATTTCTCCCACTACACTAAAAAAAGCAAATATCTGTTCATGGGCTAAAGAAGTCTCTCCATTAAACAGAAAAGCATGTACACATATCCTTATTATTATAAACTAGAGAATATGTTCACTGCCGAACAACAAGGTAAGAGAATTTCCTTCTTGAAGAACTCAAAAGTTTCTACAAAACACAGGCATCTAATACAGCAAACTTGTAAACTTACTATAGGTATGTTCTTTTTCAGTTGTGAGAACTTCCAGCAAAAAACTGAGAGGCTTAATATGCATTTTGTGAGAAAAGTACAAACTGTACTAAGGAAAAAGTCTTTAAGATCACAACAGCTTTTTATTCAATCTCTTGAAATGTTCACAACAGCTTTAAACTACTTCACTTATGCAAAAATCTACCTACAGAATTAATTTTACAAGAACAAATGAACCTAACCTCTTTAGATATTCAAAATGGCCATTTTATTACTCTCTAACTCTGTAATAGCAATACTACCAGCAAACATTTCACAAATACCTAACAAGGGTTACGTCCTTTGCAGCTAAGATGTCACTAATTCAACAACTCTTGAGGGGTAACTTTTAGGAACAGAGTCTTGGATTAGAATTGCTGTCACACATATAACTAGGAATGAGAAGAAACATGAGCAAATTTCATGGGGTGATGATAGTATCTTGATCTAAAATCACAGATTATACACTAAGTATCTGTGCATCTCCTTATATGTAGGTTTCAAATACCTTAAAAAACAAAATTGGACTCTAGTTAATGATAAGCATGCTGAGAGTCATGGACTGATGGATGGAGTGAGACAGCGATGAACAGATACATGAAAAAATTACAGCAAAATTTAATTGTAGACTCTAGGTATTGAATGTATGAATATTGAGTGTATCAATGTTCATTTCTAAACTCTGAAATTAGTCATAATAGTGTGTTTGTGGGCAGGGCAGGAGAGAGAGCCTGGTAAGGACTCTATAAAGTGTTTCTAGAGAGCATCTTCTGTTCAGATTCAGTCAGATATAGTGACAAAGTGTGACATGTCATTTTTCAAGATAAACAAATTTTCATTTTTATGTTAAATCAAGTACTTTTTTATTGTTGGAAACAAATACAATTTTTAATACTTTCTAGGAAAAATAATAAAATGTTTATGCTATCAAGAATTTCATGCCATAGTGCATCTTCAAAGTTTATACTTTTGGTTTTAAATGGTTGTACATCAGAGTTTCCCAACCTCAGCATATTATGGACAAGATAATTCTTACTGTGGAGGCTGTCCCGTGCACTGTTGGATGTTTATGCCAGTAGAACCACCCTTCTACCACCACTGTTTAACAACCAAAAATGTCTCCAGACATTGCCACATGTCCTCTGTGAAGTAAAACCACTCCATTTGAGAACTACTGCTCTATGTGTGTACTGAAGTAACTATCAAGACAATTAAAATTATGTACTTGAAACGAACCAAGGATTTCCTTACTTCATAGCTCAGAAGTGACAATAACTTTTACTAAGTGGTTATTATTACATGCCAGTCATTTATTCCTCCCCCATATATTAATACACATACACAGGTCTTTGCCTTATCCTTCATCAGCCTCACCAACAATCTCATGAAGTGGGTTTTGCTACTATCCTCACTTCACATAGGGAAACAGGCTTATAAAGGTTCAAGTAACTGGTCCAAAATCACACACAAATCTGATTTTTAACCTATACAAAATCCACAATCCATCAGTACAGCCTTCCAGCTCTATCTCTGAATCACACTCTTCATAAAACGTTGAAATTACAGGTTCTTAACTAAAGGAATACAGAAAACAAAAAACTGAAGTTACTACCCCAAGAGAGACTGCTTGAACTTGGGTCCAACAACCTCCACTGGCTCCACTTGCCACTTTCCAACAGCCACTACACCAGCAGTACACACTACAGCCATCGTGCTGGCTGTAGTGTGTTGTTTAGTTGCTAAGCTGTGTCTGACTGGAGACCCCATGGACTGTAGCCCACTAGACTCCTCTGTCCATGGGATTTTTCAGAAAAGAATACTGAAGTGAGTTGCCATTCCCTTCTCAAGGAGATCTCCCCAAACCCAGGGATGGAACCCGCCTCTCCTGCATTGCAGAATTCTTTACCACTAAGCCACCTGGGAAACCCCACACCATTACCAATATTCAGATCAGGTACTTATATTCAGATCAAGTATGCACTATGATTTTCCTAAACAGAAAAAAAATGTCTAATAGGTCACAAATATTTAAAGTTTTTAAATTCACCTGTTAAACACAGAGTTCAGATTAAACAGTAAAGTTATCCAGGAACTCAAATCTCAAACTAAATTGTAATTTCCAACTGAAAAATCTTTAACATTCTTACACAAATATTTAGGATGATGGCTCTGAAGAAAGCATATCTCAAAAGAGCAGACAATAGCAGCCCTTCTCACCTCCCCATTTCACAATCCCATAGAAAGCTTTTTTAAAGAAAAGTGAGGACCCGTGTTATCCAATAATAGCAGCCACAAACCACATGTGGCTATTTAAACTGAGAACAAATAAAATTTAAAATTCAACTCCTCGGCCGCAATAACCACATTTCAAGTGCTGAAACTCACATGGTTATACTACTGTCACTTAATTAAGATCAGTTTTCTCCATATTAAGATTTTTGCCTTGTCCACTCACGGAGAGAAAACCTATTAAAGTACTTGAAATGAACCAAAGGTTTACTTCATAACTTAGGATAATGATAATAACTTTTACTAAGTGGTTATTACAGGCCAGCCATTAATTCCTATTAAGGTTTAGATGAAACGGAAAAAAATGCGTGCTATTCTACTACCACAGGGCATAAGGGAGACACAAAAAAGCGGTAAGTCCTCGTGGGAAGTTCCCTCACGCGAGCCACGCGACAGCCGCCCGGCTTGGGGGGAGGGGGAGGAGTCCGAGGTGAGGAGGAGGTGACGGGGGGTCGAGGTGAGCCGGGGACAGCGGAGAGGCGAGGTGAGCGGAGGGAAAACGAGGGACCTCGCAGCGCCCGAGCCCCGGGAGGCCCGCGCCCCAGCCCGCCCCTCACCAGGCGGATGAAGCCGAAGCCGCGGTCGCGGTTGATGAAGACCTCGCTGGGCTCGCCATAGCGTTCGAACAACCGCTTGAAGTCGTCTTCGGTGATGTCCGTGGGCAGGTTCCCCACGAAGAGGCGGCAGCGCTGCGTGTACGTCTTCTCGCCCGGCTTGAGGAAGCTCTTGATGTCAATGGTGAAACCGCCCTCATCAGCCGGCCGGTCTTCTCCGGCGGGCGCGGCGGGAACCGGCGGCTCCCCTGGCAGCGCGAGCGCCAGGGCTGCCGGGTCCCCCTCTCCGGCCGCCGACTCCAGAGCGCGAAGGCGCGCCGGGTTCTTCTCAATGCGCACTTGCTTCAGGTTTCCTCTCAGCATCATCTCAGCGCGTGCCTCCCGAGCCGGCCGAAAGCTCGAAATGCACGTCGGTGTCGACCCACCGAACAGAGGTCGGGAAGAACTAGCTCGGAGACACTTCCAGCCAGCCGCCCGCACTCACGCCCAAGATGGCGCCGCTATAGCCGCGGTCGGAGGGAGAGACGCCACACAAGCCCCGCCCCTCCGAGGGCGCGCTGAGGCCGATGCGCCTGCGCACTCCTGCGCCAACGTCGCCCTGGCGGCGTGCGCATGCGTACTTATGTGCGCGCGTCCCTGTTCCCAGCCTTCCCAGGGCTCGGAAAGATGCGGGTTCTCAGTTCAAGATAACAGTGGCGGTAGGTGTTGCAGCAGTGTGTGAAAACGCAATGATTCAGGGAAACATCCACATTCTCCTTGACATCCAGCTCTATTTTCAATGACAGCGGGAAAGTGAAGACTTGTAGATTTTATACACAGCATGAACAACGAGGTAGTTCCCAGTAATTGAAACAAGTGAAAACACATTTCCGCCCTTTTCAAGAGCAAGGTTATTATATTTCGTAATGAAAAATCCAGTTCTATATAATAGTTGTGATGTTGATTATTCACCTCAAAGAAGGACTCCCTGAACTATGGATCACACTCTAAGACAGGGTCATCAAACGTTTTCTGTAAAGGGCCAGATGGTAGATATTTTAAGATTTTCAAGCCATATACTATGTCGGCCAAACTACTCAATTCTGCGAGGTACCGCTCCCGGCAGGCACATTAAGTATTAAAAAGAAATCCATTCACGGTCACTTTACAAACCCTTCAGCAGTTTCTCGTGAATTTAAATGCTTAATTTAGAATGGGCAGTGTTGCTGTGCTGTGCTTAGTCGCTCAGTCGTGTCCGACTCTGCGACCCCAAGGACTGTGTAGCCCCCATACCCCTCTGTCCGTGGGATTTTCCAGGCAAAAATACCGGAGTGGGTTGCCATGCCCTCCTCCGGGAAATCTTCCCGACCGGGGAAGATCTCCCGGGTCTCCCTCACTGCAGGTAGGTTCTTTACCCACTGAGACACCTGGAAAGCCCAGAACGGCAATAATACTTAGTAAATCTGTCGGCCAAGATTTTGCATGAGACGTTTAAATTAAAAAATTGGAGAACGGGAATCCCTGTGCTGTTTACCCAGATGAAATGAAAACCTGTGTTTACACAAAGACCTGTATGAAAATGTTTATAGGGATTTTATTTGTAATTAACGAAAACTGGAAAGAACCCAAATGTCCAAATGGTGAATGGACTAACAGTGGTACATTCATATAATAGAACATATTCAGCAATAAAAAGGAAAAAACTACGGATAAACGCAATAATGTGACTCAAAGGCTACACACTGAATATATGACATTCTGGAAAACTAGCTACAGTGGTTGCCAGAAGCTGGAAGGGAAAGTAAGGTTGACTAAGTAGAGATACAGAGAACTTTTTGGAAAGACGGAAGTAAATCTTAGCGATTGCCTGACAGTCCAGTCCTTGGTACTCTGCCCTTTCACTGCAGTGGCCCCAGGTTGAATCCCTAACCTGAAATAAGATCCTCCCCACGTCACTCATAGATGATATTGTCAAATTTGTTAATTTCACTGAAGAAAAAGACACAATCAGAAGAAAATTGCCTCATTCTATCAGCACCAAATCAACCCACTTAATTCCATATGTAGCCATACATGCTGCCTTATGTCCTATTAATAAAACGAATGGTCAAAAATCCCCTCTAAGGCCAAACCACTGGATGGCATCTTTTAAGTGCTTTGCTTCTACAGTTACCTAATCTCCTTCCAAGGTGAATAGTTACTTGATCTAATAGTTAATAGATCAGTTCTATTGAACTATTCAGTTCTACTGAACTATTCCCACCAGCAAAAGAAACTGTTGATGAAACTAGCATCTTGGGAAAAAAAGGGGGGGGGTACTCTTCCAGGACCATGGGTTGTCCTTTAGTTACCATTTCTTGTTGGAGAAGACTCGAGAGTCCCTTGGACTGCCAGGAGATCCAACCAGTCCATCCTAAAGGAAATCAGTCCTGAATATTCATTGTAAGGACTGATGCTGAAGCTGAAACTGCAATACTTTGGCCACCTGATACGAAGAGCTGACTCATTTGAAAAGACCCTGATGATGGGAAAGATTGAGGGGAGGAGGAGAAGGGGATGACAGAGGATGAGATGGTTGGATGGCATCACTGACTCAATGAACATGGGTTTGGGTGAACTCCAGGGAGGAGGATGGACAGGGAGGCCTGGCGTGCTGTGGTTCATGGGGTCGCAAAGAGTCAGACAGGACTGAGTGACTGAACTGAACTGTAGTCAAGCAAGAAAGGAAACAAGAGTTGTGTTTGCTTTGTCTTGATTCACTCATCACCTGATTTCTCCTTCAGCCACACAAGCAGATGTCTATCCCACATTCCATCCCACTGAAACCTCTCTTGTCACCATGGGCAACATCTCCCACTTTGACAAGAGACAGCTGTCCTGTCACAGATCTTGCAGTAGCATTTGACATTGTAGATCTGGGAGTTTCATCACGTGTCATATAGAAAAAATACCTTCTTTGCAGAGTTTTTGTGCATATTAAATGAACTAATTCAAGTACAGTCTGCAACTTCCCTTGTGGTCCAGTGGCTAAAACTCCACACCCCCTGTGAAGAGGGCCTGGGGTTTGATTCCTGGTCAGAGAACTAGATCCCACATGCTGCAATTAAGATGTGGTACAGTTAAAGTATATAGTCTTAGGGAAATAGTCTGGCATCATAAATACAACTCTATTATTAATGATCACTTCCCTCCTACTTTCTTAAAACAGTGTTTTATCTTTCGCACTATGATATTCTCTGATATTCTCACAGCCACTGGCCACTCTTCACTCTCTGCCTTTGCTGGGAATCTGCACTTGAGAATGTTGGAGAACCACAGGTCTGAGTTCTCCTCTCCTCTTCTGCCATACTTATTCCCTAGGTCAGACCATCCACACTGAGGTGCCTCAGAAGCATTGGAACAGGTTTTCTTAACTTCAACACTATTGATATTTTAGACCGATGATTATTTATGTTAAGGAAATGTCTAGCTGCATGGCTAGCTTCTACTTACAGGGGTGCTATTGTACTGGGCATTACTCTAATTGCTTTTTACTTATTAACTCATTAATCATCACAACAGTCTTTTAAGATATGTATTATTATCACCTTAAAATTTTTATTTATTTTTGGTTATGCCAAGTCTTTGTTGCTGTGTGGGAGCTTTCTCTAGTTGTGGTGCTTGGGCTTAGTTGCTCCACAGCATGTGGTGTCTTCCTGGACCAGGAATAGAACCCTAATCCCCTGCATTGACAGGCACTTAACCACTAGACTATCAGGGAAGTCCTCATCTTTTTTTAAGACTATTTTTTGGAGCAGTTTTTGGTTGGCTGCAAAATTAAAAGAAGGAATACGCTTTCCTGTACACTTCTTGCCCTTACACCTGCACAGTCTCCTCTACTATCAACATCCCCCACCAGATGAGACATTTGTTACAGTCCACGAGCTTACACTGACACGTCATCATCAACCAGAGTCATGACATTAGGGTCACTTTTCATGCTGTACATTCTGTGAGTCAAACAAATTATAATAACCTGTATCCAGCATCATAACATCACACATAGTATTTTCACTACTCTAAATCTCTTCTTTTCTCCACTTATTCATCCCTCTCCCCATCCAACCCCTGTAACCCCTGATCTCTCTACTGTCTCCATAGTTTTGCCCTTCCAGAACATCTCAATATTGAGTCTTCCTATTCATCAACATGGTATGTCTCTCCTTTTATTTATTTCTTTGATTTCATTTATCAGAGATTGATAGTTTTCCTCATATACATCTTATATCTTTGTTAATTTTTATCTAAGTATTCATTTGTTTTGGGTAGTAATGGAAGTGGTATTGTGTTTGTAATTTTAAGTTTCACCTGTTCATTGCTGGTGTGTAAAAACATTATAGTCTATGAGGTCCCAAAGTCAGACACAACTTAGCAACTGAACAACTATAGCAACAACAACAAATTACTGACTTTTGTGTATTAACCTTGTATCCTTCAATTATCCACTTACTTTTTTTTGTTTGTTTGCCATAGTATGTGGCTTGTGAGATCTTAGTTCCCTGACCAGGGATGGAACCCAAGCCCCCCAGAAATGGAAGCACAAAGACCCTAACCAGGGAATTCCTCCATTTAAATACTTTTAATTTATATATGCCTTTAATTTAAAGTGGGTTTCTTATACACAACACAGAATTGAGTCTTGCTTTTTGACCCACCCTGACAATCTTTGTCTTCTAATTAGTGCATTTAGATCAATGACGTTCAAAGTGATTACTGATACAGCTTGATTACTGTCAACCATTTTTTTTGGAAAATTTATTTAACTGCATCAGGTTTTAGCTGAGGCACTAAAGATCTTTCCTGGCAGCGAGTGGTCTTACTCGCCCTACAGGATGTGGGATTTTAGCTCCCCAGCCAGGGACTGAACCCTCGCCCCTGTGTTGCAAGGCAGGTAGGTTCCTAACCACTGGACCACTAGGGAGGCCCCTATCATATTTTTTATCATTTTCCACTTCTTGCTCTTATTCTTTGTTCCTATCGTTTTAATGGTTTTTAATTGAAATAGTTAATGTACAATGTTATGTTCATTACTACTGTACAGCAATGTGACTCATTTATACACATATATAAATTCTTTTCCATTTTCTTTTCCATTATGGTTTATCAAGTTCCTATTTTTGTATACCACTCTTTCTGCCCTTTGTGATTTTAATTAAGCATTTTATAGTTTCATTTTCTCTCATTCATAGCGTATCAGTTGTATTCATTGTTCTGCTTTAAGTGGTTGCCCTAGATTTTGCCATATACACTTATTTACAACTAATTGTAAGACCACTTTCAAATTATACTGATTACTTCACTAGTAGTGTAATTTACAACAGTAAAATAATCCTGATTCCTCCCTGAGAACTCCCTGATTAAGTTTAAATGACCATCCCTTCTATCTCTGCAGTCATTCATTTTATTTATACATAAGCATAAATAAGTTCCCATACTTACATTCCCAATGTAACCAGGACTGAGAGCTATGGGCCTCCCCAAAGCCTTTCTCGACAGGAGCTTGTGGATTCCAAGAGGATCTTAAAGCATTGTCTGAAACTTTTCAATTATGAACACAGAGCAGGGTTTTACACTTGCAAACAAAATAAGCCAGGAGCTGAAGAGGAACATCAAACCAGTTAGAGATGATGCACACAGAACCTGGAGTCAGGACAGGTTCTGCTTCTCAGGGAAATAGGATTAGAAAGTCTCTGAGGGATGGAAGGAAGGATTATGGATGAAGCTGAGAGTGCGGATGGTCAGGCCTGATAGGCAGTGTCCTTGTACCAAGCCCTGAAGCTGGTGTGTCCTCTCGAAACCCCTATGTTCAAGTCCTGTCCCCCCAGGACCTCAGAATGCAACTGAGGATTTGAAGATGACATTTTAAAGAGGTGATTAAGTTTAAATGACATCATTGGGGTGGGGGGCCAATCTGATATGACTGGTAACTTTTTAAGAGTTTAGGGAATTCCCTGGTGGTCCAACGGTTAGGACTTGGGACTGTCAACGGGTCAGGGTTCAATCCCTGCTCAGGGAACTAAGGTGACAAGCTGTGTGGCATTGCCAAAATAAATAAATAAATAGGTAAGAGAGGATGGCATGTAATTTTTCTTTCTTGTATTATTCTTGTTAGGTGTTGTTGTTTACTTGATATTTGTTAAATTTGTTACTTGATATTTGTCTAGGGTATTTCTGGCCTTGTAGAACAAGCTGGCACAAGCCCTTTTCTTTCCATTCTCTAGCAGTGTTATGTTCAAGATCTTGTCCCTAAGGAAGAGAAGGAATCTGAGCCTATAGTTTCTTTGTGGGAAGGCTTGTAATTTCAGAGTCAATTTCTTCAATAGGGACAGTCTATTCAAATTTTCTATTTCTTATTGGGACAGATTTGGTAAATTTTTCTCAAGTGATTTGTCTTATCACATCAAACTTACCAAATTCTTGACCTAACTTGATCATAATACCTCATGCTTTTAGTGTCCATAGGATCTCCAGTGATCTTTCATATTAGTTATTTCTCCCTTTTTTGATCCCTTAATCAGTTTTAATAATGAAACTGAGTAGAACTCTGTGAGGTCTGCCTGGGTATAAGCCTCTCCCTATTCTGCACCTTTTGTCTGTAGAAGCAGCTTTGGTCTCTGAGACCTTCCCCAAGTTCCTCCTCAAGGGATGTAGGTAAAAAACTGAGCACACCCTTGAGTCATTTTACAGAAACCAGGGCCCCACCACATGGAATCAGTTCAGTTCAGTCACTCAATCATGTCCAACTCTTTGCAACCCCAAGGACTACAGTACGCCAGGCCTCTCTGTCCATCACCAACTCCCAGAGCTTGCCCAAACTCATGGAAACTGCTTAACAAAGTCAGAGCCCCCGGACACGCTGGAGCCAGAATGACAGAAACCTGTAAAGACCCAACCAATCAGAACCATGTCCACACAGTTAAGACCCTTACCTTAATTTTAGTCTTTAAAAACACTTGCCTTGAAGCCACCAGGGAATTTGGGCCCTTTGAGCCCTGGCTGCCAGGTTTACTTGCTGGCGCCTTACAAATAAACATTACCTTCCTGGGTCAGTGCATTGACTCTGGTCAGTGCCTCAGGTGGGCAGACCACAATTCAGTTTGGCAAACTAGTGGTTTACAATTCTATTAATTTAAAAGCATATGACTTATGAAAGTCTTTTTAACACATGCCTGACTGAGGTGTTAGTGCCATTTCACAAGTTTCAGGTTTCCCTTGCTTTATCTGTAAGTATGAAATGGGTTAATTGCTCTTCACTTCAAATGTGACTTCCACAACAGAGACTCATAACCATCTAGCAATACAATCTCAGCTCCTAGGACTTCCCTGGCGTCCCAGTGGTTAAGATTCAGTATTTCCACTGCAGGGGGCATGGGTTCGATCTCTGGTTGAGGAATAAAAATCCCACCTGCAGCAGCCAAAAGCAAAACAGTTTTTTCAAAACCTTCTCTACTCCGGAACATCCAGTGCAGTTCAGTTTAGTCACTCAGTCGTGTCCGACTCTTTGCGACCCCATGAATCGCAGCACGCCAGGCCTCCCTGTCCATCACCAACTCCCAGAGTTCACTCAGACTCACGTCCATCGAGTCCGTGATGCCATCCAGCCATCTCATCCTCGGTTGTCCCCTTCTCCTCCTGCCCCCAATCCCTCCTAGCATCAGAGTCTTTTCCAATGAGTCAACTCTTCACATGAGGTGGCCAAAGTACTGGAGTTTCAGTTTTAGCATCATTCCTTCCAAAGAAATCCCAGGGTTGATCTCCTTCAGAATGGACTGGTTGGATCTCCTTGCAGTCCAAGGGACTCTCAAGAGTCTTCTCCAACACCACAGTTCAAAAGCATCAATTCTTCGGCGCTCAGCCTTCTTCACAGTTCAACTCTCACATCCATACATGACCACAGGAAAAACCATAGCCTTGACTAGACAGACCTTAGTTGGCAAAGTAATGTCTCTGCTTTTGAATATACTATCTAGGTTGGTCATAACTTTTCTTCTAAGAAGTAAGCGTCTTTTAATTTCATGGCTGCAGTCACCATCTGCAGTGATTTTGGAGCCCAAAATAATAAAGTCTGACACTGTTTCTACTGTTTCCCCATCTATTTCCCATGAAGTGATGGGACCAGATGCCATGATCTTCGTTTTCTGAATGTTGAGCTTTAAGCCAACTTTTTCGCTCTCCTCTTTCACTTTCATCAAGAGGCTTTTTAGCTCCTCTTCACTTTCTGCCATAAGGGTGGTGTCATCTGCGTATCTGAGGTTATTGATATTTCTCCCGGCAATCTTGATTCCAGCTTGTGTTTCTTCCAGTCCAGCGTTTCTCATGATGTACTCTGCATATAAGTTAAATAAGCAGGGTGACAATATACAGCCTTGACGTGCTCCTTCCCCTATTTGGAACCAGTCTGTTGTTGCATGTCCAGTTCTAACTGTTGCTTCCTGACCTGCATACAGATTTCTCAAGAGGCAGGTTAAGTGGTCTGGTATTCCCATCTCTTTCAGAATTTTCCACAGTTTATTGTGATCCACACAGTCAAAGGCTTTGGCATAGTCAATAAAGCAGAAATAGATGTTTTTCTGGAACTCTCTTGCTTTTTCCATGATCCAGCGGATGTTGGCAATTTGATCTCTGGTTCCTCTGCCTTTTCTAAAACCAGCTTGAACATCAGGGAGTTCACAGTTCACGTATTGCTGAAGCCTGGCTTGGAGAATTCTGAGCATTACTTTACTAGCATGTGAGATGAATGCAATTGTGCGGCAGTTTGAGCATTCTTTTGCATTGCCTTTCTTTGGAATTGGAATGAAAACTGACCTTTTCCAGTCCTGTGGCCACTGCTGAGTTTTCCAAAAACTCTGGAACATTACACCATTTTCCCAAACTATCTCACTTTCTCAAAAACCAAGACATAGATACTTGCTCACATTTTTCTTTCAGCTCTAGTTAAATTCTCAGATCTCAATTTCATCCTAACATGGTCACCCTTTACAGTTCAGTATTACAGAGGACTGCTCCACTTCTCAAATTTTGTACTTCACTTTGTCATTATCCACAACCTCTTTCCCTACTGTCGGCCACTGATAATTGGCTAACAACCTTATGCCAAGCAGCTGGAGTTTCAAACTGAAAGTGACGGGGAGCTTCCAAGCTTTGAAGCAGAAGTGATGTGACCTATAATGATACAGCATCACTCCTTCCACTGAACTTAGCTGAGCTCTTTACTCATTCACTACTATATCCTATGCAGTAAATTGTGACTTGTACCTATGAAGAGGCTATTAGCAACTCTTAGTTGACTACAGTAGTAAGTAAAGGAGGGACGGGGGAATCACAGGAAGAAAATGGCTCAGTGTAAGAGTCCTAAAGACAGCAATTTTGAAAATCTGAGGTTGATGAAAAAAATTCAGTTGTCCTCTATGAGATTAACAAAACCAGTAAGTTGCCATTTCTTGAGGACTGTTATTCTGAACTGTCTTTCCTAATTTTTGATATTAAATTTGCAGTAGGGGATAATTTTTTTTCTAAGACTTGCATTTGTTTCCTTCCTTCCTTCCTTAAGGTGAGCATATACTAATTTTACAATGTAAAAAATAAGAGCTAGATAAGGAAAAATAAATGATTCACCAGGCTAGAGAGATATACTTTTATCATCTTCAGAATTTACAGTTAATTTTTCTTCAACATCTCACTACGAAAAATTCATACACACTAAAAAGTTGAAGTTTACAGTGAACAAGGATAAACTCAGCACCCACATCTTTGGAATTTTTCACACCTAACTCATTACACATGCCTCACAGGTGTGCCTGCAGTGTGCTGAACATGGCCACTGGTTGATTTCATTAGTTTGGTCAGATTACACAAACGTCTAATACAACCATATGACGAATCAGTAATTCAATTAACTGGTAAGTGCTCACAAAATAGCAGGCACACAAAGCATTTGCAGAGTAATTTCAGAAGCTGTTATGCTCTGGGTATCCTCGCAGGCCTCTGAAGAAACTGGATTTTGGAATTATTCCAAAGCCTCATTCAGACCCAAGTATGAAACACTGAAAACGACCTAGCTGTCAGGAAGCAAAACAGCTATAAACTAATGAGACTGATGTTCTGGGTTATTTCCCAAAGTTTTCTGTGCTGGCCTCACCAACAGAGTCTGCCAAGTGCCCCATGTCGTCCTGCTCCAGCCACCATTCACATGCCATTTTGTTTCACAGGAAAAGCCTTGAGACAACGGTATGTAAGGATAAAATATATGACAGAACTGCTATCAGAAACCAGAAACAAGGGAGAGTTAGTAAATACATGGTGAAGCAACATGACTGACTACGTGAAAAAACCGACACCCTTCTTTTAATTTTCATGAGTGTATTTTTCCTTTGGATGAAAACAAAAAAATTGCCACAACACATAAAGGTTAACTTAATATATTTTTATTTTAATATTTATATCAACAATAAATTTTATATTTGCACCAACATAAAAATAGGTATATTCTTTATGCTTATAGTTTTCACATGACAATAAAAGCTAAAACATTTATAAATTAAATTAAAACAAAACCAATAAAACACAAATTAACCACCTTAATTCATTTAACATAACAAATGATGCTGCTTTGTTCAAAATATAACATTTTGCCCAAATGAAATAAACCATAGGTATTTGGTTTACTAGCAAAAAGCTGCAGTTTCAGATCCCATTCTATTTCTAAATAACAATACTTGTTCATATATGTATCTTGTTCAACTGTTATTGATAAATTCAAGCCTTTTTCTCCCTCTTTCAAGATAATCAGAACAAAATATTAATTACACCGGTCAAAAGTCAGTCCTGAAACGCCCATTTTAAAAGATGTGAATTGAAAGAATGAAAAGATCAACAACTGCCTTCACTGGAATGGGCATTAATCATGAGAACCTGGAGCAAAAACCATCTTTACGAGTTAACTTGCTATGATACTTATTACTAATGAGCGGAGGAAGCACTGTCTGGGAGCCTCAGCACAAAGGACCGACTATCAGGGTACAGCTCTGAATAAGTATTCAACCCCTTCATATCATGTCAGATCAGGTCTAAGGTGTACAACAGCTTCACACCATCCTCCCCCTCACTCTCCTGTAATCTGTGTTCTGAAGCTTCAACAATTTTACTTGTTTTCAAATCAGATTTTAATTTTGAATATTTAACACTATTGTTGATGTGCATTTCACTCTCCTCGTGTTTGCTAAGAATATGTGATAAATGCTGCCAATCTCTGCACCCATTCTCATTCTTCAGTTGATTTTTTCCCTCCCCAAAGAGTTTGCAATACAGACAAAAGACAGAATCTTTTGAGGTTGAATAAAGTAACCAGGATCTAGTGGTTTTCTCACCATTTGCAAGAATTCTTGTATAGTAAGTTTCTGAAAACTTCCTCCCTGTACTGTCTTTTGGGAAGTTAAAATTTCTTACTTGAGGTGGATCATTTTCAACTAGAGTGTCCCTCTGTTTAATACTCAAAATTCGGGGCCATGTACCTGGATCTGCAGAAAGCACAGCTGGAATAACAGAGTCTTCTGATGGTTTCTCTCCCAGTTGCTCTTGAAGTTTATCAGCTATGTCTGACATGGAAGGAGGTAAATTCACATTCTGTTGGACCACTGACGTGTCTAGGATACATTCTGCTAAAACCTGTAGTTCTGAAGTCTTTTCCTTTTTTTCTGGTATTTCTTCTATTTTTTCTGGAAGTATGGTCAATGATCCATATAATTCTCTTTCATTTTCTTCTCCAACAGCATTCCTTTTTCTGTTTTCTGATGCTAATACTTTTTTTAAGTTTGTTTCCATCATCTGAGGAAAAACAGATTATAATTTTTCCTTACATTATTAACAATGAAAAAAGTTAATGTATATACAAATGCCCAATAAGCATATGAAAAAGATGCTTATCATTAATCATCAAAGAAATACAATTCAATACCACTACAAATCACTTCATACCCACCAGGATGCCTACAATAAAAGGAGTGATAATAACAAGTCTTAGCAGAGATGTAGAAAAACTGGAACCTTCCTAAGGCACTGGTGGCAATGTAAAATGGAAAATAATGGCAATTCCTCAAAATTAACAGTCACTCTATAAGACACCCTATGTCATCCTATGGTGACATATATGGTCACCATAGTGACCCTATACCATTTTCGAAGAGTGGCAATTCAAAAATGAAAATACATGTCCACATAAAGACTTGTACAAAATGATCACAGCAGCATTATTCACAAGAGCCAAGAAAATAGAAATAACAATGTGGTATTATCCATACAATGAAATATTATTTGGCAATAAGATTAGGTGTGGTAAAGATACATGTTACAACTTGGATGAACCCTGAAAACAGTGTATGTGAAATTCAGTCACAAGGTACCATATAGTATATGATTTCATCTAATGAAAATTAAAATTAGCTATTCTGGGGTCAATAAAATAAAAATGTACACACACACACACACACGAGTCAAAATAAGAAATGTATGCACTGTGAAGGGCATCTGCTAGTACTAAAATACCTGACCATGGTAAACAATGGAGCTCAGGAACCAAGAGCACTGCTCTGAGGCAGTCCTGCATGCAGAGGCAGCACCGAGGCAGAGCTGGAGTGACATGATGTGGTGTGTGCCCTGGAAGACCGCCCTGACTGCACCCTGGTCTCCAGTGCTCAGGGAAAGCAGGGAACAGAGACAGCCAGGAGGCTGTGGGGCCAACTCTGGCAAGCAGGGACGGTGGTCAGGTCTAGGACTACGGTGGTGGGCACAGGGCAGAGCCAGGAGTTGGTTAGGAAGTAGAATCCAGGTTAGTTGGGACATGAGTGGCCCTGGGGGCTAAGACAGAGGAGTAAGGAATAACCCAAAGTTTCTGCTTGGACACCTGACTGGATGGGGGTTTATATACTGACTTGGGAAACAAAGAAGGAAAGCAGGCTTGGAGTGTCAGTTGTGGACCGAGTTCCAAATATTTGTGGAACATTCAAATGGAAATTAGACAGACATACTGGTGTGAAACTGAAGAAATATATATTCCAGATATATTCTGGAAGTCATCAAAATACATATTAGTTGAAACTATGGGACTGGTAAGACGTACCAAAAGAGCATATTTAAGAAGAGACAGAATGCCAAGGACTATTGCTAATGTTATTTTTTTACACAACCAAACTCGAGCCTTGGTCTTATTTCTTTCCTTCTTGAGTGTCTTGGTAACGGATAGGTAGTCAAGTTGTCACAATTCCCCCCACATCTAGGACTCATCTTCCTGGGGATCATTAAATTGAATCCAGTGTAGATCATCAGGAAACTCAAGGCTTACGTATAATTAAACGTTGGCATCAGTGCCAACACAGCATATACAAATACATATTTTCTTGCACGATCTTAGTTCCTCACATTACCTAAGGTATTATACATGAGGTATAACAACTTCAGTATCTTTAACACTATTTCGAAGGTTTTATTTAATTGAAAGTTAATAAACATTTAGTAAAGAGAATCAACTAGTTACATCTGGCTAATTAAAAGAAATAATTCAATTAATTAAAGCATCCCTTTTCCCAGAAGTTAAGTACTTTGAACATTTTTAGATGTTTCCTTTCCATGTTTATTTCCAAGTATCACAATAACATGTTTCTATCACTATTTACTGATTTTTTCCTCCCACTTTTAGGCGTCGCTATCGACTTCTCAATGAGGTGGATGCAAGTTTAGTTCTCTCTGCCACTGTGCTTACCACACACAGTCACCCTCCAGCTGCCTTCTCATCCTTTTTCAACTTTGGCACCAATGATATATTGGCCAGGTCATTCCTTGCTGTGAGGGCCTGTCTGGCCCATTGCAGGTCTGTCTGCATCTTTAGCCCCCACTCACTGATGCCAAGCTCTTAGCTGCTGCATGTGGGATCTAGTTCCCTGACCAGGGATTGAACCTATGTTCCCTGCATTGGAAGGCAGAATCTTAACCACAGGATCACCAGGAAAGCCCTCCCACACAAAATTAACTTGAGATGGATCACAGATATAAAATCTAAACCTAGAAAGAAGACAAGATAGGTAAATATCTTCATAACCTTGGTAGGCAAAGACACCCTAAACAAGAGTTTTTAATCAGAAAAGCAAACAGTAAATTGGACTTTATCAAAATGTAAAACTTGGAATTTTCAAAAACACTGAGAAAAGACAAAAACACTGTCCAGTAGAAAAATCTTCCAAATACATTTATTTTACAAAAGAAATGTATCCTGAATATATAAGAATTCCCATAACTCAATAACAGAAAAGACAACCCAATTTTAAAAAGTGAACTAAAAAAAAAGTGAACTAAGACTTGGACACTTTACAAAAGAAGATACACGTGTAATAAAAAAAAGAACAGCAGTTATCAGGAAATTAAAACCACAATGAAGATAATCATTTCATACCTACTAAAATAGATTAAATCAAACAGACAACATCAAATATTGTTGAGATTACGGAGTAATTGGAACTAGCGGGGATGCAAAACAGTACAGGGGAAAATTACTCCTTGTAATGTCTGCAAAACGTCAAGTCTTAACGCAAGCTTACTTAGATCAATTTCAATACTCATTTGAGAGTAATATTCAATGAAAGACTGACAAAGGAACTAAATGAGATTCTAAGAAAAATCTGCTTAATGTAAGCTAACAGGCCGGTTACTACAAGCTTGATCATTTAAAACTCATTAAAAGAGAATTACCTGTTTATACTCATTAGCACAACTTTGGCAGCAAAATCGCATCTGTTGACCTTCAATGACCAGGACATTGTTCCCAGCTCCTTTGCCGGGCAGGTACTCGCCACACTGCTCACAGCAATTCATCACTAGACCATTGGCCAGCCTGTACTTGTTAAAGCACTGGTTACTGCACAGCTTGTGTGTCACATTGTTAACGCTGACTTCATGCCGAATCTAGAAGAAAAACCAATTTATTAAATAAATCAACCAGATTTGCATCATACCTGATATATCTATTTTTTTTCCAACAAATAATCTCCAGTAATTTCTCAGTGGAAGAAATATTCAGGTAGAAGACATTAAAAAGCACATTATACTACTCTTTCATTTTTAACTTTGATTTCTTGTAAAAAGGAAATATAAGATTTATAGAATAAAAAGCAATGATATATTTAAGAACAACAGAAAATGAATTAGATAGCAGGTTTTGATATGACTTGATTAAAAACAAATGGATAGGGAATTTGTAGGTATTATAAACTTCACTGCCCTAGAAAACAGGGTTGTGGGGGGGTGGCCAGTGGGCACCAGGATCACCCACTTTCAGGATAGTGTCTGTAAGAACGTAAGTTCTTGCTCTGCTTAGCTCTGTGGTAGCTGAGATAAAATCCTGTCGAGGATTTGCATGGCTCCCTGATAACCCAGACCAAACTCAGCCAAGTGAGCACTCCCTGGATGCCTGGGAAGACAGCAGTGCCACCTAGGAAATGTGGGATGACCTACATACTTTCACTTCACTTCTTTGTGTTCTTCTAGGACTGGTTGTTTCCTTCATGTCCTAAATCTACATTCTCATTTAGTGTGGCTAATAAGAACAAAATCCACCATGAAACCACTGCTTTCTTTATGACTGCATTCAATTCCACGTAAGCAGATGTTTACTCCCCATTCCAAAGGAAGGGGACGTTTGTTAGGAGACAACTCTAACATATGCCTATTCTTCCCTTCAACTTCACTGAGGGAATTCAGGACACATCTATTAGGTAGATTGCAGAACATATAATAGTACCTAAAAGTTAAAATTATTCTGGTTAATCTAGAGAGTAACTTAAATAAAAGTCCAGACCTCTGTTAGTTTATTACAGATTGTACATCTTGATTTGTTCAGAACTCTTTTTCGAAGATTCTGGCTGTCTTCATAGGGAGACAAACGAGATGTACTACAACATTTTGGGAAGGGTTCACTTGACTCCCCTTGAGGAACAATGGTAGCTTTTTTGGTAGGTGCATCTCTGAAATGCAAAGGACAGACAATTAAGAACATTTCTTTTTGGTCATGCTACCTGGCTTTCAGGATATCAGTTCCCTCAGCGCCCCGACCAGGGACTGAAGCCAGGCCACAGAAGTCGCCAGGGAACTCCCCAGAATACTGCATTTTAATAGAAGTCAAATATATGAATAACAACCAATATTTTTCATTTTCTCATGATTTAATCCTAGGAATCAACTATAATTTTTGGATCCAGAAAAATCTACATTTTGGTTTCACTGCTAAGAGTTCCTAAATAATATGGGAAGAGATTCAGAAATAAAAATATTTTGTTGAGACTAATGGTGGTCCAGTGGCTAAGACTATGTGCTCCCAATGCAGGGGGCCTGGGTTCGATTCCTGGTCAGGGAACTAGATCTCACATGCCACAGCTAAAGATCTCTCATGCCAGAATGAAGACTGAAGATCCCAAGTACTGCAACTTAAGGCCCAGCGCAGCCAAACAAATAAATAACCATAAATTAACTAAAGCAATTTTTGTCGTCACAGGTTATGACTTCTAGAAGCATACAAAAAGGGGACAAGCAACCAGGTAGAAACAAGACAGAGGGTGGGGGAAAGGGTGAGGCAAAGGCAGTGGAAAAGAGAGGGTCCGTTTATTTCTATACCTAAACTTCATTTCCCTGCCAAGAGTAAGTACAGTACAAATGACCCAGAGCTCTGATGTATGCTAAGATAACTCAAGTTCTGTAAAGCTGAAGAAACGTGTGCATCCATTCTACCCATCGATCTCTGCAACTCTGTAAGGACATTCAGAACACACATTCATACTACCAGTGTCCAATCATGTGGAGGCATGTTGAAGGGTACAGCTTACTTTTTACATGTCACATTGCGTTTCTTTGGAGTACGCTTATGAGAGAAGGAAGAAAGGCAGGTGGTAGAACAGAAGAGGTGAGCTGATCCTTTTCGCTGATAAGCTGTCTGTCCCTTCTGTAAAGGTTTTTTGCAGTTTGCACAAGTGATTTTAGCTGCTTTAGTGGGTTGCTGTTGGGCAGAAGACTGGAAAATCTGTTTAGGAAGCGAGGCCACTGGTGATAAAGAATCCACCCCTGGCTGTTTCTGATTACGGGGAAAGGATGCTGACTGGGAGATCCAAGAATCTTAAAAATAAAACACACAAGAAAGTCACGAACAGTTAAAAACTCACATCAAAAAAATACTTAAAATTTTTCATTTTGCACAAGTTTAAGAGAGTATTAAGGCAGGCTTGTTTTACAACCCAGCAGAACAATCAGCTTCATATTCTAAGTGAATTAAGCTCTACTGTGCCAGCAATGGAAATGGTGGTCCTGGAATAGTACACTGAGTAGCCAGCATCTCTAAATAAGACCCTCTGCACTACAAATTTTGCAAGTAATTTAAACTGAGCCTTGGTTTTCTCAGCTACAAATTGCAATAACACCCAACCTATCAGTGTTATGAAATATAAATGAGAGGAAATTCCCTAACAGCCCATTGGTTAGGACTTGATGCTTTAGGTGCCAAGGGCCTAGGTTCAATCCCTGGTTGGGCAACTAACATCCCACAAGCCACACAGCAGGAAAAAAATAAAACGCTGAATGAGACAATGCATATACTAAAACATCAGTTTTGTACATGGTGCATTTCCTAAGGTACTTTTTCTCTTCTAAGAAAGAATTAATACATTGTAAAGAAATGTACAAATATAGACTAAAATCTAGTATGCTGCTGCTGCTGCTAAGTCGCTGCAGTCATGTCCAACTCTGTGCGACTCCATAGACGGCAGCCCACCAGGCTCTGCCATCCCTGGGATTCTTCAGGCAAGAACAATGGAGTGGGTTGCCATTTCCTTCTCCAATGCATGAAAGTGAAAAGTGAAAGTGAAGTCGCTCAGTCGTGTCCGATTCTTAGCGACCCCTTGGGACTGCAGCTCACCAGGCTCCTCCGTCCATGGGATTTTCCAGGCTAGAGTACTGGAGTGGGTTGCCATGTCCTTCTCCAAAAACCTAGTATATGATACCCATTTTGATAACAGCTTCCCCCTAACATTATGAAAAATTTAAAGCATACAGAGAACCTTAAAGAAATTTACTGTGAAGACCCATGTCCACCATGTAGATGCTATACTATTTTATTGGTTTTGCTTTATCACACCTTTCTATTTATTCATCCCTCTAAATAATCTATCTTGTTATGTAGTTCAAGTAACTTGTAGATATTAGTACACTTCCCTCCATAATACTTCAAAATGCATGTAATTTAGACATAGCATTTTAAAGCAACTGTCTACAGTTACTATACTTATTTCCAGGCATCAGTGAGGTGGTATGGGCAGGAAACTCAACTCTCCTACCTTTACACAGGCACTCTGCTGTTTGCCTCAAAATGGTACAGGTTATGTATGGGTTACAGTGCCTTAACATGCATACATTCGTTTGGCAATCTTGTTTACACAGAGATTCCAAACTAGTAGGTCAAGTGAGGGGCCTGAGATCTGCATTTCTAATTCACTCCAGGGTAATGATGAAGCTTTGAGAGAAAGCCCAAGAGTGAGATGAGAAAAATGGCCCAAGAGTACTGAATTATTTTGTAATCGCTCTTCAAAAATAGCTTTTATCATTAGCAAAAGGCCTATGTCCCCTTCACTTATTATAGCTCCAAACAACTTTCAGAATACTAGCAATATTAAAAACTCTATTTTCACTTCTCAATTTCCATGTGCTGCTTCTAATTTTGTCCTTTTTGACATTTTATCGAAATAGGCAAAAAACAGAACCAAAAAAGTAACCAAAGAAATTCTTTCACTCCACAGGAAGATATGCTGGCAAACATGAAGTATATTCCAATAAAGATTTTTAGATTTCTTTTTGGCTGTAAAACACATCTTATAGGATCTTATTTCCCTGACCAGGGATTGAACCTGGGCCCTCATTCGACGTCCTAACTACTGGGCTGCCAGAGACTTCCCCTGATTAAGTTTTTATTACCAAATGCCCGTAAGTTTATTGCTTCACCTGCCTACTTTTGAACTATTTCTTTAGAAAACAAAAATTACCTGTTATCTATAAAATACAGGATGCATTCTGGGATCAACTTCTCTGTAGATAATGTGGATAACAAAGCAGATTTAATAAAAGAAATAAATTCAAAGCACTGCAACATTTCCCATTACCATCACTATGAAAGAAAAATTGGGCTTTTTATTTTTAGCCATGCCAGGTGGCTTGTGGGATTCTAGTTCCTTGACCAGGGACCAAACCCATACCCTCGGTGTGAAAGCATGGAGTCCCAACCACAGAACCGCCAAGGGGATTCTCTGGGCTTGTGAATTTGTATACTTATCCACACTTAAAGGGGACATACTTATATATAATTACGAAAAGTGAAACTTCTACTGCTAAGAAAATAGATTCTGTAATTTTTCACTTTAGCTTCGACACATTCATAAATAAAGCAAATGTTTTCTTTGTTCATACTGCAACCATTTAATTTATCCTAATTTCCAAGTTTATTTTAGTATTATTTATCTTTGCCTGCACTGGGATTCTGTTGTTGTGCATGGGCTTCTCATTGCAGTGACCTCTCTTGTTGCTGAGCAAGGCTCTAGGGCCCAAGGGCTTCAGTAGTTGTAGGTCACTGATCTACAACACAGGCTCAGGAGTCATGGCCCACGGGCAGCCCCATGACATATGGGATCTTCCAAACCAGGAACCGAACTCATGTCCCCTGCCCTGGCAGGTGGATTCTTAACCACTGGACCACCAGGGAAGTCCCTCAAAGTTTCTTCTTCCATCAAATTCCTATTTTATTTATTAGTGTCTCCAGGTTAAAGAAAAGAAGTCTCAATCACATTTTTCCATGCTTTGTTCCCAGAGTAAATTTTAAGAAAAGGGGCCCAGAAGATTAATGCAAACCCTTCCTTACATGCAAGGTGGTCTGCCCAAGACCAGTACATGCCAGACACACTATTTTGAGTTTTAGGTATTCTTTCTTCCCACATCCAAACGCTACTTCCTAAAGAATAACATCTTAGTATTTCTTGAGTATTGGTCTGAATGAAGTTACTTTAGTGTCTCAGTGGGGTTTCTTTGTTGTTGAAGAGCAACACATGAAGCTTGAATATCCTAAGTGCAAAGCTCAAAAAAGAATCCACCTGCCAATGCAAGTGCCACAGGAGATGCAGGTCCGATCCCTGGGTCAGGAAGATCCCTTAGAGAAGGGAATAGCAACCCACTCCAGTAATCTTGCTACAGAATCCACTGGACAGAGGAGCCTGCCGGGCTACAGTCCATGGGGTCAGAGTCAGCCATGACTGAGCATGCACACACCTATACTTTTATTACCATCACCCAGATAAACGCACAGAAAGGTCCTCCTGTCTTTTCAACTCAATCACTTCCCTTCTTTCCCACAAGCCATACCTGTTGACGTCAGAGTAGTTGTCTTATTTTGAACTTCACATATGTAATCATGTAGCCTGTACCCTGAGTTTTCACACACACTGAAGATAGCTGTTCATCTGTTCCCACTGTTGAGTATTCCATTATGTGGTTGATACTATTTATCATTCTATTTCTGATGGACATTAGGACTGCTTCCAATATTTTGGGCTGAGGGGACATCAACAGTTTATTGGATAAGGGGACCTGATAAGCAAGATCTTGATTGACACCTCACTGTGTATGACAGAGTGGGCAGGACACAAGCGCGATCTTTGCTACTCAGGGGAGGAAGCTACAATGTATAGGGGGAGGACTGTCTTCCAATTTTTGATCACGATTTCTGTACATGTCTTTCAATGGTTTCCTGGGTATTTATCCTGTTCAGTATTTGTAAAGATTCTCAAATTCAAATGTTTTTTCTCCATTTTAGAAAATCTTCAGTTACACTTCTTCTGCCTCATTTCTTTCTTCCTCTTCCTGGGATATTAATTACATGTCCTTTTCATCAAGTATCCTAAGTCTCTTACATTCTTTTCTGCATTTCCCCCTTTCTGGTTCTGACTCAGTCTGGATAATATTCTGATAAACGTTCCAGTTCATTCACACTCTCTTCAGCTGTTCCTACAGGTAATCTACAGTTAAAATGTAGACTGATAATTCTATTATCATACCCCTTATGGACGCACTTCTAATATATTGTGTTGTTAGATGGCCTGCCTTCTCATATCCCTGACTACCATTTCTATATGAAAAACTGGGGAAAACACTGAGACTCTGGTGTTCACATTCCCAATCCACAGGTCAATGGTTTTTGTTGTTGTTTGTTTTGAAACCAGTCCTTCCTTGCAGGCCCCATGAGTCTGCTAAAAGTCCCCCTTAACTCAGTGGCCGTTTCCGGAACTGACCAAACTCACATTACAGAAGAGCAACCCCAAGAAGATAGCATCGTCTCAGATATGACAAACCTCATTTTTCCAGTGTACTTGTAGCTCTATAATACTTCTGACATTTTATACATTTTGTCTCCCCACCCCTCCATTATTCTCTGTAGGAGAACAGGAGTTACCTATCAATTGTTAGTTTAAAATCTATTATCATCAGAAGCAGAACTTCCTAGAATCAGTATCCAGGCCAGAAATGCTTATAATCCAACGAAGATACAACACAGATGCCAAGAACAATTTCCAAGTATTCTCTTGGATGAGATTTTTCCATTTACATAAAGATACATGATGACCAAAGAACTTTCAGTGTAATACAGTATACCCTAAAGGTTAATGAAAAAATTAAATAACACAAAGTCCATTCTAATGGACACAATCCTATTTTCATAAGCTGTTAAACAAGTTTTATCTGTAATTTATAAAATTCGTTACTTTTACCAAAGCTGACAGCAGGCAAAAACAAAATTTGGGGTTAACACTAAAATTAGACAGCTTTCAAGATGCTATATTCCATTTTAACAAAGAAAAAAGCAGCAACAAGGCATTCCTTTTGGAAAGTGACTCCACCTTTCAGAAAACTTGACACATCTTCACCATCACTCTTTACCTGACAACTTGGTAGACACTCTTTTAAGAATTCTGGACCACATGGTATTATTTAAAAGGATATAGTCTGTAACTTCTGTCCCCCAAAGTAGAACTTCAGAGAACCCAGGAACACTGTAAATTCATTCAAACTTCATAGATAACAGAAAGGAATTGCCTCAGCATACACAAAATAGTTCAAATGTAGCTAAGAACTTTTTCATATATATGAATGAGTATCAAGTGAGTCCTTTAATGCTTGTTTTTGTTATATTTTAAAATCATTGATATTTCACGTCATGAGAAAATATCATAGTAATATACAGTTTTGAATTAGTGAGATAAAAGGATGACATGAACGAAAATACATCTAAGTAATCTAAACAACTTTTGCTAGTCTCAATTATGTCCACTATTTGAGTGGAGTGACAGTATCACATCTAACCACAGTATGCTCCTTTATAGTTAAGTATCAAATTTATGTGCTATGCTTTTAAACTGAAAAGCATGTTATTGATCCACTTCACGATTAAATACACAACTTCAATTTACTTCAGAAAGTGAAAAATGGGGATTTCCCTGTTAGTCCAGTGGTTAAGACTCCAAGCTCCTGATGCAGGGGGCTTGGGTTCGATCCCTGGTCAGGGAACTAGATCCCACATACCGCAACTAAGATGCAACACAGCCAAATAAATAAAGATTTTAAAAAAAAGAAAGTGAAAAATGGGTCAAGGTTGAAGCATCAAAGATATACATGGCAAGGTTTCTGATTTTAACTTCACTTAAGAGCTTATATATACATAAGATTGAATTCATGCTTCCACAAATATACATCTAAAATTTAGGAAATAATTACAAAATAAGAAATAAGTGAAAGAAACAAATCAATTATATTAGAAATAAATTTTTTTAAGAGTGAACAGATCCAAAAGAATGACTTTTCAATGAATATTATTTCAAGTCTTCAACATCTTCAACTGTTAAGCTTAACACATCATTCTTCACAGAGATCACAAGTGTTTTATATTATTTCTCATGTTTCATTCACAATAAATAAAAGATGTACATGGTAATAAATATGACAAATATGAATGAACAAATTTATATTTTGCAAATCTATTTTTAAAAGTTCAATGATATATAAATTAGGGCTTTCCTGATAGCTCAGTTGGTAAAGAATCCGCCTGCAATGCAGGAGACCCTGGTTCAATTCCTGGGTCCAGAAGATCCCCTGGAGAAGACAGACTACTCACTCCAGTATTCTGGGGCTTCCCTTGTGGCTCAGCTGGTAAAGAATCCACCTGCAATTCAGGAGACCTGGATTCGATCCCTGGGTTGGGACGATCCCCTGGAGAAGGGAAAGGCTACCCACTTCACTACTCTAGCCTGGAGAATTCCATGGACTGTATAGTCCACGGGGTTGCAAAGAGTCAGACACAAATGAGCACTTTCACTTCACTTCAAAGCATTCTTGGCTAAAAAATTCCATGGACAAAGGAGCCTGGTGGACTATACAGTCCATGGGTTCACAAAGAGTCGGACATGACTGAGCTACTAAGCAGGCGAGCATGATATATAAATGAAGGAAGTTATCACCTTTAAATGGTCAGTTTAGCAAACATTAAACAGTATTCCTACTCCTGAGGACAGTTTACAACATGGAAAAAAGCCCAAATTTTTTTTATGAGGGCCATTTTGCATTTACCATGAAAAGCTTTAAAAAACTGACGTCTGACTTAGCCGTTTCACCTACAGAAACTTCTCACTAGAAAATAAGTATGATAAACTTAAAGATTTGACATGTCAATCAATATATTACTGATGAAATTCAGTCAAATGCTTCCCCCCAGGTCAAGAACAAGACAAGGGAGTCCAGTGGTTAGGACTTGGTAGTTTCACCGCTGAAAGTTGGGGTTCAATTCCTGGTTGGGGAACTAAGATTCCACAAGACCCACAATGCTGCCAAAAAAAAGCAGACAGCAAGACTTTTTATACTTTGATCACTCCTATACAACGTTACATAAGAAATAAAAGAGGATGTGACAGACTGAACTATTTTCATAATAAAACAGATTATTTGTCTTTTTCACTATGCTGGCATTTGCAATAATGGTGCAGAAGCAATGATGAGTAAAACTGCTCACAGTGGAACCCAACTGTACTAGAAAAGCTGTCCTCACTATCAGGCACATTTACTTCTACTGTTCTTCTTCCAACACGGACAGGTCAACACGATTCTGATACTAAACACCTGGAGTGAGCACCAGCCCTGCTTAAAGACACATCCACAACAAGACTGCCCTCCCTTCACATGCCACCTGGATGCCTGGCCAACTGGCTGCAAATCCGGGAGCTTCCTAAGGCCACTTCAGGTTTGATAATTTGCTAGAATGACTCAGAGAACTCAGGAAAGCTTTATACTTATCATCAGTATTATTTAAAGGATACAAATCAGGACCTGCCAAATGAAGAGACATACAAGCTGAGGAGAGGGAGGATCCCAATGCAGAGCTTCTGCCCATTCTCTGTCAATCAGGTAGCATCACGCACTGGGCACGGATGAGCTCACCAACCAGGAGGCTACACTGATCTCAGTGTCAAGAGTTTGTACTGGGTTTCATCACCGTGTGGAGATGAATGATGGGATTATTTGCTGCAGGTGATCAGACCATCTCAGTCTCTTTCTCCTCCATGGAGGCTGTGCTGGCTCAAAGGCCCAAATACTTGAATCACATGGTTGGTATTGCGACCTTCCCTTAGACTTTTTTTTTTCCCCTTAGCCTTAATCTTCATGAATTGGTTAATCTCAAGGATTCAGCCTCTCTCCCAAGAAACATGGACAAAGACCAGTGAAATTATTTATTATACAAAAGAAGTCCTTGTTGAAAAACTAAAACTTAGTATGAATTTTACTAAATTTCAGCCTCTGATTACATTTTAATACTCTGTATGATGAATGAGGAAACTGTATGATGAACAGGGAAGCATCCAGAAGCCACTTCCTTTTCATAACAAAGTACAATGAGATACAGTGGAAAAGCACTTGCAAAACTTGCACTGCAGGCTGAACTAGCCTTGAAAGAAATGACAAACTGGTTACATTTTCTTAAATTAAGCTTTTCATTTCAAAAAAATAACTATTTGTTGCCAATGAGAAAATTTGATGTTTTGAGTGAAAATCAGAATCTCTGATAACTTGCATCTAACACTGCTAGCTTTTTAAGGTGTCAACATTTAGAAGACCTAGGTAACTCAGTGAATCAACACTTACAAATAATGAAAGCACAATGTTACCAATTCATTCAAAGGTAAAATTCATCCGAAGATTAATGAATTTTAGTGTAATAATGTATGAAAAGTTCATTACACAGTTTCAGATTCCACACTGTAAGAATTTTTAAGAAACAACCACTTATCAAGTTTTGGAGATATGTCAAAAGGAAAAGAAAATATCCATAGTTAACTAAAAAGACTACTAAAATATAGCTCCATTCTACAATTATGTATGTATGCGACGCCAGATTTTCTCCTTATACTGCAAACAAAAGAAGACAAAGCAACACATTCTATGTAGAAATCAACCGGAGGAGCTAAATATACTGTCTTCAACTAAGGCAGAATAATGTCACTTTTTTCACTAAATTTCTTTGAAAGTAGTTATATTTCATTAAAAATGTCACATAATACATAATTATTAGGTACTTTTCAATTTTAAGTTTTAATTTCTAATATGATAACAGATAAAAACAGAAACAAAAAACTCTGGGTTCCTCAGTCATTTCAAAGAGTGAAGCTGAGTTCAAAAGTTTGAGAACTGTCCTTTAGAAATAATAAACAATGTAAACAAAGACATTTAGTGTGTGGAGTTTCAACAGTTAAAAAAATGACAAAACATAAATGCCTAAAAAGTAGAGGAATAAATATCTGAGACAACAGAATATTTTATAGTCACTGAAAATTCTATTTTTAAAATAACGTAACATACTTAAAACTTACATTAAAAGTCAAAAGAACACAAAACTATATATAATATGCTCTAAATTCTATTTTTAAAACCACAGAGGCAAAAAGACTGATAGCAAACAAACTAAAATTTTAACAGCTGTCAGTCATTTCTACTTAGTGGGTTGGTAACAGATACTAGTTTCTTATTTCTAACTCTGATTTCTTTCAAATGTTCTGTAATGTTCTCATAATCAGAGAAAAAGATTAATTTTAAAAAATTGTAAAGAAAAAATATACTAGCATTCCATTAAACAATAAGTGATTCGGTTCTCAGCCCTAGTTACTTTATAGTTCTTTTCTAAAATTCTAAGTTGACAGATGGCCAAAAGCAAACACAAACAAAAACCAGAGAACAAACAAAGAAACAAAGGGCACATTAAGTCACGAAAAAGCTGAAAAAAAGATTTGCTAAATTTTAAATAACTTTCATTATATTTTACCAGAACACGAATGGCCACGGAAGTGTATTTAAAATATAGATCTCTAATTTAAAGAAAGTTTTCCAAATTTAAAATGAAGAAACGAATAAAGTACTAATTTAAAACAAAAATCAGAGACAGTCCAAGAGTAAACACTTGAAAAGTAAAAATTGAAAAATCAAGTTATGTAATTACAAATTAAATAAAATTTAATTCTTATGTAATATTACTTTAATCCTTTAATTCACTACCCATCTTTTTATCCTAAGAATTTTACATTAAAGATGGTAAACAAAGATGGAGGTAAGAATTATGAGAGTTTTCAGTTAAAACTTAAAATACAAAACACTTGGGTAAACTGCAGTTATACTAAGCAAAAAAATTCTACCTTAATATGAAAGTTAACAAAAAATATTTCACATATAGAATAAATAAACTGGATGTAGGTACTAAAAGCCAAAAGCTTACAAATTTAGGGTGAAAGGAAAGTATTTAGTATCACTCACTGCTTACCAGGACTATGATGAGTTGTAAATCCTCCATTCTGAAATTCACCTCCTGCCACATTCATTCTACCAGGATTAAAAGGTCCTACTGCAGTCTTGGTCTGTGAAGTTAAAGACGGGGTGTATGTTTGCATATTAACACCAAAATTACTTGACTGAAGTCCTTTATCGACATCTCCCAAGTTGGAATTCTACAGTGATGTTATATTTGTAATCATTAAGTTCATATCTCGCCCATCATTCAGAGCTTAAAACCTGCTTCTAAAGTTGTAACATTAGTAATATGAATTTCACAGTCAGTTCTGTAGTGATAACACCATTACCCATTCCTGCATTTACCTTACTTCTTGAAAGACTGGAAGTGGAGAAATCCAAATCTTTGGTTCTGTTTTTAGTTCCAGGAAATCCCCATTCAATAAAACTGGGACAAACTGTCTTTTCCCTTCCATTTGTTTCCATGTCCTCTTCATCATCAATAACAATTGTCTCACTTATATTTCCCTTCTGAGAAGCCAAATATCTTGAGGAAGGAAGAATTACAGAATAATGTCCTTGAAGCTTTTTATTTCTTGATGCAGGAAATACAAAATGTCTTTGATCAGCTATCATTGGAGCACAACTTGAAGGAGGTTGTATAGATTCAATAAACACAACATCATCATCATCACCATTATCACCTTCCACCAATGAGTTTCTAGATCTATTAACTAACGGACTAACTGGGTCACCAAATGAGTCTCCTACATCCATGAGACTAGCTGCCATGGCTTTACTCCCTAATAAGACAGGAGTCTGTTCAGTCAAGTCTAATCTTCCTGCTGAACATTCACCCATGCCAAAGAACCTGTAACAGAGAGAAAAGAAAAAAAAGTTTGAGTAAATTATGATTATTACATTTTATTGCAATTAAATAGCATAAGTGAAATTTTAAATTCTTTTCTGTGATTTTATCTATTAGTAAGTCCTTCACTGAAATAGAAAATAGTACAAAATAATTCCATCAATTACCAATAACCCAGGGTCCAAATACAATTAGTATACCAGATATACCTTTATCTACTAAAATTATTATATTGTCCAAACCGTTTCCCTAGTGTTTTTGTCACTGTTTTTCAAATTCTCTGCTTCCAACATAACTGTGTAATTAAATCATTCTGAAACTTTTTTGTCATTGTCCACAAATTGCCAGATACTATATTATAGGTTTATGTAAAATTCTGAAAAAACCCATGAGGTACATATAGTTTAATTCATTTTATAGATCAGGAAACATATGGGTTAAGCCCAAATAGCATTTCCACTCAGGGCTCTAATTTTAGGCCCCAAATTCTTAGCCTTGGTTTTATTTAACAAACACTTCTGTGTACCTATATGCACTAGAGAATGACAAAGGAAAGGATCCAGATCCAAATAATTGGAAGAATTTGGAGAAGTGAAAGATCAATGAAGCAAAGCTCTCAAAGCAGATGAGACAAGAGGAGGATGAGGATATGCACAGCACAGGCGGTAATGAAGCTAATCATGAACAAGAAATCACCTTTATCTCAAAAGCAAGAGGGAAAAGTTAAGTGTATGGCTGTCCCTCAGTACTCGCAGGGGGTTTGGTCCCAGGATATCCACAGAGGCTCAAGTCCTACAGTTGGCCCTCCGTATCTGAAGTTCCACATCCACAGATTCAACCAATCCTGGATCCTGCAATACTACAGTATTTCCTGGAAAAAAATCTATGTATGAAGTGGATCTGGGCAGTTCAAACCCACGTTGTTCAAGGGTTTGTCCAATTATAACTGGAGCGTATAAAAGTATGTAGAAACAATAGATGGAAAGCTGAGCTAAGTTTACAAATGCTGGCTTCAATTTTCTTAGAAGTTCAAGACAGTGAAAGAGGTGGGATCTGTAGGGGTACTGAATAATTAGGAGAACTCATACAGCAGTCATCATTCAATTTTAAACATTTCATACTGAAATATGCTAAGTAACATTCTATTCTAAAATTTTCCCAACTAATTTTAAGTGATAGTACTTAGTCATACAATAGATAATGTTTATTCTTAATGGGTGCTATATCATTAAATATAGTAATTCAGTAAATGCTTAAATAAGTGAGGTAGGAACTATTCTTTGTCTCATTTTACTGATCAGGAAACTAAGTCTCAGAAGACAGTAAGTAATCTGCATGGCCTGCCCAAGTCTCCACTGCTGGAAAGGGTGGAATCAGGAGTCAAACCCAAGAAATCTGACTCTATAATCTATTTCATAGACACCACATCATATGCAATTATTGTATACAATTTCTTAAGTCCTTGTTTTATTAAGATGAAACAAAATTAACAATATGTAACTCTACTTCAAAGATAACTAACAAATCTAAGGAACCAGTTAAAAGGGTTATAAAGCAAATACGAAAATTAGGATCATAGTTAACACATATCCAATAAGCTTATAATGTGATTGATTTTCAAAGGAAAGAGGCAATAACTCGCCTAAACTAAATCATGAAATTTAAGAACTGTTATTTACACACACACAAATTCTTGTTAGTTCTTTCTGTATTGAATAAATCTAAAACAGAAAAGAACAATTTCTGGGAAAGAGCAATAGCTAACTCCATGGTGCCCTCTGGTGGCTGTTAGGTTCTATCTTGATCTTCCCAAAGAAAATAATAGAAAGGGGATTCTTTATGCTCAGCTAATTCCAGTCAATTTCTGAAAAAAAAGATTAAGTGTTTACCTATTTTCAAATTTCAGATTGTAAAAAAGTTAAATCCTAACCCTAACCACTATTAAAAGTCACTGTTTATATACTTTAACTATCATTTTCTTAATTCTGTAAACATAAGCCTACAAAAAAGTTTTAAATATTTCTATGATATTATCCAAAAAGAGAAAAAGTTAAAAGTTTAGCTAAGGCACTAAGCAAATTACCTCACTTAATTGAGTTTTACTTTTCTAAACTGTAAACTGTTGTTCATACTATAAATGGGGATTTAAAAAAGGACTCTGAGGTTTTTATTGTGATAACTGGACATACAAGTCCCTGGTCTCTGCCTGGACCATATTAAAGAGTGCAAAAATGATAAATCTCTCTCTACTGAGAAGGTATTCAGGCAAATACTTTGGCTCCACCCTAAGATTTCAACAAGTGTCTAATTAATCTTAAATATTTTTGTCTTCCTGTGGTATCTTTTTAAAAAAAATCTTTATTGAATTTGTTACAATGCTGCTTCTGTTTCATGCTTTGGTTTTCTGGCTAAGAAGTATGCGGGATCTTAGCTCCCTAAACAGGAACTGAACCTTCACCCCCTGCATTGGAAGGAGAAGTCCTAACCCCTGGACCACCAGGGAATTTCCCTTCCTGTGGTATCTTATTCATCTACAACTATTTAATTTTCATCTTGATACAATGAAAATTAATATAAAATTAAAGGAAAATCCACACAGAGAAGTGTGGAATCTAATGGGAGTTCCCTGGTTGCTCAGTGGTTAACATTCCAGGTTTTCACTGCTGTGGCCCAGGGCTCAATCCCTGGTTAGGGAAGTGAGCTCCCACAAGCCTCACAGTGCAGCCAAGAGAAAAAAAAATTGGGACTAGAATTTCAGCCTAACTAAAAAGTTAGGCTGAAACCCAAGCAAGACTCATATGCAAATTATCTCTAGGTTGTAAGTAATAATCGTGCAACGTTAAGAAGGTATTTCATTATCGATAAAGATGAGAGTTAACACTGAAACAAAGACACAAATCAGGGTCCTTTGCCCTATTGTGTTTACTTTTATTCTAGTTTTTATTTCCTAAAGATTGCTACAGTTATCTTTTCAAAAGATTACACTAAAATATATATAACATAAAATGGTATTTTAATCATTTTTAAGTATGCATTCAGTGTTATAGTTTTTTAAATATGCGTTTTTAAAACTGCAAAAATGTCTGCTGCATTGTTATAATTCAGTATCATTAACTTCCTGACATCACCTTCAATTAAAAAAAGTTGAATAATTTACTAGCCAGTTAATATTCAATTATGTTTATGCACAGTTTGGTAGAACTTACATATTAAAATGACTCAAAATACAGTAGCTAACATAGAAATGGTGAGTTATTAATTTGACAAGATTAGCACATGATGATAAAGGTAAACAAATCTGCTCACAAGCCTTCAAATATTAAAATCACCAAGAAAGTATTTTCAAATATTTAATCACTGCTCCAAAGGTTCATTTTTTGCTACCTATAGGCACATCTATATCTTCAAGGCTCTATGAAACATAAAGGATGCATGCTATAAAAATTTGCTGATCACTTAATAAGTTCTAGAACACATTCTATGGGATCTCTGAACTTATACTGTAACATCTTTTGTAATATAAAAATATTTGTATATTTACATAAAAATAACATCAATTTCAAAGTTAGCTTCCTGTTAGTATATACAAGGATTCCCACTTAAAATCAAAAACTAAATAAAGGTGTATGATGATTCTCAAGGTTTTACTCACAAATGTAAAGAGATAGGAAAAGGAATTAAATGAACAATCACAACAAACAGTAGAACTACTTAAGTACCTAATAGGCACTTAAGAGATGGTAGACTGATCACACAAAACTAACTTCAATCCCTTCTAAAATCCCCATAAATGACAGTAAAGTTCCTACTCACAAGAAAAGGAAAAACTAAAGAAACAAAAGCAAAAACTTTGATAAGCAGGTGGATGAGTAGTTAACCAACTCTGCCTGAGACAGCCTACCTCTAAAACAGTGAAGGAAAAAACTGAGAAACTTCTGACATAAGCTGCGGAATCATCAAAAGGCTCAAAGCCTGTAACTCCTGATATCACTGGAATAGGGAGCAGACAGCTAAGACAAGGAGGATGTGAAATTCCAGGTCCCTTCCCTTTCTCCACGTTGATGATCACAGGTCTTCCCCCTTTCTGGCCCAAGTTCTAGACTTCTCTTCTTTGGAGAAGACAGAACAAACGGTCTTTGTTTCAGGTTTACCAGCCACTGGTGAATGCTTCAGTATCATGTATTTGAAATGCTCCCTTTCCCAGCTGATTTCCAGAGAGCTGGCATCCAGACTTCAATCTTCCAAGCAGCAGACCCTTCCCCAGAAAACTTCTTTCTCAGAAACACTCCTTTCTGTGGAATTAGAAACCCCTCAAAATGGAAGACCTAAAGATAATGACTTCAGAGGTTCTCCATCAATTGGCCTAAAAAGATTCATCCTACAGTGAAGCTCCAACTTGAAACATTCCACTCATTTTTCTAATCTATTTTCTATTTCTCAATTCTTAACCACGAGTAGACCAACCAAGGATTATAAAATATCTGAAGAAATCCTCTAAGAAAAATAGTCCTGACATATATATACTATTGATACTGTGCATAAAATAGATAACTGAGAACCTACTGTACAGTTTAGGGAACTCTACTCAATGCTCTGCAGTGACCTAAATGTAAAGGAAATACAAAAAAGAGGGGATATATGTATATATACAGGTATAGCTGATTCACTTTGCTGTACAGCAGAAACTAACACAATGCTGTAACACAACTATACTCCAATAAAAAATAATGTAAAAGAAAAAGTTGTTAAAAGAAAAAATGGAGAAAGAGAAAAGTGCAGGAAAAAGAAAACAAAATCGAAATCCACACAACAATCAGAACTCTAGCCCGACACATGACAAGCAAAAGACCATAAAAAATTGCTATTTCTTGTATTAAAAAAGAACTTCTAGAAATAAAAAGCTTAGCAAAAATGGAAAACTCAGTGAAAGGACTGAAAGATAAAGCTGAGGAAATATCAGAAGACAAAAAACACAAGAATTATAGCTACCGTTAACAATGTGTGTGTGTGTTTCACATAACTTACGGGCTAGGCACTTTACAATCTTCATAGCAATTGGGAACACAGACACAATTTACTCACGTATAAAATGTGGATAAAAAAGTGTATTTAACTGAATAAGATGTGCATTTATAAAGGTTCAGTTATTGACTCTTATTTAGTTTGCACTTGCCAAAGTAATAAGAGAGTAGAGATATAAACCAGATACAAATCTGGCTGGCACTAAACGTAGTCCTTCCCACACTGTGCTCACCTATGCTAGGAACCTGCTGTTGAGAAAAGTGGCTTTTCTAAGTGGTAAAAACTGAGTCAGCAATTTGTTATCCTTCCAGTCTGTTAGTCTCCACTAGTTCCCTTTTCCTAATAAAGTCCCTCATAGCTCTAGAACCCTGTCCACATTCCTTCATCTCACACAACTACCACATAATCTGAAATATCATTTCAGGTATCCTATGAAAATCATCCAGTCAAAACAATATCCATTCCTAAAAGCTGTCTAACTAATGAAGTGTGCCATGAAGCATATCAGAGTAAGTGCACAGTCAAGTCTGGCAAGAAACAACAACAGCAGAGGGAAGGCAGGAATATTACTATGAGAAACAGCAGTATTCACAAGTTTCTTTTTGATGACTGGTGAAAAACTGACCAGCTGGAAGGACAAAATAGGCAGGATCTAAGACTGTACAGAATCCCAGATAATAAATGTAGAATCAGAGATTTTTTTAAAAAAATCATTTTGAGACACTTTACAAAATTATTGATTCAGGAAAGGATTGGTGTTAAAGCCATTAACGCAACAGCTGACAAGGAACTGGGCATTTTATTGTACCAAAATGAACAGCACTTAGCTTACTTTTTAGTAACAAGAAAAAAAACACATCAACTTCATAATGGAGACTGTCACTACCAATTTAGTAATTCGGTGGTCAATCTTAGAATCGCGACTAGGGTAAGAACTAGCATCTCTTTAAAAAAAAAAAAAAAAAAGTTTCCTGATGTGATGCTTGCCTGAGTTTTATCAGGATACAGAAAACACAAATCTTCCTCAAATATAAGACAAACACACACACAAAGTATTGTGTCCATCAATCTTAGAGTAACGATAAGATTCAATCGGTCTAGTTAATTCAACACTACAGAAAAAAATTATTCCTAACCACTAGAATGCAAAAAAACTGTTAAAAAGAAAGCATTAAAAATGGAACATCTTAGAACTCTAGGAGAACACCAGTGGTGTAAATATCAGCACGCACTCCCCATGCTTTCCCAGGGACTTCCCTGGCTTGGCTCTGGGGACAAGGTCCCTCCAGAAACTAGCTCTCTGCTTTCAAGGTAAGAGAAAGGTAAGTTCCACAGAAGCACACTCTAGTACTGCGCTAACTGTATTCCACAAACACGCGGGGTAAAATTACTCACCGTGCACGCTTTCCTCCTTATTTACTATCACCGAACTATCACCAGATTGTCCTGTAGGTGATTCCTGGCCCTAGAACGAAGGATGAAAACGGACTTCGTTATAGCCAAGCTGGACGCAGCACCAACTCACCAGAGAGGAAGCAAAGGGACAAGTGAAGAAGCCTCAGCGCTCCTCCACACAGACACCCCCCACCCCACGGCAGCCGAGGCGCCAGGTACACAACACCGAGGCTCCGCCACCACCACACGCCCGCACAGTCCCTACGAGCCAAGGGCGGGAGGAGGAGGGCGAGCGCGGCCTCGAGCCGGAGGAGACGCCTATCCCCCGATTCGGCCCGCTCGCCGCCGCCGCTGTCCCTCAGGAACCCACTTGCCCGCAGCTCGCGTCGCCGCGGGACGGAAACCCCCGTGTTGGCCCGGAGCCCGAGACCTGCCCGCTCCGCGTCCGCCATTAGAAACTCGCCCAAATATGCCGTGAGAAGACGCCGCGCCGGGGTCTGGGCGGCCGAGGAGGGGACCTGGTGCGGGGGGGCAGTGTCCTCAGCCCCAGACTTGCGGACCCCGGGTCGCTGCCGGGAGAGTGCCAGCGCGGCCACCAGCGCCCAAGCAGGCGCCCCCTCCCCCACCCCGCGACCCCCGAGGCCCGAGGCCCGCCGGCGGCCCCCTCACTCTGCTCTCGCGGCCGCGCCTGCACTCCCGCCCGCCAATGCGCCTGGGACATCAGCGGAGCCGCCGGCAGCCTGAGGCCCCGAAGCGGCAGCGGCGACGGCTGCCGCGCCGCGGGGCGCTCGTCCCGGGTCGGTGGGAGGCTTCGGAGGCCGCCCTCACCCATCTTCGCCTCCCGGCGCCTCCGCCTCCGAAGGCTGCGCCGCTCCCGGCCACCCCCACTGTCGGAGGCCCTGAGCTGGACACACGACGGGAACAAGCCTCACCCGGTTCTGGCTGCGGCTCCGCGGAACGAATCTCTCCGTCCCCGGCCCACCACCCACCTCTTCGGCAACACGCACAACTCCGCTCGGTCCAGTCCCAGCTTTAGCGCGAACGAGGCGGCGGAGGCGGCGGCCGCGGCGGCGCGGCCTGACCCGGCAGGCCCCACCCCCTGCGCCCTCACTGGCGACCGGGGAGAGCGGGCTGGGCACCTCGGACACGCCCATTGGCCGCGTCCGCCTTCCTTCAGGACCCCCCTTGAGGGGGTGGTCCGATGCCCTGTCCGTCAGCCGTAGGCCACACCCCCGCGCCTCTATTGCACTCCCCGCCTTTTCCGCACGGATCTCACACCGATGCGTCGCCGTGTAGGCACAGAGTCTGTTACTACTTGCAGTGGTCGAGCGCTGTCGGGCCCCCGCGGCCCGAAGACCTGCCGGGCCACCTGCCTTAGCAGCGGCTGCTAGCGCCGCGGCCTTGATATCCCTCTCGCCCTCCCTGTCCAGTGTCTGGGAGCCCCGTGAGACGGGCGGGCAGGGGCTTCAGCGACGGGGGAGGAAGCAGGGGTCTGGAAGGCCGGCGGCAGGGCCCCGCGCGCTCCGAGGGCTGGAAGCGCTTCCCTTCCCCTCAGCCCCGTGGGGAGGCGTCCCCCGCTCCCGTCATGGCTGCTGGAGGAGACTACGTCCTCCATCTTGACGGGGCCGCGGGTGGAACTGGGGACCACTCCGACTGGTCCCAGGAAGTCGGGGCTGGGTCCTGCGGCGGAGACGGCGCCTGCTGCCGGCTCCACACCTGGGCCCGGCCTCAACTGGAGAAAGCCCTCACGCACCAGGAAGACCCAATGCAACCATAAAAATAAAATTTTTTAAAAATCACCAAGGACATAGTTGAACTCAACACCATCACTCAACTGGATATACTGACATCAAAAGTCTTATCCAATATATGGTAGAATATATATTCTCAAGCTCACAAGGATCATTCACCAGGAATGATCACAAAACACACCTTAACAAATTTAAAAGGACAGAAATTCTACAGTGTCTGATTTTTGACCATGGTAGAATTAACCTAAAATTAAATAACAGATAGCTGGAAAATCTCAATAAATGAAGACTAAACAACACAGTTGAGCAAGCTCTGGGGAGTTGGTGATGGACAGAGAAGCCTGGCCTGCTGCAGTCCATGGGGTCGGGTCATAATAAAGAGTCGGACACGACTGAGGGACTGAACTGAAACAACACAGTTTTAAATAACAAAAGTCAAAGAAGTCTCAAACTAAAAAATACTTTGAAATAGATGAAAATACAATTTATCAAAATTTGTGGGATACAGTGAAAGTAGTTCTTAGAGGGAAATATACGGCACTGACTTCATTGGCTAGAAAAGAAGACCTAACATTAATTAGTCAGCTAAGTTGCCACCTAAGGAAACAAGAAAAAGAAAAGCAAATTAAATACAGAGTAAGCATAAAAAGGGAAATAATAAGAATCAGAGCAGAAATTAAGTTGAAAACAAGAAGTCAATAAACAAAAATTAATGAAATTAAAGGCTGTTTCTTTGAAAATTCAACCAAATTAATAAGCCTCTAAACAGGCAAACGGAGAAGGCAATGGCACCCCACTCCAGTACGCTTGCCTGGAAAATCCCATGGACGGAGGAGCCTGGTGGGCTGCAGTCCATGGGGTCCTCGAAGAGTCCGACACGACTGAGCGACTTCACTTTCACTTTTCACTTTCATGCATTGTAGAAGGAAATGGCAGCCCACTCCAGTGTTCTTGCCTGGAGAATCCCAGGGATGGGGGAGCCTGGTGGGTTGCTGTCTATGGGGTCGTACAGAGTCAGACATGACAGCAGCAGCAGCAGCAAACAGGCAAACTAAGAAAAAAAGAGGACACATTGGACTTCCTTCTTGATGAAAGTGCAAGAGGAGAGTGAAAAAGTTGGCTTAAAGCTCAACATTCAGAAAACGAAGATCTTGGCATCCGGTCCCATCACTTCATGGGAAATGGATGGGGAAACAGTAGAAACAGTGTCAGACTTTATTTTGGGGGGCTTCAAAATCACTGCAGATGGTGACTGCAGCCATGAAATTAAAAGACGCTTACTCCTTGGAAGAAAAGTTATGACCAACCTAGATAGCATATTCAAAAGCAGAGACATTACTTTGCCAACTAAGGTCCATCTAGTCAAGGCTATGGTTTTTCCTGTGGTCATGTATGGATGTGAGAGTTGGACTGTGAAGAAGGCTGAGTGCCAAAGAATTGATGCTTTTGAACTGTGGTGTTGGAGAAGACTCTTGAGAGTCCCTTGGACTGCAAGAAGATCCAACCAGTCCATTCTGAAGGAGATCAACCCTGGGATTTCTTTGGAAGGAATGATGCTAAAGCTGAAACTCCAGAACTTTGGCCACCTCATGCGAAGAGTTGACTCATTGGAAAAGACTCTGATGCTGGGAGGGATTGGGGGCAGGAGGAGAAGGGGACGACCGAGGATGAGATGGCTAGATGGCATCACTGACGTGATGGAAATGAGTCTGAGTGAACTCTGGGAGTTGGTGATGGACAGGGGTCCAGACCCCATGGCTGCAATTCATGGGGTTGCAAAGAGTCAGACACGACTGAGCAACTGAACTGAACTGAACTGAATGGTCACGTGGCTAAGAGGCCAAGCTCCCAATGCAGGGGGCCAGGGTTCCATACCTGGTCAAGAAACTAGATACTACATGTCTCAACTAAGGGTCAGTATGTTGCTGCTAAGTCACTTCAGTCGTGTCTGACTCTGTGCGACCCCATAGACGGCAGCCCACCAGGCT